>NW_028186546.1:4160130-4195457 GCF_003343005.1 Rhea americana
GATGAGCCTTTCTAACCATATGTCTAGTCCCCATGTCTGTCTGAAGAGTGCAATTAGCAATGGATAATCACTCAGTTTAGCAGTGCTAGACCCTGTAGGCAGCTTTTGTGGCTGAACACAAGGGATCTGCAGTATTAAGTAGTTACTCTGCCTTAAGACATAATTCTCAGTAACACTTTAGTGGGTCAGAAATCATGACTGCAATAGAATTTAGTTTCTACAGCTTGGTGCAATAAAAATAGATCAGGTGCAGTTTAGGAACAGAAGAAACGCACAGACAAATGTAAAACAGGAAGTTTCCTTTCACATTTCCCTGCCCATCTATTCTAATTTTGGCTCTGCTTTAGGCAAACAAGAGCCAAAACCTTTTGCCTCTTTGTTATATTGAAGTCATTGCACGGTATCTCTTCCTCCCAGCTTAAACAGCTGGTGAGCTCCAAGCCATGAACAGAGGGAAGAAGTTTAAGCTTCCTCCCTCTCTCCTCGTGCTTTGTCTACAGAAATATGTCCTGCACCATCCCAGATCTCTCCCTCCTCTTCTCCCCTTACTGCAGCCAGCATGGAGCTCTCCTCCATSCACGAAGCAATAAAGAGATGAATTGCTGGGAAGCCGTGCTGGTGGATGCAGAGGCGAGGGAGGAACGGCACTGGTGTGGGGCTCCCAAGGCTGGCCTGCAGCCAAACCTGACAAATTCATTACACTGATGACCTTTCTGTTGAGACATGCAAGTGTGGGAGGCCAGAGAGCTGGTTCCCGATTCCAGTTCTGCCAAGACCGACAGTGACCCAGGGCTGGTCTTCTGGTTTTTGTCCCATTGCTCCCATGCCTTTGGATCACAAGTCCTTTGGAACAGGGCCGGCAGCACCACTTGAGGTCTAAGCCTTGGCCATTAYGAAGTGATCTAGCCATCAATTAATATCTGTAAGTACGGCTCTAACGAGCTCACAGGCACTGTCCTGGCCATAAAAGCAAGTGGGATGGGTTTTTCCGAAGCGCTAAAAGAAGCTTCTGCCAGTCAGCTCAGTTTCTTGAGATGGGGTGATACACAACCATAAGGAAGAGCAATTTCTTTTTTTTTTTCCCTCCAGGCAGCTTGTTTTATTTCTTTTTCTTAGTTGCTCTCCAACTAATGACGCACGTGACTAATGCACAGAGCACTCGCTGGCAGGATAGCAAGGCACAAGGTTACAAAACCTAAACATCAGTCTCACCAGGAGATGTTCTCTTCCCCATCCAACTATTAGCACTACTGCTCCTTCTCAAAAGGAGAAGCAAAGAGAGAGAAAGAACCTGTTACCCTTGAAACCATTGAAAAAAAAATCCTCACCTTAATCAACCACCAGGACAACTGAGAAGTTCAATTGTAAAGACTCAGGCCCATGAAGCAAMACTTGAGTTGTGTGGAGCCTGGGAACCACGAGGACAGCTCTCAGGGCRCTCCGACATCAGTCTGCCTCACAACCTCTGTGCTTCGTCCCGGATGAATCCCGCAGAAGTGTGCACACTGGCACCACGTTGCTGACAGCCTTATAATCCGAGTAGTGTTGCACAAGACCCCACAACCACTATCAATATCCCAAAAGGCTGCTGCGGGGCCTGGAGCACCCTACTCAGCTCGAGGGGACTACCCTACRCACACATCTCCTGTGCTTTTCCTCTCACTTTGTTCCAAAAAATGAGACCAATGGATCTATTTCAACTCTGACGTATTTTAGATTAGTGCATTGCCTGCCCRGAAACGTCTTCATTTGAGCTGTTTTATTAAACCTCATATGAAAAGAGGGCAAATCAATAGCTTTGGTGTGGATAGCTGCATATGAATGCTTGCCTTCCACTGATATTTGGGCTTTCATTAATTAGGCAACAGGGTAAAAAGCCTTGAGATATATTTATTGGTTAGGTCTTGAATAAGCTCTTATCAAAGAGAAAACTATTTTGACGCCGACAACTCTTGGCTGGTTCRTGAGACAGGCTCTTTCGTCTTGAAAATGCTAGAAATCAATACGCAAGGTTAAATAAYGCCATTATAATCCAACGCCTTTGCACCATGAACGTGAGTGTGGTTATCCTAAATCAATAGGCTGTGGTAACTCAGATTTACTGCGGAGTCACGTGCAGCATAAATAGTTAATTCATGGATATTACCTCACCTGGTTTAGAGGTGAAAGGGCTGTTAAGAGCGGCTGTCTGGAGCTGTTCCCCAAGGCTGCCCTGTAATTCCTGGCATTCACCTTACGTCCACCCTGCCAGGCTTTTGAGGGTGTCGAAACGGACTTTGATTGTAGCCGTAAAAACGGGTAGCCGGAATCTTGCTCGCTTTGTGGCTGCGCGAGCCCGGCTCCCCCGAATAGCCTCGTGCGGGTCAGTCCAAAGGGAAGAACCGAAGCTTTTAACAAACACGTTTTTAACTTCATAAAACAGTTTGAAGCTGTTTTCTTTTCAGAAAGAGAAGGAGAACAGCTCACGTATTAAAACAATCAGTATTAATAGGTATATGAAAGAGTTTATTTTCTAGCTTTTTATTAACTTGTGTAAAACCAGCTTTGCAAGCAGTAAGCCTTATGYATACAGCTGACTTCCCTCTTCTTTCCGGGTAAAAATACCTTGTACAGGCACATCTCACCTGTCTTTGAAAACTGTCGTCCATATACATTAGGAAACATGAGAAGAGCTGCACATCAGATACTATATTCAGCTCACTGATGCCATGTGCCTTGCAAAGCATTAGAAAGTACAATATAAAACAATATTTAAAAAAAATCCTAAAGGCGAATCATTTGATCTGTTACTTTTTCCCTTGATAAGGAATTTTTAAATTAAAAAAAAAATGTAATTTGAAACTGATAACTCAGGTGAATGACATAGAAAACCCTACCTCTTCACATCCACCACCTCTGTGCCTTTAGGCAGGCAGATTTACCTGCTCATTTTTATATAGATAACACGTACTAGGATTTTTAAAAAAGCTGAGTTTGTGCCTACTTGGTTGTTTCCCTTAAGATCCCACTAGGGTTTTTGTGAGARTCTTACTCTTTGTTATTTCTTTTGGAATTATTGGGAAAATTMATCTCTGAAATCAACTTTAAATGAAAGATTAACAACTGGACTGTGATGTTTGGAGGGTGACTAGACTGCATGTATTTTTGTTGGAAAACTTTTTTCTTTAAATCTTTTTTCAGCAGGAAACTTCCAAATAAAGCAAATATTTGAGATCCTTTTGGCTTCCAAAGAACAAATTGGAGAAATTGAATGAAAATAAGATTTTTTTGCTTTAAATCAAAACTACACATGTATTTTGTTTTACTTCAATATTTTCCTTACAGGGTTAGAAAATAACTACRTAATGAATGAATTAAAACAAGATCAATAAGATTCCTGACATTTTTCTTGAGAAGAAAAATGCAATATAGTCACATGTGTAGAGTTGTGTTTATAGATTTGGTTAAGATCATTTATCTGGGGAGAGAAACAAGTTGATTGTATATGGCCAAGGCTTCTTACCAGGATTATGGTTTCCTCATAAGATGGTATTGCTCCGTTATACAAGGGCTTTGGGTTACTTTAATAGATTTTGATATAACTTTGGATTTCACAGGTGTGGGGAAGGGAAATTCAGATAGCAAGTTTCAGCTGACTTTTCTGTCCTCAATTCCTTTTCACATATATTTATATCCACTTCCAAGGATAACTTCCTTGAAAGAGTTGCAATTTGAGCATTTTATACATCCCAGGTGCATTGCTCCTATATAACTCTTATGACCGTATAACTCTTTCTAACCATAAAACTCCTCTAGGAAACATACTGTTGGTTGCATTAACTYGGGAATGAGGAACTATCATCGAAGATCAGGGTCCCCTTGTACAGGGCAACGCGCACAGATGCCTCCTTTATTCCAGCATGGAGCAGTCTCATGAGCACTTTTATTCCTCTTAATAGCCAAATAGATTATGAAACATTTCTTCACAAGAGTGACTTTGGAGATAAGAAATATTTATCAGGATTCACCAGGAGGGAATTTAATTTCAGTAAGCCTTATCTCTAATTTTGCTATTGTGCACCTGATGCCTTCTCATGCTTGACTTTGAGAGAAATAATGTAATTCCATTACTGACTATGAAAAACCAATAGCAGAAGATGAAAGACGAAAAGCTTGTTGTACAGATGAATATTTATACTGTGTTGTGAGCATCTATTTTCTTGGATTGCACTAGAAGATATCAGGATAACATTGAAGGAAATTGTGAATTGAATACCTATATTTTCTGTACTATTTTCATTCATGTCAGTTTGGTAGCATTATGTGGATGGTAAACTCTGTTCTATTATTATTCTTATTACAGTTAATAATAATCATTATTGTTATTGTAATTAATTGCCAATTTTCTCCCACAATCTTCTATAAAACAAGCAGAAGGAAGATACAATAACAATAGAAATAGAAATACAGGGATTTTAGAAATTATTTAAGCAGTCATACTGCCTAAGATCTCACGCTAAGGACTTCCTACTGCTAAAATATACACCTCTGACATACTTAATGGCATTCTACTAAGCACTGAACTGATGAGATTACATTTAAATGAGGAACCTGTGTCCCTTTTTATAAAAGCACAAATATAGAGAGCCTATCTTGATTGCCTTGAAAAACCATTAAAACTACTGCAGTAGAGAAGAGAGAGGACTCTGTTATAATGAAACAGAAGCTGCTTTAATTAGCACTGGACACTGAATTTGATGGGTCTATCTAGTTCACAAATKGATTAATGCAAAGCTGAGAGCAGACTCCCCATCCCAAGCACAGAAGATGAAGAGGAGGAATACAGGCACGATTTGATGCACACTGTTGGGTGTTAGTATCATCTGGGAAGCACCGGGATATCTGGGAAGCACCTATAGTAGGTACAAACCACACACAGGACCTACAGGACCCCTGGGCAGGAAATTTAGGGCATCTCAAACAGCAGCCAGTGCTTCTTTTAAAATCATTGAACCACGGCCAGGATGTTTTCCTGGGTCTCGTTATCAGTATCTGGGGATTAGGGACAGAGAAAGTGGAGAGAGATCACATCYGTCTTTCAGCAACCACGGTAAAAATAAGCCATCACTTCAAACTGGCCTCTGCACCCACCTCTCCAGATGGGCTGGCCCTGGCAGGAAGGGACACGGGTGTGCAGTGGTCAGGTCACTCCACACAGTTCTGACAATGATTTTTTCCCCGAAAGGACAGAGAGAGGAGCCAGAAGAACTGGCCTCCTTAGCCAGGTTTGGTGAAGGATTCCCCTTGTGCTGAAGGAACAGCCTCTCAAGAAGTCAACAATAAAATAAAATATAAAATGCAAATGAAGAATTAGTGCAAAGACCTGTAGCACTGGTTTCTCCTTGACCAATGTCTCCTAAATCCCTGCCATAGTCAGGTCCACATTTCTTCCACAAAGGTGGGTTTGGACAACAGAAATACCTTCAACCATATTTCAAGTTTGGTTCACCCCATGCTGAAAATGTCAATTTAGCTTTAGGGTCTACYCAAGCTCCTGTTGGTAAAATGATGTCTCCTGGACCGTGGCACGCAGTTTCAACAGYGCCCATCTCTGCCTTGAGGAACTACTGATCCTGCTCTCATCAGTGCAGGGCTGCCCACGCTTTCCTCCATACACCTTCTCTGCTACTCACCAGRACCTACACTGGAGACATTTAAAGGATACTGGCAGTTAGCAAATTCATTGGYCTTCAGTAATGCCTTCTTTACAGCCTGCCTCCCTTTCTGCTCTAAAGGGTGATTCAACCTTCAGTGATACGTCATGTGAAAATTAAAGCCTGTTAACTATTAGTACAGTTTCTGCAGATTTTGCCCAAACTTTCTGGTTAGATAAGATCAGTAATTTTAATTCTCAAGCCCAACATAAGTAAATAACACTAAGAATATGGCATAAAGCATTAACAGGTTCAGGTTGTCTTCTATATTTATCCTTGCCATTTTTACCTCTCTACACAAAATGAAGAAGTGATATCAGCCAGAAATAATCTSCTTTATAGCAGTATGCTGAGGAGGGTCCTGGAGGAGATTTGGGGTCCAGAGACAGTCCCAGATTTCAATAAAACCAATGGGTTTTCCAAGCATTTTCCTCTTGCCAAAAAGAAGAATTAACATCCTCACTGCCCTAAAGACAAGGAAATAAAGCTTTTTTAAACTGATCCATCTCACTGATGGAACAGTGAGCTGCAGCAGAGGGGAACAAATGTTCAGAATAGGTAATCTGGTAKGTAAATTGGCTCCGTGGACAAGAAAACCATATCTTGAAACAAGTAGAGACACAGGTCCTAAGGAAGTGGTTTTGTGCTTGACATAAGAAGAAAGAGAGGGAACTAACCCCATGTACTGCTAGCTGTCAGGAAGACAAGAAAAATAAGTCCATGCAAGAGAAGAAGTCGGGGGCAGGGTCTGGGTCCCCCCTGAGAGGCTGCATCGAGCTCACGGTGGAACGGCCACTTCTCTCCACGGTTCAAGCCACAAGAAAGCAATTCGTAACCATTTCAAACATGTTTGTGGGGAGACTGAATTAATGTTACCTCTACTACAAGGCTTGCTACAGTATTTACAGTCCCATTTCACGAGGCACTGTATGGATGGGCTTGAAGAGAGGAGATGGGCTCCCTTTCCTGAACGAGTTATAGCAAAAGTAGGCAAAGAAAGACTCAGAAAATTTATTGTAGCTATTCAACAACAGAACAAGAGAAAATGCCAATCCCTAGATTAGGGTTATGCACAAATAATTTCACCATCTCTGCATTTTAATGTATTTATCTTTCCCTTTAGCTGCCATTCTGTTAAAACAAACTTTATGATCCAGAGCGTCAACAGTACCAAAATATCACAATTAATCATGGTCAGCCACTGAAGTTTCCCCTGAGTTCAAGGATTTAAGTCGCAATTAGCAGAYGCAATATTTCAGGATATCAGTTTAAACAAAATACTGAAACACTGAACCAAATTTGACTTATGACATTGGAAGAGAGGCAGTCAGCCCATTACAGTACAGCTGTACTCTCCATAATTTATCTGCAGTAGCCATCAAACATTGCTGTGTTCACCAGTTCATGAAGGAAAGGACTCTAAGTGGTCTTTGAATTTGCAGTAACGATGGTTCAAACCTAGTTTGTCTGGCAAATTTCGTTGTTCTGTTTTACACATAGACATACAGTAAAGCAAGGTTAACATCGCACTTCAGAGAGAAGCCCATGTAAGTCAGAGAGGATATTTGGAGCACATTACTAGATAACCAAATAACTGCTGAGGCCTCCAACTCTTAAATCAGCCCACCAGCAAAGCTGAGCTCCTTCAGGATCAGCTTCAGGTGCAACTGAACGTTTAATACAGGCTAAGCAGCTGGGGCTAAAACTGCTGTTGAGATACATGTTCTGCCTAGGCTTCAATTGCACCTGTCTCCACCAACCCTAACCGGGGCCTCAGCCTCTGATCTGCACACTCGTAGTGAGCTGGCCCAGGTACGAAACACTCCTCCCAGGCCACTTCTCTGGGCTTTACCCAGCACTGCCACCAACTTCATATGGGTTTCAGACCAAGTCCTCAGAGAGGATAAAAAGCAATTTGGCATTTCTTCCTATAGCAATGATGCCACCATGTCCATCACTAGCCCATGCTAACACTGGTCTTTCCCAGTCTGGGAGCGRCTGCTGGATTTGCAGTTATAACTGTACCCATAGAAACAGAGCTATGGTCAGACTAGTCTCACAAAAGTGTGTYTCTGGAAAAGAGGGATTTTGCCCTCTTCCTGAAAATGAAATTCAAATCATCTAGATATTGATCAAATTTTTATTTATATGTTTATTTTGTCAAAAGAGTTATTGACTTGTTACTGGGCTTGGCATTTGTCAGAAACTCATTTCCTTCTTGGTAAATACTTTCAAAGAAATGGACYCAATCAGGAACTGCCTAAAACTAGAGAAGTTTCAAAAAGAACAGAATGGTTTAAAGAAAAGTGAAAGAAATAAAGGGAAATAAGAGAACCAAAAGCAAAAACGTATCAAGGTTAATTCACTGTTTAGTAGTCACTGATGAATAATAGGGTGGAAGGAGGAGGAGGAAAATAAACCCYTCAAAAACTCCCATGAAAAGACTTTACATTAATAAGTCTTTCATTTTTCTGTGCAAAAGAAATGGCTATTTTTCAGCAACTTTTTTTCATGTTTTCTAACTGTGTTTGAGGGTACCACTTCCATATGCTGTCCTTATATTGCACCAAAAGATATCTCATCTGAGGAATATGATCCCTTGGAAGATTCATCCAAAGACTTTTATGCAGTTTGACCCATGATACCTTGACAAAGGAGATGCTGGTGTTGTCAGTTCCACTCCTGGTAAATTCGTGCCTGGCTTCCCAAAAACATTCAGACACCTTTGAGGATGTGCCCAGTGAGACTACAGCGTTGCTTACAAATAAGTTGCATACAATGGCACATAGCTGCATTGCCCAGAGCAAATTCTGGTGAATCAAACTTATTCTCTTCATCTTCCCATCATCATGTGCATTCACAAGCTCTGAGGTAGAAGTAATTCCTTCCTGCTCCTCCAAGCATGGCGTCTCAACAAGACCGGGGACAAGAGACAAGACCAAGACAGTTGGATCTCTCTTCCCCTCAGTCCTCTACAGTTTGGCCTATGTTACAWGGAGGCAACACATCGCTGCCTCCTGCTCTGTGGCCCCACGCACCAACCCCTGCAGGCCAGCCACCACCATGATTTTCCATCTATCATCCAYGACCACCTGAAATGGGACAGAGATCTTGACATGTTGCTGCAGCTGGAGCCAACCTGTTCATCCTGCCATATGGCGCAACGCTCCAGGAGCACTTTTGTCGTGTGATCCCGCACTGATGGTCTTGCACACTGGGAGCGAAGACATCTGCAGCCTGCGTCTAGGACTGCCTGGCAACCACCAACACACTGCCTCTGAGCTGCACAGTTCTCTGCTGAGCATGAGCCATCTGGACTGTGACATCYTCACAGCATTGATATGATGGCTCTGAGCTCTCAAAGCAATGGATGCCCTGTCCAAGTCTCTACATGAGACCAAAATGTCCTACTTTCCCCACTTGTCTGGCTCTAAAAGTCTTGTAAACAGGTTGCATAGAGCCTATTTCTGACTTGGCAAGTGCATGCTGTTCCCCACAGTGGACTTTTTAACTGATGGTGCTTAGGATGATTTATGGGTTTCAAAGAGCCGAAGTCAAATCACATCACTGGGTTATTTTTGTATTATTATTCATGAAGCCCATTCAAATCTCAATTCAAAGGGCATTTGTAAGCAGTTGGTGAAGAGCTGGAACCCCTACTGTAATAAATGAGTCATTTCTCAGTGGAAAATGAAAAACTTAACATGTCAGCAAAATAACTGCACATGGTAGAACAYTTAAAAGAGATGAAACTGGATTAAGGAAATGGAAATGCAAGGAAATCTTGAGAGACAAAGAGGACAAAACATATGGGTGAAAGAGCCTCGAAATTGGATTATATAAGGAATTGTTCTCATGAATGAGAGAAGATCATCTGGTTTATAAAGCTACTTTGTACTCAGGTATCACTTCCCTTCTCACGGAGCTAGTTTCAGAAACTGGATGACCAGGTGTGGAAGGCAAGGTGGTGCAGGGACTCTCAAAGGGAAACAGCTTTTGTAGAGGTATTGATCTAAGCATAGGAGAACCTGACACATCATGACATATTTTCRAGAAAGCACTTGGCCTAAAGCAGACTGGGCCAGATGGCAGATGGGCAGCTTTCATTTGGAAACATTCTCCTTCATTCTGTTTTCAGGCCAGAAAAACCACTGAGATTTTGTTGTCCTTAAAAAGATCAGTCCCTGGCTTTAATTCACGGAGCTCTCCTCCTCACAAATCCCTCGTGGCTGGGGTTCCTACAGGTAGTTATGCTTTTGTTCAAAGGTGCTTCCCTCCATCATTTTAAAATGTGTTTCATTAGGAGGTTCCTTGCTCTAGTATTACACGGAAAGCCTGAGTGATAAATCAAYCCTTTACAGCATCATCTTGTATTCATTTCTTTCAATAGAAGCTTTTCAATGGTGCTGATTATTTTCATTTTGCTTCTCTGAGCTCTTTCTATTGCTGCCCTGTGCTTTCTCCAGGAAGGTGATCAGACTTAGACTGGTTTCAAGGTGCAGGTGGGAAATCTGCACAGTGCTAACTGTGAGATTTGCAAATGCATTCCTAATAAAATCTACCATCTTGTTTGCTTCATGGCCCTCTCTTGTGTACTAACCAGAGGGTTTTCACAGAGTTGTCAAAAAAAGATGACAAAGATTTTTCATCAAGTGGTTGCTGCTGCTTTAAAGCCCTTCACTCTCCRTGAATAGCTCAAATGGCTCTTTCCAGTGTGGATAGCCCAGCAGATCAATATCTGGTTCCACAAATGCAACATTTTTAAATTTAACACCTCACTCTTTTGCAGTGATCATGGATGTAATCACTCACAATTACCTTAAAGTGGCACTTCTTCCACTCATAAATTAGTCCTGTGGAAGGACAAGGAGGAACACATCAAAGGGGGAAAAACGGAGGGATAAAAGAAGAAAGAGATAACTAAATGGAAAGAGAATACTAAYGAACTTTTCATTGTCTCTCTCTTTTGTCTCACTGCCTCTCTCTTTTTTCCTCTGGGAATCATAAATATGGCCCAAAATAGCCAGGCTATTTACAGAAAATGCTGAAGTGTTTTGCAGCAATAAAGATGATGCCATGGGTCCCAGGAAGGTGGAACACAGGACTGAAGGACCCACCAGTGCGGTCGAACTGTATTTCATACTAACTTCAACAAGTACTTCATGCTACTAGGCTTGTTGACCCTCCTCTCCCATTTTCCTTTGTAGAGTGATCCAGATTATCACTTATTTTTTTATTTCTGGTTGCAGTAACCATGTCTGGTCTGCACCCAGCTATCCTGGTATCACTATTGTCACTCAAGAAGCTCTTTTCTTTCCTTTCGCATCAGTGTTAGTGATCCTCAAACAGCTTGGAACAATGGTCCATATTCAAGGCGAGGGKTTTTTTCACAGACAACCACTCACTTCCATCCTCAGACCTGTAACGGACAACACTTGAGAATGTTTCTGTGCAAATGATTCTGCTTGATCATGAACGAAGCATGATTGTCTGACAGACTGCTGAGCCGGCTGCACTTATAAAAGAGAGGCAAACAAAAGAATATATTCACCCACGTGTGGTCCAGTCTAGCTGTGGACCTGATCCCCCAAACCACTGAAATRGCATCAATTTAACATCAATAACATCAATGTCCCATTTGAACAGCTTGCTTTATGGAGCACTGCAGTGTATAAAAACTACAGGGAAAATGACAAACTTTCTAATACCTCATTTATATCTTCCTGAGTTGTGCAGCCAACAGASCAAAAGTAAAGCCAAGAGATCCATGGGGCATATTTTTTCGTGTGTCACCTTCGGAAAGGATGGGTAAAACTGATCCTGAAACAGAAGCACAACTTTCATATTAATGGTAATGGGCAAGAGCAGTATTGTAGCTGACACACCTGAGGGCTGTGCTGCCATTCAGAGAGACCTGGACAGGCTGGAGAGYTGGGTGGAGAGGAACMTCMTGAGGTTCAACAAGGGCAAGTGCAGAGTCCTGCACCTAGGGAGAAATAACCCTAGGCACCAGKACAAGCTGSGGGCTGACCTGCTGSAGAGCAGCTCTGCAGAGAAGGACCTGGGAGTGCTGGTGGATGAYARRTTGACCATGAGCCAGCAATGTGCCCTTGTGGCCARGAAGGCCAAYGGTCTCCTGGGSTGCATTAGGAAGAGTGTTGCCAGCATGTGGAGGGAGGTGATCCTGCCCCTCTACTCAGGCCCGGGGGAGGCCTCATCTCGAGTACTGTGTCCAGTTCTGGGCTTTCCAGTGCAGGTAGCTACATGGAGCTACTGGAGAGAGKCCAGCACAGGGCTAGATGATCAAAGGGCTGGAGCACCTGCCCTAGAAGGAATGGCTGTGAGAGCTGGGCCTCTTCAGCCTGGGGAAGAGAAGACTGAGGGGGGATCTTATCAGTGTGTACAAGTACCTGAGGGGAGGGTGTCAAGGGGACGGGGCCAAGCTCTTTTCAGTTGTCCCGTGTGACAGGACAAGAGGCAACGGGCAAAAATTGAAGCACAGGCAGTTCCGCCTGACCGTGAGGGGGAATTTCTTCCCTGTGAGAGTGACGGAGCACTGGACCAGGTTGCCCAAAGAGGTTGTGGAGTCTCCTTCTCTGGAGATATTCAAGGCCCGCCTGGACGCAACCCTTACATGCTCTAGGTGACCCTGCTGAGCAGGGAGGTTGGCCTAGATGATCTCCAGAGGTCCCTTCCAACCTTACTGATTCTATGATTCTATAATTTTTCTTTTCTTCTCTTTTGACAGCTTGAAGATGAGTTGCTCCACTTCTAAATCAAGCGAAGCATCCTGAAGAACAATTAGACTTACAGAACAGACAATTCAAATGTCCACACAGACAAATAGCTTAAATTATCCTAAATCTACTGGGGTTCTGCAGAATCAGGCTGCAAAATAGGAAACTGAAGGGCAGGATTATAGTGGAGTTATAGAACAGAGAAGAACAGCTATGCTTTAGAATAACAACTTTCTGAAACAAATGCTGCTGCCAGCTGGGGTTTGCTGCAGTGACCTTGTAGCTAACTCTGCTCTGAGCAGGAGATTGGGCTGGAGACCTTCTGAGGTCCCTTCCCAGACTTAATTATCCTGTGATCCTGTGATACACAAGTCACTCACCTCCTGTAATCTGAGTTTTGTACTGGAGTTTCCCTGTGATGAGGCATCAGTAGGCTTCTGTTCAAGCCCTCTAAGAACATTTATCCACCTAACAAATCCCGGGCACTGTTTAGCATGGTTTGCAGGCTCAGAAAAAACAAGAAGTGTATTAGGAGTGAGCCCTCAGTGACATACTGCAGCCAACAGAATGGAAATGATTTCATAGATGTGTGGACATTTAAAGCCAGAAAGAACCATCATGGCCACTGAGCCATATATATGAGTATTTTAGCTAAAGATCTGTAACAAACACCTCTTTGAAATGATCATTTTGCTCATAAATGCAGAAGCATACAAACATCTTCAGAAGTTCAGATACCTGAAAGATTTAACTCYTTAAGAGGATGTCAGCATAGGAATGAAGCACTGAAATCCTTTAACAGAGTTCAGTGCTTATTTATTAGTGATAAAAGGAGGAAGGAGGCCTCAACTGAGATTTAGGATCTCAGTGAAAAGTATTTTTCTCCTCTAACCATCACTGTTGTCTCCACTGGGCTCACAACCCAGTGAGTTAAGTCTAGGTCTGGAGCTAATGTAAAACTGAAAATGCCTGAAAGATTGGCTCAGACTCAAATACCTTCTTAAATATTTGGGTGCTGAAAATCTCAAAATATGCCCTTTGTGTCTCAGGTTCTAGGGAAATTTGAAAACACTTCTAATATTTTGTCAGTGGAAGAAACACGTTAACAGTTGAATGTTTGGACTCATGTTACAGCAAAGACAAACTGACCTCGCCAGTTTGGCAGCACAGACATCAACAGAAAYTCAGATGCTGGTCACTTTGGTCAGAAAGGCAGCTAGACAGACAGACAGACATACTCACAAAGGAGGAAGTTGGCTGATGAACATATCCTTCTCCACGACATAAATTCTCTCCCACAGACACCTTTTATTTATTTTTTATTCAGCAATGTTAAGAATGGGATTCAGCTCCAGAGATACATCCAAATGTATGTGTGAGCTACTTGTCTAAGTTGCCTCAGTGGAGATCTGAGTCAATTTAGCAACCAGCTAATGCCAGTTTGGGTGTCACAGGCATCTGGCCTCCACATGTCTCTCTAGCAGGCGATGGGTCTTCCCCAGATGCTGTATCACACTCACAAGTTCCCTGTGGAAGTTTTGGCAGTTTGGCATCTCTGTGTGGGAAGCTGAATCCCGTTTCCACATTTGGCAAAACCTAATATAAGTGCCTGAATCTGGAACTGCATCCCAACCTAGAAATCACTTCTAGCCTGACCTCTCTCTTCCCCTTCTGTGCCAGTTGTTCATACCATTATACAGCTGGTGATTGCACTCAGGAGTAACTCCATTTTACTAGCTCCTGAAACCCTCTCTAAGGAACTACTTGCTAGTTTGTTACATTTCTAAAGGATTTCTGTCTCTTTAAGGCAAGAAATTCAATGATTAGATAAGTCATCACCAGCATACCCATATCCTCCTTACTGATGAGCAGGACATAAGCTGTCCCATCAGTGAAAGAAGTGGTTCAAATTTAGAACTGTTTTTTTTAATACTTTGCATCAGAGGGCTTAGCCAGGCCGGAAGAAACAGAGAAGGGATAGTTCAATGCTCAGCTGCAAACCGTAGGTGAACTAGAGGTCATCCACAGCTCAAATGAGTCATCACACTTTGTAGCCTTCTGCCCTTGAGGGACCATCCACTTCCTGGGATAATTGGCATTTATTAGCCGTTCTTTAGAGCCACATCTGTGGAGAACATCATTTTTGAATCCCAAGGCTGGAATTCACTTCCCTAACCAGAAAAAGAGACGCATAAAACAAATAAGTGAATAGGATAAAAATATTCACAAATCAAATGCCAACAAGCTGCTAATCTCACCCTCTCTTTAATTACCTGGCTCATTTAGCTAAGTCAAATAAAGTTCTGATTGAAGAGAGTCCAGGCTGCACAATCTTTGTATAATCTCTGAAACCCTGAGCTCATAGGGTACGTACCCTCAGGTATGTCTGCAGCTGCATGGGAACAGGGTCTTTCTGTAGGCCTGCAAGGAGCCAGAAGCATGACTGTACTTTTCACATTCACTCATGGCCAAGAAGTGTCTTTCAATTCTTCTTTCTCTCCCCAGGAAATATCCCACTAAGCACCTTTCAGAAGACTACTCTTGATTTGTGGGAGATCAGTGTGGGGTTAGGAGAAATCTAGCATCAGAAGATGGGAGAACATAAGACCACTGCAAGGCCACTGGTACCATTAGCCCAGAAGCAACCTGAGAAGAAGGAGTCAGAAGTTCACCTAAGGATCAGTCCCCCGTGATTCATGGTGATTCAAACAGCAGTTCCCCGTTGTTGTGCCGGTGGACCCAAAATTGAACGGTTTTCCAGATGCAGCCTCAAGAGCACCAGGCACAGGGCGATAACACACTCACTATGCTGGCCTGCATTTTTCCTGAACTTCCCTTTGCAGTTACCACACCTGCTAGTTACCTTCTTGTATCTCTCACTCTCTTGTATCTCTCACTTGCCCTGTTCACCAGTCAGGCTTGAGCTTTCCTGGCTTTGTCCCTTCTTAACTGAGCAATGCTCAAAAAAAGGCAAGTGCAGGGTCCTGCACATAGGGAGGAATAACCCCACGTGCCAGTACAGGTTGGGGGCTGACCTGCTGGAAAGCAGCTCTGTGAAGAAGGACCTGGGAGTGCTGGTGGACAAGCATTATCCATGAGCTAGCCATGTGCCCTTGTAGCCAAGAAGGCCAATGGTCTCCTGGGGTGCATTGGGAAGACTGTTGCCAACAGGTCGAGGGAGGTGATCCTGCCCCTCTACTCAGCCCTGGGGAGGCCTCATCTCGCGTACTGTGTCCAGTTCTGAGCTCCCCAGTATGAGAGAGACATGGAGCTACTGGAGAGAGTCCAGCGTAGGGCTATGAAGATGATTAGAGGAGTGGACTTGCCATCAGATAAGCTCTCAGACCTAGTGTAGCTGATTCACATTGATTGAAGAGGTTTGGTGAAGAAATAACTTTTCCATTTCTTCTATGTCCAGATCCTTTCTGGGGACTGCTGCTGAGTTGCTTAATGCTATAGCCTTCAAAGACTGGAAACTGCTGTTAGGAGATCCAAAAAAAATTGTCTCCTTGTTTATGTTTTTGCCAAAGGCACTGTTCTGAAAGGATTTTGTGACTACAGCCACCTCCAGAGTAGGTGTCATTCCTCTAGTTTCAGTTTCTGCACTCTTAGGTTGTAGGCAAGTCATATTTTCAAGCTTTTCTCCACAGCCCTGAGGCAAAAAACACCAAACTTCCACTTCTGATAATGATACAGGTATTAAAATAAGCTGGCATTCTCACAGGAACACTTGACTCCTGGGGCATTTAAAGAACAGAGTTAAGATGACAAGATATACAACAAGATCTTCAGAGAGAGCAATCTGCTTTTGGTCTAAACTTATGGATGACTTCCTTTAAGCTCAACCATCTCCAAGCTTCTGCATGACTGGCATTCAGGTAATCCTCATATTCAAGAGAGAAATGAAACAAAACACAGTTTTTTACAACCATCCACTGGGAGGGGGAAAAAAAGTTTCAAGCTGTAAATCCCAGCACAGACTAATAACATAAAAACAATCTATCCAGAAGAACACACATTTTCCCCATACTGCTAGTATTATTCACACATTAAATCAGAACTGACAGTGCAATCTTTTCAGCTGAGTTGTTCTCATTCCTCTTTTATTCTCATGATGAAATAATTCCTTTTTAACAACTTCCAAACATTCATACTGATGCATTATTGAACTGACAGTGCAGATTTCGAAGATGATGTTGTGTATGATTTTTTGAAGCAGTAAATAGACAAGATGTTAATGAATTGGAGAAGCATTAAAAATTTGTTTTGAAAAGGGAAATGTTTTTAACTGTATAGACCATTGCAACAACTATTGATTGCGTATCCACCTCAACAAGGCAGGCAAAGGCTGACTTATGACAGTAACCCGTCTTAAATATCTAACCAGATTTAATATAGTTGCCATTCCATGACACAATGATGTATATTTTTGTGGCAATCTAGAAAATAATTTGCAAGGAGTAACACTTCATTCTTCAGCCATCAGCCATAAAGTTGTTAGCGGAGGGTCTCCAGTGCTGTCTACAGGATAGCGGTGTAGCTAGCAGGATTGGAAAATTTCATTGGCTAGGAGGAAAACAGGGGATCTCAAATTTATGGGTACAAGGACTTCACAGTGACTGTGTTGTTATCAGTTTTATTTTAACCATAAACTAAAGGTAAAAAAGCCTGCATAGGAATACACAGCAGTGCTTACCAAACCCCCCTTTTCACTACCTGACAAAAGTTCAGACAAGGTCTTGCGCATAGGTTGACGATGTAGTATTTAGTAGTCTGGAGACTGGAGATACTTGGCTTCCTGAGAGCTGTGGAAACAGCCCTCCCCTTCTTCATAGGGCTGCTTTCCAGCAGGTCAGCCCCCAATCGTGAGGTCAAGAGAAAGGTGGAAGGAAAGTTTATCCACACTCATTTTCCCTTCAAGTGAAACATTAGTTTTTAGTTAAAGCTGAACAAAATTCTAATTGTGAAACTGAGCAAAATTCTAATTGTGAATATCAATGTCATTGGGAAAATGTAGTCCCAGCCAATCTGAACTGCTTTACAAGTCAAATTTCTCTGAGTAGTTTTACCTGGAGAGCACTTGAAGCCAAAGACTCCCCAAAAAAACTAACAAAAAATGAAGCAGCACTTTCATTATATCTAGCTGCCACCCTGTGTCATCCAAAGTACATTTCTAAAAGCAGAACTACTCCAAGAGGAAGCACTGAGATATTTGGGTGGGAGACAGCTGATATACAAAGCCTGCAGTCCCCTTGGTTCATGAGTTACAGCAGAGATGAGGCATTGCTATTGCCAGTGTGCTTTTGCAGGGCTGGTTCTGGAAGGCCTGCTCAGAATATTTCCTAGGGCAGAGCTGCTGGAGAGGACCTTGCCAAGGACAACGGGGCAGAAGGGATGATCAGGCAATGTCATGATTTAAGTACCCAGTTAGGAAGAACACCCATGTTCAGGGGCTGCTTAGACACCAAAGTTAATGTGCAAGAGGAACCTTGAAGGCCTCTGTTTTTTGCCAGTAGAGCTATACACAGCTGAGGATTTATGAACGTCCTGATACACCTATCTTGTTTTGTAGAGTTGGCCAACTCCTTTCACTCTTGGGCTGGCAGGGCTATAATGWAACTCACTGACTTGTTTTCCACCGAGCCCTCATTGAATGCTTCAGCCAACAGGGCTTTTGCCTGCCTACCATGAGCAGAGCCTCTTAGGCTAATGAAGAGCTTGACAAGCACTTCCTCCCGTACTTCAGAAACCGAGTTAAATGAGTGGGCAGTAAATACTGACTTCCACCCCTCTGACTTCTCCCCTCTGCCTCTAGGGCTCTCAAGCGCCGTCACTTCATGACGGTTTTCCTTCTTTCCCATTCTAATGCTTTGCACTATCCCTCAACTTTGGGGTACGCTGCTTTGCCCATCAAATCACAAAGCAAACCTGATTCAGCAAGTGCACTAATACATCCAGAGATGTTCTGAATGAGATTTAAGATGGAAAGCAAAGAGGACAGAGTGTTTGCAGGTGCCTGCTTCCAACYGAGGTATCACAATGACAGGCAGTGGAGATGCTCACCCGAGGGTAAAATCAGTGTTAGAAGCCCAGCAATCTCTAAGAATGCTTTATTTACCAAGATGAGAAAAGGAGGGAAAGGAAAGCAAAGTTCACCACAGAACAGAGCCTTGGAAACGAGCTGAGCACATTTTCTTTAGTTGACTAGTTCTTGTTTATTTTTTGAAGGCTGCTGCCATAAAATTCACAATCCAATTACAATTTCCAGGCTGAAAGAATGCTTTTTAATTATATTGTTTCCCATCATTGCTACAATCAYTGCAAGAAAGAATGGATTAATGCTGTATGCTTTTTGTTCCCTGTACAAGAATCAGATCTCGGTGTTCTCACATGATTTATAAAAGACACATTAAATACACTATTAACAGTGTTTTTGCAACAGAAATGGGCTGTACCATAAACAGGACAAATTGAAAAATACAGATTTGCTGTTGTGTTAGTGCATCAGAAATAAGGATAACATAATAGTGCTTACTGGGTATAATCTGCATAAGCTTGAAATGGGAAAGGAAACTCAGGTGATTTTTGAAACCCGTGACCATGTTTCAGGAGATCTGGCTTGGCTTCTGGACTAGCAGAAACTTTCAGCATGACATTGGGTCACAGGAAAGAGGAGTGCAGGTCCAGATAGAGCAAAGTTATTTGTCCTCCTAGTGTAAATGTCTCTACGTAAACACGCAAACATGTGCCTTCAGTGTCCAGTCTAGTCAATGCAGTCAGTGGAGCCTGAAGAATTCACTTGATCAAACTCATCTACTTTACCGAGACAGACCCCGCTGACTATACTGCCTACGCTCTGCTCAGCTGCCCACACACAAGCACGTCTGAGAGGCCGCCAGGTATTTATGATACCTGCACAGAACCAGCAGATACGACATGGCAGACCAGCCTCTTGCCAGAGGTGGGGTAGAACACCCTAAGCATCTCAGATGGTACTAAGTAATGTTTAGGTGACTAAAACCAAGCCCTAGGTTTCCAGTGAATCTAATGGGAACTTAGACATCCATCTTGCCTAACCTGAGCTGGGACAGCACAGTAGTGCCTCTCTAGAACTAACCCAACATTTGCCTGCAGAAAGATGAATAAAGTACATCCAGTTAAATGACTGAGAAGAGATTTCTCCCGCCTATCACTTCTCTTATTTGTACTGAGCTAGTAGCATGACTGTTGCAGTCTGAACACAGAAAAAGGAGGGGATGACCTTGAGCAAGATGGTCCTTCATGCTGCAAATCCTTTAGAGACACTTCTACATGTAGATGCACACACGCATCTGCCCCTACCCTGCTGAGCAGGGAGGTTGGACTAGATGATCTCCAGAGGTCCCTTCCAACCTTACTGATTCTATGATAGCAGCTGCTTTCAAACACAGCTCCTAGGCCACAAGACCTCTAGCATACCTCGCGAGCAACTGACCTCCCCCATGCGAGGGCTGACACCAAAGGCCCTGAGTGCTGGAGGTGAAGGGGATCGAAGTGTACAGAACAGAACTGGTTTCACCTTACAGCTCGCACCCAGAGAGGCAGGGTGCCTACGGCACTGCTTATCCACTGCCCTAGGTACCTTCACTGTATACAGCCCAGTGTAGGTTAACAGGGTGGAAGATGCTTTCCTTCCATAGAGTTCAATTTCCTCCTGCTTCTCTCCAGGGAGTCTCTAGCGTTCATCAGTCACCAGATCCYATCTGACTGCTCAAGCTACGCAGTTCAGACAAGTTTACTCCYATCAGCTTGGAAAACAACAGGGTGGAAATGCAGTTTTACCTCCTCTCTCTAGCTCACCTTAAAGGATATGACCACAAATCAATATAACATCCAGAAAGAATGAAGTTGTGTTGTTCTTGTTTTGATCTTTAATTTCTCCAGCACGCTTTCAGCCCCTGAGCTCAGAGTGGGAACCAAAACCACGTTTTAGGGTCAAAACCTGCCACCTAGAGAACAAAAACACAAATGAAAAGGAGGAGGTTTGGGAGGTGTTTTTAGAAGCAATTATCCCATAACATTCCAGATGTGCCAGAAACTATAAATCTACTGTGCTATCTTTTACAGCAACAAAACAGATTTTAAGAGACTTAATTATGTATCTGCACAGTGCAGACATCATTACAGGCCATTGCATCAATCCCCAGCACAAATGCTACCGCGTGTGGTTCAGTGATTATAGGACTGGGGGAACATTTTCCCCTCTAGTGCTGTAAATTTATGYGGTCTGTGTAAACAGAGACTGATGTCCTTCCTTTTTTGAGATCACACAACTGTTGCAGAAAGCAAGTCAGTTTTTACCATAAGATTTGAGTGCTCCGAGTGCTGGTAAAGTACCTGGGGCTGAGAAGTCTGCTGGAGACTGTACATGCCCAGCAGGCCTGACAAGCACCAGGCCCAAGACATTGCCTGCCAGAAAACCCAATTTTTTTTTTTTAGTTGAACCAAAACTTTCAATTTTTTACCTTTAGCAAAATGTTTTCACTTCAAATTCAAATGGAAGAAGTTGCCATTTCATATATAATTTTCCTTCTGAAAACAGAAAGTGTTTCAGCATTTCTGAATTAAGAAACATTTCTAAAACTGTAAGCTTTGATTTCAAGTCCACTCAACACTAAGCCACACTTTCACAGAAAGGGAGAAGGAGACACTCGAACTAGCCTTCCCTCTAAAAATAGTACCTATTAAGGTCTAATCCCTGCCTGAATTACTTCCGTAACATAGCTAGTCACATAACTCTCATGCTTCGTTATACAGATTAGGCAGGAAAGGCACATTTGGAGGGGGGAGAGACAGGTGAGACACTGCTGTAAGTCCAGAATAGGACGGACTTACTCAGAAGAGGGAATTACCTTACTGAGCTTCTCCTACCAGGCACTCTCAGGTAACCTCCTGCAAACGGGTCCTCGGTGCGTTGGGCTGCACAGAGCAGAGGTGACCAGATGTAAGTCAATCACAGCAATCCCCATACGTGCTGCTGCCTATAGCAACTCACCCGCTCTAACCGCAAGGGACCAATGTGCCGCCCCCCTCCCTCGGGGGGTATCTTTGATATAGAAATATTGTTTAGCGCTTCATTAAATAATTATGAAGAACTACACTGGGTACCAAAGGCACCCAGCATAACCCTGTTTAATTGCTAACGAGGTACTGAAAGCTGATTTCCAGGGGATTTCTTTCTGTTTTGACAAGGACACCCCTTGTCACACACACACAGAGCAATTTCTAGTCACCATCTAGCCCCAGTCTGCCTCAGCACCCACAACCCTGTAAACACAGGCTCCAGGAGGAAAACCCGGCTGCACAACCCCACCAGAAGTTTGCTGCCTGCCACACATCTACAGCAACATAAGTCTTCCTACTACTGCCATGAGAAATTGCCAACGTGCTCATACTATCTGACTTGCACATAGCCCCTTACATGAAAAACTTTAATCCCAAGAAGCGTCACATAGTAACACATGTGCTTAGACCCCCAGTGCTTAGACCTCTGCGTTTTCTGGGCCAATTTGATCTGTCCCAGCCCTGCAACTGGCTGCTACCAGCGGATTTGATCACTAGACCTGCAGGCAAGAGCTGCCCAGCCTGAGCTGAGGGCAGTCACTGCCCCAGGCTGAAGGCAACACAACTTTTCAGGTTCTTTCAGACTACCTAATTAGCACTCTTCTGCAAAGGTATAATTTCTGATCCATTTGTTACCCAGGAGGCCCATTAACGAGTGCTCCTCTCTTCCTCTTAAAGCTTTAAATCTATTGTTAAATGTGCAAGCAATTAAGTTGCATCTTCAATTCAACTAAAACCATTTTAGATCATCTCAGTATAGCTGCTGTCCAGTTTTAATTAGAATGCTGTTAGGGCCCACTGGAATTTCAGACCACTACGAAGAGACACAGGCAGCCAAGAGGATGGAGTAGCATGTCCAGAAGAGACGTCGGAGCTTGAAGAACTGTGGGGAACCTCAGGGAACTGCCACAATTGCTCTCGAGAAATCCACCACCATTTTCTGAATAATCACATACAGTTTTAAGAACATCTTGACACCTGAATGTAGAGTGTAGYTTCTCCTTCCCTCTCCACCACCATTCCACAAAGGAGCACACACTTTAACAAATCGGCATCGGTATTTCCTTTCGCTTCCGTTAGTGAGTTTCAGTAAAGGGAATCTCAGAAATCCCTTTGCCAGAATCTAGTGTCAGAGTGTCTTTTCAAGTGCAGAGATATGGAGAATAACTTACCATTGTCCTCCCCAAAAATATTATATAACACAGTATTAATCCTGGAAAGCAGCAAAACCACAGAAAAATGATGCACTAGCATGTTCTAAAACCACAGAAAAAATAGTATTCATTAGGTGTGACAGACAATCAAGAAAAAAAAAAAACAGCATTAACATCGAGGACAAAGGATACATCTGAGTGAGGAACATCCAGTATCATTAAAGACAAGTTAGAGAAAAAGCCTAGTAAAAGATAAAAATAAAATAGAGCTGCATCCACTACTCTCCATTCCACAAAAAGCAGTGCTGCAATGAATTTCTGACCAAAAAGAGCATCTAGGATTTTTCTTGCCAAGAAAATTTTTGAACCRACAGCATTGCCAAGTCTACATTAGGATTTTAAGAAAAGGACTACTTCATAAAACTTTGTAAGAAAACAAGTAGCTACATTAGTAATGTCAGGGAAAACAGGGGAAAAAAAGAGCAATTTTCCAGATCAGATTATTCAAAATATTTATTCACAAGCCTGTATGATATTGAATGGATGCAAATATCTTWTCCAAAGAGATATTTTCATCAGCAACATAAGGGGCTCTGATGTATTTTTCAAGGGTACATTTTCGGGCAGCAACAAAAAGCTATAAAAATTAAGCTTTTCTATCAGGTAAGAAGGAGTTCCAGCCTGGTACAGATTGCTATACTGGGCTTCAACAGAACCAGTCACTTGCTGCACCAGACAACTGACACAGACATTACAATCAAGGTCATGTTTTTAAACCCATCCTCAGATTTCAAGACAGGAGGAAGCATTTTCCCAGGGGACAACAGTCACTGTGCTTTACAGCTATCTTCTACTACAGCTGGTGCCTCTGCAAGAGCTTCCATAGGGCAATCTCTAGCAGCAGCATATTACACTTTAGCTGTCCTGGCAGATCATCTATTACAACGGTGATGACACTGATGAAATTCAGGCAGTTCAGCAACAAGCTCTCTCCTCCCCAAAAGACACGTTGTGGAGAAGTCCACCACCATAGTGAGTTACTTTTGATTAGTAGGCTCATTAGAAGAGCTGGAATATTCTGACATACACTGATGAAGAATCACACTGCTACGCAGACTGAGACTTTTTAGCATTGGTATTTCTCTAGTTAAAGGCCACTGGTCTTTTTCTTTTTTTCAAATCAGGCACCACTTGAAAGCTGTACAGATCTAGTAAGAAATTCTTAATAGCTGTCATAGGCCTTATCAAATAATTTATCACTCAGTGTATCTTTTAACCATTTAGTGGCATGGTATCAGGTTTTGCTAATTCATATCAAGGTGAATAATACAGTATCTGGTCTCTGTGTCCTCAGGTCTATATCCTCTGACTGATGCCTTGCTGTGTATGAGGCATATTAATATATATTCAGTGCAGCAGAGATATGACCTGTTCTTTTATGCATTTCTTCAGGGCTTAGATCTGCAAACTGCAAAGGGCAGCATCAAGATACCTGCTCATTGCTTGCAATGGGAAGAAAAATTCCAGAAGCGTTTGAATGAGAAAATTAAGAACACTTTTAAACAAATAACAAGTATTTGTAACAGCACCTTTATGGAACACAAAGTTTGCTTTAGACAAGTGCCAGGTTACATAAACTAAATTTCAGTCCTCTGTATTAAGTGATAAAACTTGTAACACTCACTTATAGGCACTGTGTTTGGGCTATTTCAGAGTAAAACGGGGCTTCGAACTACAGAGGAGGGAGTGATTAACAAGAAAGACATCTTATTACATTCTTTCCTGAGAATAATTATTCTCCTCCATTATGTACCAAATGCTTTTAGGACTTCAGAACACACAAGCAATGCAGTGCTAGTTAAGGTTAAATAGGAAATTAATATAATGTAAGCAAAAGCCCAAGTCCTTTCCATAGTTACAGATCATTTTGAAAATATTTTTGCATGGGAAATTTGACTCAGATTTATGAACAAGAATTCCATCTCTTCACACAACAACAAGCAGAACTCCTTGCCAGGAGAGGACTACACTGTGCATGGTTCATCAGCCTTCAAAAGGAAGTCTAGACTTCAGGCATATCCAGCTACATGAATCAACAAGCAATCCCTTCAGATCCAGCAGCTTTGGTTTAATGGAGGGAAACTTTGGCCTATCACTCAAACAAATGTACTGCCAATAACAAACAATAAGACTTTATTTTTTAAAATAAAGCAAAGAATGATATGTTCATAAAATCAGTGCCTTGACCCTTAAAAGCATCTCTAGAAGTGATTTTAAAATGGGCAGTGCTTAAATTACAAAAGATTCAAACCTTCAAGGTCGACTGATTTTTCTTATGATGATTGAAGAAATGGCTCTGCTTCAGGAATTCAGAAGATGAATCAGGTTTAGTAGTGGATTTATTAATTTGGTGTGATTTACAAATAGGTGATCATGTCTGAACCAAAGAGACATCAAAATAGGGTTAGCCAAAAGGTTTATGGCTTCAAAGTCAAATCCAAAGACCAGTGTCAGTCATCTGGGCAACTGAAGATTAGCAGACAAAAGAAGGCGGAGGCCAGGTGCTTCACGGATATTTTGGAGACAGTATTCCAAAGCGTCTTCTCTTACAGCAATTTCCTCTTCTCAAACTCCTGCAACAGTACACAGACATTCCAGGTGAAAGAATATAATACACTTCTATTACTGTCATGTTTTAGATTGCACTGTATTTCTTAGGAACTCCTGACTTGAGGAATTAAAAAATGGAGTTCAAATTTAAAAGAAAAAATCTACATTGCATGAAAGTTAGAGAGAAAGCAGAGGAAGTATTTTCCCACCTCTAAGAAGGAAATTGGCTATGAAGAACCAGCAGCACTATATTGCAATCATTGCACAGCATCCAGACTGCAGCGCTGTCAAATAACTGTTTATCCAAACAGGCTTGAAAAATTCTAATTCTGGAGAAGAATTGTAATAGCATATTTACAGAAGAGAATTCAAGACAGAGAAGCAATGAGGTCGTCAGGATCTCCACTTTAGTTCAGGAAAAAACATAAAAGACGACTCCCACAATAGCCTGAGAAGATGCTATATTATACAGGCACCACAAGAAAAAGAAGAAGTAACTTGCACAGTTGCATTTCCTCTAGCTGTAAAGAAATACTTTTGGGAGAGAAAAATTAAGAAAGATCAAAAAACAAAATCTACTCCATATAGAAGTTTGGCATGTATTTAGCCATGATTGTGAATTAGTACTTAGAAGAGATATATCTTTGTGTCTAGGCTCTCCTTCCTCAAACATCCTACTTGCATGTTTTCTCATTTAAAATTAATTCAGGTTCTTTGCTTCCTCTGATAGCGCCCCAAAACCACAATTCAACAGCTGATACCTTTGAGAGCAAGATGTAATCACTTCTACTTTTTGCTACATTTATATTCTTATAAAGGCAGTATTTCATAAAAATTACACATGCATATCATCTAAATAATATCTGCAGTAATAACTGCAGCTTGTTCAGTTAACAGAGCTCTCACATTTAGCTGAGTGAGAAGCCACAGGATATTTGGGTAAAACACATACTCCCAACTCCTCTTCCCTCAAAAAAAGTAACTTCTGTGTCTTGTGCTGGATATGAGTACAGATACCACAGTTTCCAAGTAACTAACCTTGTATATGGTGCTACCTAGCTGAGCAGGAGACATGCTGACCACAACACCAGCGCTTTGAAGAGCTGCTATCTTCTCTTTGGCTCCACCCTTCCCCCCAGCAATGATTGCTCCAGCATGACCCATCCGCCTGCCTGGAGGAGCAGTCAGCCCAGCTATGAAGGAYACTACTGGCTTGGCTTTTGGACCCTGCAGAGAAAAAAAAAGACAGGGTGATACATGGGGTAGGGTGAGAAGAAAAGCAATTCTAGCTAGCTGATTTTTTTAAAAAACGCCAACTAGCCAGGAAAACAGACAACAGTATCAGACAACTACAAACCTCAGACTACATGGAACCACTAGTCTGGGCGGAATACTGTGTGGAATATTTCTTCTCATGATAAACCACACAAAGCAGAAGTAACCATGGGTTTCAAGACATCTCTCTACAGAACACCCCCATACATTACAAAAACCAAAACCAAACAGAAATACCCATAACACCACTATGTTCAGTACAAATGTCATTACAGGACTAAGAAACTAAAGCTGACAAAACACTTCAGTTAAGTTTAACCTGGTTAAAGCCCCTCCTAATTTCAATTCTTTCTCTTGAATAAAAGTATGATTGTTTGCTTTTGTGTAAATACAGATTGGAGATTGAACCACATTTTCCTTGACATGGCAAGAGAAGATGGCTAACTACCAAGGTGTTCAGAAGCAGAAAGTGGGCTCTAGACTTACAGAATTATTTTCTTTCAAGAATGCCGCTGCATCTTCTTCAGCATTTCCTCCAATTTCTCCAATCAATATGATCCCCTCAGTATGAGGATCCTTCAGGAAGACATCAAGGCAGTCAATAAAATTAGTTCCATTGAAAGGATCTCCTCCAATTCCTGAAAAAAAATTTAAAAAAATCCACAAAAATGAATAACTCAAGTTAGTGATATTACATTTACGTTAAGGCTATTGAAGCATACTTCAGCACAAAGGATATTCCCAAAGACTGACAAGAGGGAAAGCTCTGAAGGTTCCGCTAARTCTTGACAGAGTGGAAGTTCCTGCTCCAAACATCTCCCCCACAACTTATAGAAGGCTTTGGTATCAAAGTTTCATGTTTGCAAGTATCCACCTTCCAGACCATAAGCAAATTATTTTACCTATACAGAGCCTCTCAGAAGTTCTGTACAAGATACAGCAGGGACAAGGCCCCAGCCCTACAGTTCTGCTGTGAGAAACTTAACATGAATGAGCATCCTGCTTAACATATCCTGCTAAGTGTATAAGAATGGCATATCCCTTTACATAATATTAAAACCCTTAGAACAACTTTTTTGCGTAGTGACTTCATGTGTGTTGACAGTGCTCCATCAAAACCTTCTCTTCTAAGCTTTTTATTAATTTGACATGGAAATAATAACAGAAGGGTTATACGATTATATTCTTCACAGCACATAGGCATCTCATTTCTTAAGAAGCCATGCAGCAATTTCTAGCCTTGTAAAAAGAAATTACTTTGGATTTCTTCTTGTAAACAAAAAGAAGATTAGTCCAGGTGTAGCAGTTTGTTTCTGAGGAAACCTACCGATACAGAAAGACTGCCCTAATCCAACTTGCGTTGTCTGATGAACAGCTTCATATGTCAGGGTGCCAGATCTTGACACAATACCTTTAAGGAAGAAAGGGAGAAAAGTTTAACACCAACACAGCTAAGCGCATGACTAGAGGCAGCTGTTCTTATATCCAGGAAAAAACACCTTAATAAACTAAACACGAGCTGACAGGCTTTCCAGCCATCCTTGCAAAAACACAAGAACATCATATAAGGTAAGATCTGTACTATTTCTTGTCTAGCATTTTTGATACTCAATTGTCAGTTGTTTACAGCTGCCCAGCAAGCCAGTAATGCTGGCTGAGAAGGCATTCCTCACACCATAGCTGTACCAATACAGAATTCTGAAAACCAAAGTTGCTAGAAGAATGTACTTCTCATCTTGTATACAAGTAGCTGATGCACTGTACTTGAAACATGGCAGCAGTTTAGCAGTTGCAAGAATTCTGTATTAGTCACATCTACAGTACAGCTAGGCATCCTCCAGAATGGAAAGACACTGCACAGACATAAGTAATCTTATTTGTTGTTGCAGCTCATTGCTCTATGACAGATGTTTAATGTTTACATTACAGTATTATCAGAAGCCACAACCTTTACTAGGCCTCACTGTACTAGATTTCATAGAAAGTAAGTTACACATTGGATAGTTTTAAATTGAGGTAAAGAAGTTATACAGAGCCAGTGGCTGGCAGGGGGAGACAAGAATATTGATATGCGTTTTCCAAGACAGGCTTGCTGTTAATAATACCAGAGGGAAGTTTCCTAAAAAAAAGATGTTTTCACATTTACCTATTTCAATCCGTCTAACACGCAATGTAATTATACACTGCATGAACACAGGAAAAAATGCACAACTATACCAGTAAGTTTAGTTCTATCAAGGCTACACATTGTTGAATAGTGCAGATGTCTACTAGTAAATACTTTTTTTTTCCCCTTCTCTTCTTTCCGTGTTCACAAGGGACTTCCTGATTCCCATTAAGATCAGATTGCCTGACAGAAGCTACAGATAGGGGTCCAAAAACCGTAGCAAATTTAAAGCTTTCATCCCAAGATTATCAGATGATGCTTGGATGCCTCAGAGTAACAGAAAGCTGGGAAACATATCACCAAAGGTCATAGCCTTAGAGGAAGCTGGGAGGATTGCAAAGTTCACGTTTCTATTTTGTGATACTTTGACCATTGAAAATGTTTCCAGCAGTAGTGGAGCAAGTGGATTGAGAATTTAAAATACTCTCTTGTACTTGATGTGCCTGGCATTTGGATTCTAATATGTTGCAACTACAAGACATTTCTTCTAGACACTTAGAAAGTCTTCTTAACAGAATTTTGTTTCAGAAGGAAGCTCAAGGCAATGCCAGTTGATGCTATCTTTTACAGCCATAGAGCACTGGCTTGATGGTATCTACAAAGGGCATAATTGCAATCGTCTTTGACTTTTCAGTTTCAGGTTTATAGGCACTTTTGAAAGCTGCAGATGTGACCTGCGTGCTAATGTTTTGCCTACCATTCAGTCGGTACAGTGTATTCTCAAGTCAGAAGTGGTCAAGTAGCAAAAACAGTTTCTGTTGTTAGAAAAACTGCCCAGAATCTCCTCAGTTCTAGTGCAGTGAAAAGCTTTCTCCACAGCAGATCTGCTTTGCAAAATTATCATTTTTTCTGTGAAAAAGAGTACTGTGTTTAACTTAAACTGGTATGCTACTGAGACATACTGGCAGAGTACTCTGTCTACAATAATATTTCTGAAGTGTTATTTATTAAATTACCAATACATGTTTTGGAATAATTTTCTTTACAGTTCCAACACTGCACAATTTTAAAGTAATGAAGTTGTTTTTTCTGTAGTTTAGAACAAGTAACCAGTGGACTCAAGGCTTACATGCAACAGGGTGTGTAATTAACATCTGATCATAGGCACATCACTGCCTTTCTGATCTAAATCTCACTCTAGAAGAAGCAAGTGTAATATTTGTCACTGCCATTCACCATGGCAAATTGCATAAGTTCTCACGTTATTAACTTGTCTGTAATCTCTTCTCTTCACTATAATACTAAGCTCACTATAGATGTAGAATCCCAACCATTAGCTGCTGAGCTGTCAGGAAGATTAGCATTTGAGAACTTAGTGCTCTCAAATCCCAAGATAAAAAAATAGTATGCTTAAACAAGACTGTCAAGGAAACTAAGTCCATCATGTTGCCTAAGGAATCCTTTCCAATACCTGTGCTTCTGCCCTTAACATTCAGTACCTGCTCCAGTAGACTGACAGACTTCAGCCTTTAGGACTGATAATGGCTAAGTTCATTTATAGACTGAAGGACAGATAAGCTGTTACACAGCATATTAACTGTATTCAGGGTAGGATGTGACTAGACTGCTGAGTAAGAACAATAGGGTACGAAACTTGAGTTTTAGGTGACGTGTAAGTATTCAAAAACTCACCAATTCTTCCCTTCTTGTGAATGTGACCAGGCATGATACCAATTTTACATTCTCCAGGCTAAAGAAAGAGTGGGAGAAGTCAGATGGAACATTGAAACCATCACTAGGAATGGTTCAGCCTTGGAGCAAATCCAGAAGTCACTTACATTGATGACTCCAGGGCAATTTGGGCCCACTAGTCGAGTCTTGTCTTGTCGAAGCAGTCTATGTTTAACCCGAACCATGTCCTGCTGGGGAATACCTTCAGTAATGCACACAACTAATGGCATTTCTGCATCAATTGCTTCATTAATCGCAGAAGCAGCAAACGGAGGAGGTACATATATAACAGTGGCAGAAGCACCAGTTTGTTCTTTGGCCTAAAACAGGCAGTAACAAAAAAAGATATCAAGCTCAAAGAGAACAAGTGACAAGTAGCCAGCCAAAACATATCCCTTCATAGCCATAAATGAAGTAAATTGATATATATTAATTAACTCTAGATAAAGCAAGTATTATTTCTCTGAAGCTGTATATACACAGTACAACCAGGGAACCGAGGACTTAACTACCCTCGAGAAGGAATTCCCCCCTGAGCCATCCTTAGATAATACCTTGCTAAAAATTCATCATACACACCACAATCAATCAGAAACTAGTTACATGCCTAATATAAGGATATTCAGGGAGGGGGAAGGTCATTTGTGTTACTCAGCATCCAGACTCTGCCTAGACATTACAGTGGAAGTTAAACTCATGCTTGACCGTAGTGAATGTTCACTGCATTACAGAGTCTCTATTCTATTTCTTATATAGTGATATTCATATTTCAAATATTTGTTTCTTAAGTGTGAGCAGTGAAAAATAAGCTCCTATGCAGCATTAGTTCTTGGAATAAACTGTGTCTGTCCCTCCAGTCATTGCTGCAAATTACCTCCTTCACAGAATTAAAAACAGGCAAACCCAGATGAGTTTTCCCCCCTTTTCCTGGAGAAGTTCCTCCAACTAGATTGGTGCCATAGTCCAATGCCTGCTGGCTGTGAAAGGTGCCCTATGAGAGAAGATAAGTAGAAAAGTTAAAAGATGTGCAATAGCAAATAAAGCATATCAAAAGTTTTGATGACATCTGTAACTCTAAGGTAATTTATGGCACTTAAATTTACAATGAAAAGATATGATTTTATTGTAGATATGCAGTCAGTTATTTTGAGGAGCACATCAACAAGTTTCAAATGAATTCAGAATGTGCTATTCCTTCCTCTTTTAAATCAGAGCACTGTGGCTGCACACTAAAGCATGACAGTTTGTTCTAACTTGCTAATATACCTCCAGACATAGCACTCATTTTATTTTCCACATCAGTTCTAGTGAATGACAAACATGATAATGAAGCAGAAGAAATTAGCATTCTCATCCACAACTAGTTGATATTTACAGCAAAAGCAGTCTTATCTCTATGCAAATGGATAAATGAGTGAGGATAGCTAGTCCTGCTAGTCCCAGAGTCCAGTTTCCTATCACCACAGGGGGGAACAGCCTATAATCCTTTTCATAGGTTATTATGGTTTTCGGCCAATTAACACTCTACACAGAGAAGGTGATATAAGAAATAATTCTTATACATACCTGTTTGCCTGTAAAACCTTGGCAGATAACCTTTGTGTTTTTGCTAATATACAGATTTTTCCTTGATGCTGAGTAGGAGCAGTGTCGCACTCCATTCTGGTGCACTACAGAAAGAGACCGACCAAACTGTTAATCTACCACTTTGCTACACTTTCCGTTCATCCTCCTACAAGCCATTACAGGTACTAATAAACAAGGTCACAAAATGCCTTATGAAATAAGCACATGCATATTTAGGCTTAGACCAAAAGATTAACTGATCCAAGATTTCATATTTTCAAAACAGCTCTGAAATTTTTTCAGTATTTATGACTTGCTTTCGGAAATATTAAAGAACTCCTTGTCTACTGCTGTGATTATTCAGATTGCTAGGAATCAGCCTATAAATTTCTCATTTATGGTAATATCAGAACCATTTTTAAAGTGGGTTTATGGACCAGTTGCAACTTCATTTACAGAAGAGCTGTAGCTGAAGATGTTGTCATTCCTAACGTAGAACAGAGTAACAAAAATCCATGAACATGCCTGGTCTATCTTAGCACAGAGCAAACAGATTAGCTCAGAATACACTCTGAAGCCTTACATAAAGGGGTTACGATATTTTGGGTTTTTTCTGCCCTGAAACAATCAAGCTTTCTCAGACCACAGTTTATGCTTTACTTCTATTAAGGAAAGTGAAGAGGAAAACAAAGCTATGCCAGAAGCCGCCTGTGGACACGGAGATCATAAACTTAAGGTCCTGACAAGGAAAGTGCCGACAGAATCACAGGGCTTCAACTCCCACCATCTGCTGTGGTTCCCTAAAGAACTGTGATGGCAACTGATGTTCAAACCAACACACAATAATGCATCTGCATTTTAAAAGAAATTTACAGAACGGCACACAGTAAACTATAACAAAATTGTTAAAAGAGGCTGCAGGGTTTTAACCTAAATCACGTCTTTATTTGACTGGTATCCACCAGTCATATACAACATGCATTATTATAAATACTGTTACTGAACTTTTTAAGCAAAGGAGAAAAAAAGGAGCAGTAATGGACAAAAATCTAAGATTTAATTAAAGCAATTATGAGGCTGTCTGTGGAACATTAAGAAGTCTTGCTGTTCAGTGTCACAGGTACAAAAGAGCCGAGCATAGTCTTTAATGGGCTACCTTGCCACCGGATTAGCTTTCCCAGAGAAGGCTGGAGGCGAGCGCTACGCTGCGACACCAAGGCACTCCAAAGCAAGGCTGCCATAGCCTGTCTCAARCAACGAGGAGACCAATTAATGAAAGAAACAGCTACCCTGCTAGTTAGAGGAATATATCAGTCTGCAACATCTCAGCCACTCTGGCCATGCCTCACAGGCACGAGATGCTACTAGGATAAAACGGCACTAAGAAAAGCAGAGAAAAATACTCAGTTGAAGAAGCTGTTACATTCATGACCAACCACGAGTGATACCTCACGGAGAAGAGCTTAGGGTCTGAACATTCAGAAGTATTATATGTTTCGAAAGGCCTCTAATGAGCCTCCAAGAGCAAAGAATAAACAGACTAAACCAAACTAATTCAGATCTAAGTTTCACATATATAGTCTTTGTTCCAGCACTGACAAACTCATCTGCAAAATAAGAGAGCGCCATTTGCCAGGCACACTGGTCACCTACCTTACAGCTACTCAGGAATTTTAGTATTCKGAAAAAAGAAAAAACTTCGACAAATAGTCACTTATATCTTCATATCATAAAAGCAATGCTACAGTCCAAGTTCAGCTGTCCATTCCATATCYGTTTTCAGATATTTATAAGCGTTCACCAAAATATTTTTTAAAATTTAAGTTTCTCAATTCTCAGTTTTAGTGAGAATATATAGAGATATTCTTAAAGCAAAGAGGCTTTTGAGCCTTTTTAAAGCTATCAAAGTACAAAAATTTTTTATGCACCAATAACTAAAAAAGACCTTAAATTCCAAGCTTTTTATGGATTTATTCCTGAAATTTTGTATGTTCTTTTTACGCAGCTGAAGAACCCGAGTTCAGAGAAAACGTCATCAGTTCAAAAAAGCCCATCTGTAGGCTTGAGCAGTTTGCTATCTTCATGCAAGCAGCTTGACTACGTGTACATAGCGTATAGAGCTATACATTTTGGAAGAAATGAACAAAGTCACCTCGCATTTYCTAGGCTACACTAGTACAAGAGAGATTTAAAAAACAAACAAAAAAAATACTTTGACACGATATAGCTTTGTATTTTTTCTCCAGAGTCCTGTCCAAAGCAGAAAAGTTTGCCCCGGTTATCAGCACAGTCAGAGCAGTAGAGGCATTRGTCAAGATGAGGTTTTGCTCTATGTGCCACAAACAGCAAGTCTCCGGTGCAAACAAACGGCAAGTTAAGCRGTAAGACAGACACAAGATGAGAAGAAAACAGGAATGGCAAGCTCAGGTTCACTGCAGGTAAGAGCCAGAAAYAGAACCCAAGTCTCAATTTCCAACTAGGATCTTCATTCACAAGCTCATATTGCTTCAAAATTAGGGCGTCCAAGTGTAAACGCATCTCCCTTCTAGAGGGCAGGACAAAATCATTATTTGCCCTTCTTGTTACTAGGCTTTGCCCACAAGCCAGCAGAAGCCAAACTCGTGGTTGATGCCGTTTGATGCACACCTTTAACTCACAGGCAAAGTTACAAAGCTACAGGCTCCCTACAGCAAAAGAACAAGTATTACGAATTCCAAGTCCTATCAAAAACACAGTGGAAATGCTGTGTTTTGTCAAATCAGAGTCTAAYATAACATTATGATGTCCAACAAAGGCCTGTAATAAACCTTTAGAAAAGAATATTAAAAAAAGATAAGGCTAAGGACTGGCTAATCTTTCCCAGGTAATCCTCTTTGCTTCTGGTACACCCCTATTCTGTTTTGCATAGTTTGTGGTTTTAAAAAAAAAGAAAAGAAAGAGAAACGTTACGCAAATAGCAAGATGCATTTATTTTGGCTTCCTAATACTTCAGCTTTGATGTAGTTAAAAAAGATGTATACTATGGCAAGAAGCTATTTTAGTCCTCTGTACAGGACAAACAAGTACGAAAAGTACTCAACTACTAAAACCTTGTTGCTGCAGGATAGATTTGAAGTTGTACATAAATTTAGCAGAGGGATGTATATAAAACATTAGTCATTTTAAAGTAAAGAAATCTGACTAAGAATAGAAGCTAAGAGACAGAACTACCACCAGTACGTTCCTTTGTGGTAGTTATTCTTGGATCTGCAGAAAAACAAGGCCTCAACTGAGCCCCAGAAGTCCGTGCAGTACAAGTAACAGAAAAGCCCAGCTACATTTCCCCCTAAAAAAAAGCTGCAAGAGTAACATA
>NW_028186546.1:4195504-4197960 GCF_003343005.1 Rhea americana
AAAAAAAAAAAAAAAAAAAAAAAAAAACTTTCTAGGAAAAAGTCACTATTGCTTTTCATTAAATTAAAACTTTATCTGTTAAAAGTAAACTTAACTCATTTACGAGATATTTTAAAGCACACATAAGATACAGACGAATTAAAAAAAAAGTCTGGGAGCTGAAGTAGCAAATGAAGGTACTCACTACATAATGAGCACAATACAAAAGCAAGGAAAATAGCAGTGATTCTTTTCTGGTTGGTTTGAGCAGAAACCCACATTGCCAGGAGACTGACAAGTAATAAATAGAATTCTCCCTCTATTACTTCTTGAACTATCCAAACAGCTTGGAGATGAAGGAAGATATTCCTTCTTCTTTCCACTACCTACTTAAGGAAAGAAGAATCTTCAGAAGATACTGAGGCTCCAACACAAAGGATAAAAATGGAGCTCAGCAACAGGGCTAGACAAGGAGGGATTTAGATACAAAGGCAGTCAAAAATGCTTTAAAAAAATAATCTTCAGTGTCTATTCTCCATCAGTTATGGACCTTCAGTCATTCCTGAGAAGCCCATTCAATACTTCGTACATGCCATTTAATATGCATGCATTTTAATGACCCAACTTCTTTCTGCTTTCTTCAAATGCATGGCCTGCAGAGGACATAATAGAAACTGTTCTGGACATTTTCTGTGATATGACAGAAGAGAATGAACATTAAAAAAAAAAAGAAAAAAAAAGTAGTTTAGCAAAGACCAAAGTGCTGCAGCAAATTTCAAAGTTTACTGACTTAGAGGCTTAATATTACAAGAATATTCAGCACCCAGTTTCTGATCCCATTCCTTTATTATTTGCGGGTCTTCATTATCAGGTCATACATATACACACAATAACATTTTGGATAACTCCCTYTTTCCCCCTAAATCTGCCTACAGAATTCACCTTTAAATATATGAATAACACTATTAGAAAGCAGTTCTCACTGACTAAAAAGTTTTCATGCTATTGAGGAATTACTCAAGGCATCTTACTCCTAGTCTTAAAGAGGATTATGTGCTCAGAGAAGGACTTCTAGCTATCAGTCCCTAACCTCTCACYCTTCCTTTGCCAAAGAAATTCCAGTTAATCACAAAAAGTTCAAGCTATGAACATGGCAGRGGAATTTAGAAATTAAGCAAACTAACCAATACGTAAGCACAGATGCAATTACTAACTATGCCATGTCTATCACATTAAACAGAACCTACTGGCAAAACAACAACTAGAAAAATTTCAGTTCTTTCAAAACCCATTGCTCTCTTAATCAATAAACCCCATTCATAGCAATATGCGTTACCGTTACATGGGGTCACAGGAGAGCCRATGGCATTTGAAAGGAAAGCTTTCTTCCAAGTCCATTAAGTTTAAACAGTGTTAAGCATCTCAGAGAAATAGCCAACCCTTCAGGAAATGGGTACATTCTTCTTAGCACACACCAGCTATTTCTTGTAGGATAACCAACTGTTCTTCCCACTTAGCCTGCACTAAGAATGCATGCAGCTAAACCCTGGAAGCTTTCCTCCCCCACACGCTGTGTGCATAAAAATAAATAACAGATTCTTCTAGTTTGGATTATTATTTGTGTGGCAATTTTTTGGCATGGTTATTCACATAATTTACTTGCATTTAACACAGGAGCTCTCCAAAGCCTTCTACCAAGCCTGGAACATAAGAGTCCTAACTCTGACTCAYTGATCCCTGGTAAGGTGCCTAAAGAGACTCTCACTTCAGTGCACAGTATAGACTTGTATAGGTCTTCCTTGACTCAGTCCCCATGCACACACTGCTTTGATCTGACCTTTGAGCAAGCACTTGCCATTCACTAACATACTTGGAATTGCTTCACCACTTCCTGAATTGACTGACTTAGAGTAATGCCCACCCTGCAYGCTTGTTTTTGCAATGCACCAAGAAAAACAGATCTTACATCTCTTTTGCAACAGAAATCACTAGAAACTTGTGATTTTGAATCATCACTGAAAAAAGATGTTAATTATCTGTGACTCAGTGCTGTATGTACAAACTCCAAATTAACGTTTTCAGCAATTGCTTAGCATTCTGCAAAAAGCATTAAACAAGACAAAAAAAAAAATCAGATGAAGGAATATTTTGTCTTGCAAAAGTTTCTCGCARAGACTTTATATACTGTTGCAAAACAGAGCACCTCTGGAATCGCTTAGTTTCTCTCTTCCCCCTCTGTCCTAAAAGCATCTTCAGCACTCTTGCATCTCCCCCGAATCCTTTACTCGTATTTCTAAAGAGAACACAGTGGGTTTTTAACGCGCGAAGCTGCACCCAGGACCAGCTCGCCTGGCAGTACAAATTAACCGAACCTGGAGGTGCCACGTTCCCACCCGCCCCCCTCCAGCGGGCCCGATTCTCATCCGACCAACGCCTCGAGGAGCTGAACCGGCCAAAAGAAACGCCCCAGCCCCAAA
>NW_028186546.1:4198252-4225481 GCF_003343005.1 Rhea americana
CGGCTCGGTGCGGCTCCCCGGTACTCACGGCGCAAGAAGCGGCCCAAGAGGCGGGCGGCGGCGCCGCAGTGCGACATCGTCCCCGGCGGCGGTGACGCGGCCTCGGCGGATCGCGGCGCCCGAGCGCTGCCCACTACCGGCGCGGCGACGGGCAGCCGCGCGCCACCATTGGCCCGCCTCGGAGGCCCCCCGGCGGCGGCGGCCAATCAAAGGCTTCCCGGCCGCGTTGGGGGGGGCGGTGGCGTGGCCGCGGGGCATTGTGGGAGTTGTAGTGCGCGGCCCGCTCCGAGGCGGCGTAGGCCGCGCTGTGGCAGCCGCCGGCTGCCGCCACCCGCCGTGGGGGAGAGGGTGAAAACCCGCCTGGATAACCCCTAACTTCCACTAAAATCAGGCCACGAGTAATATTTTCGATGAGTGCCTGCGGGGGGCAGCTACGCCCCCCTCATTGACTATCAAACCTATAACAAATTGTCACAAAAAGCGACAAAAAAATACTGCCTAACAAGCCGACAGGAGTTTTAAACAGGGATGGAGCTTTTTTGTTGCGGTTGTAGCCGTGGTGGGGTAAAGATGCAGGAAAAGTAACGTTTCTAGGTGGTATATTTGAGCAGCTGGTGCAAAAAGCCACATGCGCTCTAATGGATTGTTCAAAATGTTGTATTTCCCCATAGTTGTTTATTATTAACTTGTAACAATGTTAATTGGTAATAGCCATTTTTTCATTAATTTGTACTGTCATGCGACGTGCCACAGTGCAAAGGGTTGTTGAGAGAAAAAAAAAGAGTTCCCAATAAAAAAAAAAAAAAAGGAATTGTGGCAAACATTCACAAGGTGACCTTGTGTCAGGGACAGGATTACCAGATAGACGTGTCCAGAGCAAATAGAGGGTATGTCTACACCTGGGGGCAGGTTAGAAAAATAAGGGAATGGTACGAGGTCAGTTAAGTCAGAACCCAAAGAAATCTCAAACCACTTAACTCTGCAGTGAGATTTCCCACAGTGAGTTTTAAAGTGCCTTAACTTACCTTAGGTTTAGGTAAGGGTCAGTTTATCTGGTATGTCATGAGCTGCCTTCAGAAACCATCTGTGTGTATATTTGTGTATCTGCGGGCATTTGCATGTGTGAGGGGAGGCAAGAAGGGACAAAACATTCTTTCAGGTTAAGAATAAACATGAGCAGTTTTACTCTGATTTCACCTTGATTATTTCATGCACTTTATGTCCATGTAACTGAGGCCAGAATGAGGCCATAAACGATAAATGAAGCATCCAAATGCTCAAGTTCTCAGGAAGTTAAATGATGTCCTTAGATCAAACATGCACACTAAATTTATAAGTAATCCATTCAATACTAAAAATACTATACTAGGATCCGTTTCCAGATCAGTCTGTCCTTGACTTGGGGTTTTCACTTAGATTCATGTGAAGATTATTGCATTTGAATTAGATGTCATTGTATTATCATTCTATATACAAAAAACTTTCAATGTTAAAAATTTCTGCACAAACTATTTTCATGAGAGAAACTGATCTAGCAAATAACAGAGTAAGAAAATGTCATATAGACAAGAGAAATGAATGAGACTGGATAGCAGAAAAATCAACAGAAAAATGAGAACCATGACTGTTTCTAAGTTATCCCCTTCGTTTTGGTTCACCAGTAGCTGTCACATTCAGAACTGTCCCACTTCCAAGGATCAAATAACAGTCCAAGTCCTGGCAACAATGAGATTGGGAGCATCTGACCCCAGCTAAATCATATAGTAGGTCATTCTTTTTCTTTTTCTCATGCTGAGCTATGTAGCATCAGAAGGAAGTCCATCCAGTGTGTATCAAGTGCATTTTAAGTGACATTCAGGCATGAATTCAAGCAACAAAAATAAGGACATTGCAATTTTTGAGCAGTTTTAGGGGAAGTATGAAATACTGGGGTTTGGGTATTTTTTCAAACCATGGGAGCAGAAACTTTTCTTTAGTCACTTGCATTTAAAACCTGAATGCATATAGAGTCTTTTGAATCACTTAATAGTCATGCAAGTTATTATCAGCCTAAGAGTAAAAGTTTCAGGGTTCAGGAACCAGGCTGCATTCAGCTGCACAATATATAATTGGACCGACACACCTGGAGGAGAGAAAAATAAACCCGTTTTTGTCTGTGGTTTGGCTCCCGTCAGAGAGCACTCTGGCCCACCAACATTCATTTAGCTGAATTAATAAAATGCCTGCAAAGATCCCATTCAGTCTAGGGAGAAACAATACTGCAATTAGGTAGCAATTACAGGGGCTCCCTTGGAAAGTTTAGGAGAGACACAGTTCAATTCAGAGACATGTAACAGGATCATTTGGGAATGAATAGTCAAAGGCTTAAGAAAGACTGGAGTTTAATCTGAGAACAATATATTTCAACCATTGGAGAAAGCTCAAATGTTAACTAAGGAATGGGGGTCTCTCCTTAATGCATTTTTAAGTAAGTGATTTCAGCAAGGAACGTCGATCTTGGAACTGAACATTATGAAAATCACACACCCAGAGACAAGCTGAATCCTGCTGCAAATCTTCTTGCTCTCTTCCTGATAGTTTGGCTTTAATCTTATTTGAAAGCAGATCTTCCTCATTTAAAACACTTGATTTCTTGTCTGGCAGTAGTCAACGGTCAACTTCTTGAATACTTCCTTGAAACTAATGGCAAAATGTTTTTCTTGCCATCTGTTACAAGCCAGCTAGGCAGTTGAGGGGCTTGGGTGTGGTTCCTCGCCCTGCTACGCACTTCCCCTTCCATATAAATGACTCAATCGCTCCCAGCCTCGGTTTCCTTTCTACAGCAGGAGGCAGTGATAATGGTGTGTCTCCTTGCATCACAAGTCAAAATGTGTAATGCAAAAAAATCATCAGCCCGTTAAACATCAGCCTTAAGAGTAGCAAAAACACTTAGGAATTATTTTTTCCGTGTGTCCTGTCTATGCCCCAGGAACCATGTTTGATCTCATTCTACAGAGCAGCTTCAGTTGCCTACAATACCCCATCCAGCTTCCGGCTGCAACTCCAAGAAGCCCAGGTTTCCCTGGAGTCCTGTGTCCTATTAGCCCGGCCTTTGCAGCTGTCTCAGACACCCTAGGGTATCCTAGACAACTGTTGCATTTAAGCAACCGCGGTAAGCCTTTGCCATCTGAACGACATGCAGCTAAGGATGAAATTCAGGTCCAGACGCAGTCACCTGAAAGTGTCTGTATAGGTGTCTCCATCATTACCAGTGGAGATCTAGTCAATCCATTCATCAGAGCCTAGAAAGTGATTCCTGGGACATATATAATTTCCTGGGATGTATGTWAGTGTCTGCTGTAAGGAGAGGACTGAATTGTGCTTTCAGTGCACTGCACTGTTGTGAAGATCTCCACTGGTTGAGACAGCAGCTTRGCCACCTGTCCACAGGGGGGCATCCACTTGGTGGTGGAGCAATTGGAGGAATTTAAAGCTAGACCTGACTCCCACTCAGAAKTGTCTTGATGTCAGTGAAATGTGCATGTCTGTTGGCCTTGCTAAATAAAGGGAGGAAGAGACAGGTCCCTGGCCCAAGRCTCACATCTCTGCTGCTCAGGGCTTAATGCGGTGGTGGGGGGAGAGGTTCRCTTCAAAGCTTTTGAAATAATATGAAGGCTCTGCTGCACATCATGCAGAATGGTATTTTGTAACACRAAATTTAAAGCATGTATTGTTTTTCCCCCAAAAAAAGCCCTTAATGCTTTTTGCTAGCCCAGGATAATGACAAATGACTTGGAGCCCAGGTATTGCTTTGCCAGAGGGCAACAATGGAAAATGGTCCTTTCTCTGCTGAGTATGTCAGGAGAATCCATCTCCCAGCGTGTATCACAGGCTATTTGCTGTTCAYATTTAAAATTGCACAGCCAGAGGTAAAACACTGCCACTGGTTTCTTAGGGATATGAGTCTTGCAGTYGACTGACAGCTTCAGTAGATGCTGTTCCTTAGCTGACCCATCAATAYATTCATGTCTCTACTGAATGTTCTCATATGAGATCAGTAGAAACCAGGACACTTTTTCTTTGTTCTAGTCCAGAAGTTCCTCCTCCCATCTTTTTCTGTAATATTRGTTTGTGGGGATGTTTGTAGGACCCTCTCAGCCTCTAGCCTCTTCCCAGAAAGGAAGCTCAGAATGAGGACAAGCCTCTTGTACCCTGGTGTGTTCAACGTTCACTGCCGCACAACTCCCTGGGAATATAAAGTGTCRAGATTGTAAATGTTTTTCTCTAAGCTGAAGAATATGTTGGTCAAGAACTTCTCACTCCTACAGACTCTTCCTGTAACACACCTGCCTGTAAAATCTGGCTCTGAGCTCAGCATGAACCACAGAAGACATAAGTGATGTGAAGAGGATAAAGCCCAGAACTAAGAAGAGTTGCTGATCCTTCTAAAAACAGGCTCTTTTGTGGGTTTCTGTGCTTCTGCAAGCAAAATATAGTCTCAACATCTCAGCCCTGCAAGAATCACGAGGAACAGCTGGACCCTTCCTCTGTTATCCATAAATAATACTGAGAAAATCGGAGGTGAAGATTCTTTCTGAAGGGATTAGCCACACTTGTGCTTTAACCCACTGGATTTTTTTCCCTGCAGCTTATGATGCTGCAATGACAGAGCTACAGTTAAGAGCATCTGCTAAGAAATTAGTTAGAAATGCATTTACGGTAACTGCTGATATAGCTACAGATAGCAGAGATAAGAGAGACTAGGACCACTTGAGGGTTTATACTGAGAGAGGGAGAGGTTGGTATAGACAGGGTCATGTCACTCACTTCTTTTCTATCTAATCCATGTGGAGCTCTCAGCAAACYTTGAAAGTTTGGTATTCAGTTCTTTGCTTCTGAAACATCATCCCAGCTTCCTGGTATTGCTATTTATTTCGACACTGTTTATTTTTCAGTATTAGTAGTGCCAAATGAAAATAARCACACAAGCAATACCCATTTCTTCCATAAGTAGTGTCATGGCTTGGTATTTCTACAAAGCCTGACATTTCCTTGGGGGCTTCGCAAGCATTGAGTCAGATTTTAGCGTGACACAAATCGGGATCACAGCACTAACATCAAAAGTGGTTGAGGGGCAAGTCCGCAGTTGGGACACCGTGTCCGTACCCCCAGGTGGATGCTTTTACCTTCTGGCCCGCCTGGAACTGACCCTTTCAGATCTGTCAAGGCTTGCTGTTCTCCAGGAAGGCAGATGCTCCTGACGGGCTGTGATCACTAGCTGTTTTCCCTCCAGACGTGGGTTTTTTTGTTGTTTTTTTCTGTTTTGTTTTGTTTTCCCTATGCTGCGTGATCTGAAGCAAGTCTGGCCCTGTCACTTATCGGGGGCTTATCAAAGGTTTCTCATTTTATTTGGYGAATTTTGCCAGAAATGCTTCAATAATTCTTAAAGAAAAGCTTGACATTTGATGGGCTTTTGTAGCAGTTCACTGGGCTGCAGCTGGAGCAGCCATACACTTGCTACTGCCTCTCTCCCTGCTGGAGATGGCTTGGCCGAGCACAGCGATCCAGTTTATTAAAAACAGGTGTCAGGCTGGGGCTGCCTCCCAGTGCTGGGAAATATTCACTTGCATACTTCAGGGGACATGCTTTTCCAGGTGATCAGGTTGCMCTGCTGGTCACAGGGTTACAAGAAGATCTTTCACAAAAGAAAAGAGCAGTTTGGGGCAAATTCTGCCCTGAACAATRCTGCATGGTGTCCTCATGATGTTAGAGCAGATCCACTTTAACCTCCACCTTTTTCTAGGGTGAGGTTTTTACTCCAGGCTTTGACTCAGATCAAGATGGTAACACAACAAGTGAAAACTTTTTCTTAAGCAGGGAAGAGAAATGTGTACACAGAGAAAAGCCCCTCCTCTTGACTTGTCCACCTTACTGTTGCAGAAATAGAAGAGTTTAGTTTRACTCTTAGATCTTTGCCCTGCAAAGAGACTGCCACTGAATAGTAATCAATCCCTGTATGATAAATCAATGTAGCACTTCTTCCCGGGAGGCTAAGCTGGTTTTTCAGGATGCTGACATGCAGCTCAGCTTCGCCCAAGCTGAAAGTCAACATAACCTTGATATCTAAGGGCCAGAGCTGCAATGGTGAAAAACAGTGTAGTCACTTTGACCTCAGCAGTCCAAAAACACCTTGATTCCTCTGTCTCTGCACAATTGTAGAACAATTTTATTTCTTATTCCCTTGGGATTTTAGAGGTCTTCTGAAATTCAGCATTACAAAACAAGAGAGTAGGAAGGAGGAGTAGCAACCTGCCTCCCCACTCAAGAACATCAAAGAGGGTCTCAGCCTATTTAAATCTAACTCTGCCTATAAATATAGCAGATTGGGTCCTGCCCTGTTTTCCAGTGATTACAAGATCCACAGAACTATCTCCTTCACTGCAAAGCAGTAGATCCAGCTACTTCTGTCTTCTCTTATTCCCAAATCATTTTCATCATCTGCTATTACAGAGTCCTTGTTTCTTAGGAGTCCAGTGAGTCTCAAAAGTGGGAGGGCAGGAGGAAAGGGACGATAAAAAGAGGAGGCAAGGAGAGGTGACCTGTGTTCACACCTTAGGTTACTAATAGCTAACTAAAGAGCATTTTGGCTGCCTTTTGTGTTGGGCACTGGATTCGTTTTGACTTGCTCCCATCTCCACATGGGCATTTTCACACATATCTGCAGCCAACAGTAGCTTCGTTGGCTGCAGAGCTGAGGAGCTCTAAGAGGYTGAAATCCCTGGTGGTCAAGTAAGCTCTTTCTTGCACACACACACGCTCATATGCACAGTGCTTTATGACTTTGTGCCTTTATTTGTTCAAATCAACATGTCGTTGCTAGCATAGTTTCAAAAGGACCGCTTGGCTGGGTTGTGGATTCCTGGCCGTGTGACTTGGCTCTTTCTCCAGTTCCTCCCGGAGGAGGTAAAAGAGCTCATTTAGTGTGTTACCTCTCAAATAAATGATGCCACRCTTGGTGGGGCCAGAACAAAGAACCTTGGCTGGAGCGCAGAGGTGGCAACCAAGCACATGCAAGCATGGAGGGAGAGATGCAGGAGACCAGAGTCCAGGTGGACAGCACAGAGCGTGCCACTGTCCCCGGCAGGGCGTGAGTTCCTGCAGTTCTCCCCAGGTCAAAAATCAGAAGTGAGGCAAGGCTTGCAGCCGGAGCGGGAGCTAGTAGCTTTTATTAGGACTGGCTGACAAACCTGGAGGGCACCAAGCGGTGTTTGGACATGCAGATTCTTATATGGACTCTAAAACAGCAGCTGAAGATTTCAGGCACAGAACAGCTTGTTACAGCGTGCTGGTGACAGCAGGGTTTCCACCTTTCCCTTCCAGCTCTCTCCTGGCATGGAYGTAGCCTGCTGACACTCAGGGCTTAGTGGCAATCAAAAGCTGTTCTACAATGTCTGCAGCTAGGTCCCACACGCACGTGTCAGATGGAAAAAGGAGCAAGAAGAGCTTACAATTTGAGAAGGAATATTTTAATTATCATGTTCTGAGAACTGTAGATAAACAGAACAACAGCTACTTGWAAGATAACCTATGGGAACTTATTACTGTTCTCCACCCCCATCTGCTGCCTTCCTTGTTACTTTGAAGAGGTCTCTGTCACACTGCTCTGCTGGTACATTTACATCTCTTAAAATTCCACTGACACCAATAGAGTGGAGAAAATGACCATGGACATCTTAACAACACTAAAAAAATCTGCTCTGTGTTTGTATGGCACTTTGCACAGCAGGTTTTAGTTGCTGTTTGCAGCTGTGATTGTAATGGCTGCAAATTCATAATACAAGTACAGAGAGAATTGGAAAAAAAGAAGTCTGAGCACCCTATGCAGGCTGATCAGCAACAGGCCAAGGAGCCCACAGGCATGGTCCGGAGAGTCCACATGCCAAACGTTTTCTTAATACCTTAGGAAAACATTTCACAGAACGATTGAGGTTGGAAGGGTCCTCTGGAGAACATTTAGTCCAAACCCCTGCTCARGCAGGGTCACCTAGTGCACATTTCCAAGGGTTGTGTTCAGATAGCTTTTGAATATCTCCAAGGAAGGCGACTGCACACTCTCTCTGCGTAGCCTGTTCCAGGGCTCGGTTAACCTCACAGGAAAGAGCCTGCACTCAGCTCCCTGGTTTGGTCCACAGCCAAAGATGCTGCATTTCCAGGGACCCAGCAGCAGACAGTCCTCAAACAGAAACAGAGGTTTGATAGTCCTGCCCCAAGGCTGCCAAGCTTTCCAAACTGTTTCACCAATGAGAAACCTGCAGTCTTCTAGATCCTTTCACTAAGATGTTTCCAGGTACCCAACTAACATTCACTGGAGCCTCAGCTTTGACAAAAGTTTGTCCAGGCCAAAAAATGCTGAAGGAAGAATTTCAGACTCAAAGATTCAGCACTCCCTATCAAAAGGCAAGGAGATTTTCTATCCTTCTAGTGATAGACACTGCAGGACAGGTCGCAGAGGAAGAAATCTTTTGTGTGTGTCTGTGTGTGTGTCTTTTTTTATCTTCATCAAGCTTTATCCTCTTAATCTGACTATTTTCTAGTGCCATCTCTGTGGAAATAGCACTGAGATTGCACAGGGATAAAATGCAAGTAGCAAATATTCAACGCTATATTGAGTGCATTGCTTTCTCTCTGGTAGTCTCATGGGGACATTTTTACTAGTTTCAGTGAACTTCACYTGGGGACACGCTTTCATAATGAAAGCACAAAGCAAAACTCAGTTGAAAGTCTTATTTAATTCTGAATTTATGTTGAAGCCTTAAGAAATGGTGGACTGAAATCTGGAAATTCCACTGCTGGTTACAGCAGCCTACAGAAAGGCTCATTGAACATCTTCATGTCAAAGTTGCTTTTTGAAGAAGAGTAGATGTTCTGTCTACTATTTTTGTGGAGATCTAATGACCACAGAATAAAACATAAACAGAGATTTGTGCTGTGGGAGACGTTATCCAAGTTTTATGTGTTGAAGCTACCTTTGCCTTTAAAAAATAACTGAGAACATAAGATGTACCCTGCTTCTTTGGGAAGTGAGAGATTTCTTTGAGATTTTTTTCTTTCGCTTTAATATTTCAGACTCAGTGATGTAGCTGTGCAGAGCTCAGCAAGACTAAGCTGATGTTCCTTTGAAATTCCTGGCTGCAGGATCAGTTCTTAAAATTGAATGTCCACAAAATGTCTCTAAATGAAATACAAAGGGCATAATCCTCGTTTCTCATGCTTATGAATTCAGAGCACTTGCAGGGGAGACACTGCAGTTAGCACTTCAGACCTTGGGGCTTCCTTGAGATTCCCCTGGATCTATACCCTTAAAAGCTCAGTCAAATTCTCATTTATTATTTGACACACACACAAAATCAGATTTCACTAAATGTGCCTATTCCAACATTCTTAACATTGTTTAATATCGATTTTTCTATTCATTCCTGAAGTTGCTTTAGGACTGGTGGTTGTCAGCAAGGCTTGTCTGTTTTTCTCCAGAGTCTAAAACAACTTACCATGTGTAATTTGCTCCGTACTGAAATAGCCACAAGTACCGCTAGATGTCACAGCTGCTTCACCGTTTGCCTCTTCTCCCAGGGCTGTTTATRTTGAATAGCGTTCATCTGAGGCTTTTACCTTCACACTAATAGCTAGAGAGGAAAAGCAGGGATCATGTAACTAAGCAAAACCAGGTTTCTATCCTGAGGCTGTACCTGAAAGAGGCTTTAKGATTGACTTTTGTTGAGCAAATAATTCATGCACTTCTGAAATCACCCAGCTGGACAGAGCAGACACAAAAACACTCTGGAGCTTGTTTAGTCTGAACCAAGTCCTTCTGGACCTCACTGTTTGAAACTACAGCAGAAAACCAGGGAGGAGAAGGGCTGGAGAAGGTCCACAAAGAAACATTGATGGAGAAGGAAAAATAATGTTACCACATGCTCTTCTTCTTTATTCTGATTATTTCATTGTTAGATGAAAGAAACTCTTCTACACTTTTCTAGTGTTAATTTTTGCTAGTGTTTGCTTTGTTTCTRTGGTTATTGATGCTTGCTGGTACTGGAACACAGGACCACCCACTTCCTCCTGCTAAGAAATACCAAAGAAATAACAAAACATCAGCAGAACATAACTGGGCCAGACTCAGAGCTGTATCTTTCCTCTGATTTAGTAACTTGTGGCAGAGAGGCTAGTGATTGCAGCGTGGAGGAGCGAGCGTGGTTGCTCGAGGCAATGTGAGCATCAGTGGGATATTCTCCCTCTGTCCTCTGGATATTCTGAATTCTGTCTCATAAAAATGCTAGTACTCGTAAAAAGTACCAGTGTAAACTTTCTTCTGTGCAACCTCCTTTAGAAACCGAGGCCCCAGTTACTGTGGCAACACCTCCAGCAGAAATGGGCACTACAAGTCGTTCAGTTCTACAGGTGAGAATATGAATGAGATCAGCTTAAATAAGAACAGATACCGAAAGTCTTCATTTATAATCCAAACAACTTTTTTTATGGAAGTTCTTATTGATTCATTGGATTTAATGTCACTGAGTTAAATATTCAGCATCAGTGAAATGCTGGAAAGAAAGGTTCAGCTGGTGAGTACCAAGGACTGTGACTTCCCTCTCAGAATTATAATCTGGAATTATAATTCCCCTAGACCTTTCAGGATTGCAAAGAGGACAACAGTTCCCTTCTCAGCATGTTACAGCCCTGTGCAAAAACCTGCCGCTCTACCATGCAATTCTTAGCAGGAAACCTAGAAAGCCAAGTTGCATACTGCTATAGCAATGCGAGGTAAACTTCAGCTGTGAGCAATACAACTTAATTGTGTGGTTTCATCTTCATATGTCTTGAAACTGGCAGTCTTTGAATTGTAAAACCTTCCAATTCTGTCCTCTCTGCTAGAAAGTTGCAAAAATTAGGTGAAAACACATTTGCACTTCTGCTACCTGCAAACATCCTGATAGGGCTGAGTTGCTTTTACAGCCTGCTGTGACTGGGCCAGGGCTTGCCGAGTCCCAAAACAAAGTGAGGAGGCATTCACACCTTGAGCACCATCACTCATAGTGTCACGCCAGTTATGCTACACCAGAGATAAATTCATTACCAAATTCCCAAGTTTTACTCATCCTGAGTTTTTTGCCCTGATTTGCCCCATGCAGTCCTGAATTCCACTTGTTCAGCTGGTATTCCTAATTCAGAATGTTTTTGCTCACAGGCAATACCAAGGGAATTGCCTAAGAGTAGGGATAAAGCTCTCTGCGACCATTCTTTGGCCCTAGAGTATACACTGAGCCTGTCTAGACATTGCTGTTTTGTCCAGTTTCCCAGATGTCTATACAAATTGAATATATCTTGTCTAATTGTGTCTCCTATTTCAGCTCAAGAAATTTTACAGCTTCATTGTCTGGTATGCTTCCTGGTAAGATGATTTTGAAATTACCCTAAGGATCTCACTGTGTTCTCCTGGGAACACCATGCTATTCTTGATCCTTTGCTATTCCTGATCCTTTTAATTGCATCTTCCTTGAGTTACCCTCCTAGGTGCCATGGTCTAGTTCCTGGCATACCCTGTTGACCTCATCTCTCCGTCAGTTGTACCTCTGTCCCAGAGCACAAACGCAGCACATGGACAGAGGTTTCTTACCCCRGCTCTGAGCAGCATTAAGTGTCCCCCATATCACAAGCTTTACCTTCAAACTGGGACAAGCCAAACTAGCTGGCATGGCATTGACCATCAGGGCAGCATGAGTTGCCCGACATATATATAAGTGAAATGAGGAAAGGACATCTCACCTGGATGGGAGTCACTCTATTTAACTCTCTGATACATCACCTACAGGTTAACATTGCAACCCTCCGCATTTTCACTAGGGATGACCTATGATAGCTAGAATTTCCACACTATGGCCATGAGATGGCAGCACTTAATTAATGAAATTAATTAACTTAATTTTAGAAGTTGCATCAGTCTGTCCTTGCTATAGGCATCAGATTAGTGGAGTAGGATCTTGAGTGGTGGACTCAGCTGATACAAGATTTATTTTGCTAGGCAAAAGTTGAATTTGGCATCATACCTGTTGGTCATGGCTGAACTCTGTTCCCAGGAGAACAGAATGAGATCCTTAGGGTAATTTCAAAATCATTTTACCAGGAAGTATATTAAACATTCAAGATAGAAACCAAAGCAATAACTGAGGAGTATCAAAGCAAAGTGAAGATCAAAACAGAAAACAGGATGAAGCTTTTCTGCAGGTATTTTTACGTCCAGAGTCTCCAGGTGATATTGTCACACAGAGAATTTTGGCATGCAGATCTGCTGCCAGCTGGAGCCCATCTCAGCCTGTCCTGCTGTTCCCTGTGTCCCATGGAGCTGAGTCCTGCCCCTTCCTCATGCTGACATCAACACTCRGAGAGCAGCATGGTGAACTGAATTGGGAAGCTGATCCATCTGATCTTTAGCCCCACCAAAAACACAACAGCATCTGAGCCAGATCCGCTCCTTGAKGCAGCTGACTGGATGGTCACACCGTACTCCTGGGGCTGGCAGAGAGAAGAGACCTGGGATCAGACACTAGGRCTTTTCCTTTTGGTAGCATCACATAGGAGGATTGAGCTAAGCATTTCATGAACTTGCAAGATTTTGAAGACATGCAAGATTTTGTGCAGGAGAACTTTTTTGTTGAAGAACTTGTTTCTAAGCAACCATATAGYCAAAATGATATATTTAAAATCCAGTTGGATCTAACTTCAAAGTTAGATCAGGTTACTCAGGGTCRTATCCAGTTTGAAGCTGAATCTAACTTCAGAGCCAGCTTTCAGCAAGAGATAGGATTTGATGACCTGCAGAGGTCCAATATAAATTATTCARTGATCCTMTGTATTAATTATTAAAATATTTGCAATGTCCACTGAAGGTATAAAATCAATARCCTAAATAAAAGAGTAGAATAGAGTTAAAATATTGTTTGCCTTTAAAAATGCAAGCAGTGCATATATCAAGAAATTTAAGTGTTAAGATATGTTGCTAACCTAGTGGGAGAAAATAAGGATGAAAATGGTTCAAATACATCTTTAAAATCTTTTCTGGCATGTTCAAATTTAATATTCGAGCACRGCTGTTTATATGAGGAAGAAATATTTCCAAGCAGTTTCCAGCAAGTGGTGCTAGTTCTCAATTTTCCTGTTACCTTTTCTTCCTTAAGGATTGTTTCAGGGTGGTAGATAGGGTTTAAGTTGGTGGCATCTGCTTTTCAGCATTTTGTTCACAGGCTTCGAACCACACGAGCCCGAGTACTCTGCTGAGGAAGGCCGCAGTGGACTGCTGCTGATTATATGTAGCGTCTCCAGATGCAAAATAGGATTTTGGTCGGATACGTTCGTGCAGTAGTAAGACAGCTGTGACACGCACAGATCTGCCCCTCGTTGTTAAACGGTGGGTTTGCACTGTGCCACCCACTGGGGCTGCGCGCGCAAAGTGGCAACCCAAACCAGATAGAAGCGGCCCAGCTTGCTCTTTTCATTCGTTTGTGTGTAATTTGTTGTTCCTCTTTGACTGGGCTAGAGTCAGTGAGCTGATTTCGTGGCTTCTTGGATCTGTGATCTTTTTCTTGAATCTGTCTTTTAATTCTGAGTGTCCAAGGTGAGAGAGAAAAAAAAAAGACTTAAATAGGTGATTTCTCAGTTCTATACATCGTCTTAATGGTTTTCCTGGGACCAAGCTAACTAAGGAAGCATTTTAAAAGAACCACAGCTGTAATCCAATCATTTTAGTAAGTCTTAATTCATCAGAGATGATGAGCAAATTATAACATATGAAATGGCACATACGCAGCCACAGAGGAGACTTGAATGCATCATGTGTTTACATATAAAATACTGCTGTATGCTTTGGGGCAGATTGGACTGCCTTCTCACAGATTATGCACAGAATCTGCATTCAATTTACTCACTTTTGCAGTCTTTTGGAGGAAAGACTATATAGTAATAAGACTTCTCTAGGTACCAAAGGATGAAAAACAGGAGCAAGTCTTTTTCGCCCTCTTACTGCAAGCAGCTTGCTCTCCAGTCCCTTGTGACTGTCTGGTTACATACCTTGTTACTGCAAGGTCTTCTAGACGTTGTTATGCAATGTCTACTCAATCCCAGTAGTTTGTGGCTATGGGAGATGTTGTGTGTCCTCATGGAGTGAAGGAATAGCTGTAAAACCATCCTGGTTGCCGCTTGGTGGAGTCAGATCACTGCATCTTCTCGATGTGCTCCAACTGCTGCAGGAGGGCTAAGCCACCCCAGACSCTAACGGCAGATGTTGAGTGGTCCGTTTGCTGGGTGTCTGTCAATGTCCCACATCAATACACAGAGACTCTAATCTCTTTGCGAGTTAGTGCTGTGGTCTATGCTTTACTGTGCTGGCTTGGTGAACTTTTTGAGTCACTAGAAATCTTCAGTGGCCTCCAGGTTGTGTCCAATTTCCTGCTTACTGCACACATTAAAAACCTACATGCATCCTCCTTCTTGCTCTCTTTGAAGAYGGGTGTGATATTTGCAGCCTCACAGTGACACCAGGCAGCTCCTTCAGCACCCTCTAGCGCAGCCCRTCTGGTCCCGTGGACTGGCACATGCCCAAGCAGCTGAAGCTCTTCCCAACTCTTTCTTCCTCTCCTTTGGGTCCTGCTGCATTCCCACAGGCTCTCCTCACTGGATCAGAGGTCTGGGATGGCCGAGAGCAAATCTCACCAGTGAAAATCAAGGCAAAAAAGACACCATGTACCTCTGCCTTTTCCATGTTCTCTGTCRCTAGGTTCCCTGCACCATCAAGCAACGGGCCACATTTTGGCAATCCTTCYCCCCAGTGCACTTACAGAAGTCCTTCTCGTTGTCTTTCACCTTCCTTGCTAGGTCTAGCGCCAGCTGGGTTCTGGCTTTCCTAATCTAGCCCTGCAAGCTCAGGCAATGTCTCCATATTCCCTTTGTCTCTGTGTTCCCCGCTTCCACCTTCTGTGTGCTTTCTCTTTGCGTCTGAGGGCAGCCAGGCCTTCCCTGGTCCTCTGCTCTGGCGGCCTCCTGCGCTGGCTCAATTTTCTGCACACTGAGCAGACCACTTAGGAGGAGATGAACTCCCACATCCCTCCACTGATGCACTATAACGGGGACCTCGAGTGACCAGCTCACACACAGTTACCTGAACAGCATCTCTGATCTCAAAGYTTGATCAGATGAATCCAACCCTGTTTGTCTCTACTTGCCCAATGCACAGAACTCGCCCATCACAAGATTATTACAGCAGATTTAGTCACCTTCCTCTTCTGCACTTTAAAGCAGTGTTTTCTGTCTATCTCTGTGTCTGACTTTAAAGTTAGAGGAAGAACAACCGAGGCCAATAGGTCTACTCATCCTTTGGCACTGCAAAATGCAAAAGGCTCAGTGGCTCTTTCATTTGAGATAACACCAAATCAGAGCTCACCCAAGCCTGGCACCGACTGACCCTCACATCTTGGCAGAAAAGAAACTCAGTCCACAATTTACTCCAGGTAGGACATCTTAAAACCAACCATWTTTTTCTCCAGTCCTTAATATGTAGCRCATTTTTCTAAGTTAGTTTAGCAGTTCCTGGATTAAAATACTAAGAATCATAGCTAATATATCCAATCTCCTGCTCCATGTCAGCCTGTAGAAACACGATTTGAGATCAAGACAGGCTTCCTCAGCTTCAGCCTACAGCCTAAGCTGTGACTCTTGGACCAGCTGGTCCTCAGGGCATGGAGATGTAGAGCTGTATTAGAGAGATACTCTAGGTGACTGTTTTCAAGACACCCAAGATGYATTGTATATTTTTCCTCAGTGTCTCCACAGTTTGGCCTCTACATATATTGTCAAGTCTAAACTCTCTGAAGTATTTGTCTTGAGAATTCTTAATGGTTTTCAGAAAAACAAGTTTGTTTCAAACCATCTGTTTATCAACAACGTGCCAGCTAGTACTGCTGGGTGCAAAACCAATCGCCCTAATGTATTTTGTCTTCTTGGAACTGYATGGCAAAAACCCAACCCAATAGCTCATCAGATTTGCTCAAAACACAGCGATATTCTTCAGAGCGTAAAAGCAATCTGCCTGCTGGACACATCAGTGCATTAAATCAGCTTCGGATCAGACCTTCACGGGCCGCGAAGGCGCCAGCAGGACTGATGCAGCAGCAAGCGCTGAAGGTAATTAGTGAGGGATGGGGTGCCTGGCAAGCAGCCAAATCCACCGTGCGGCCACATTTCATCATCCATTTCGTCTGGARGTAAACAGCATGAAGTGGAGTGCTTCACCCTCCGTCTTACTCAGCAAAAAAAGGCTGTTGCGTTTCTGCTGTCCCCGGATGGTTCCCGGAACGCAGCCCCTCGTTCCAGCCCCGGCCTCCCGGGGCCTTTCTGCATGGGATTTTCCATATCCTCCCCTTGAGCATACCCTGGTGTAGATCATGCCCAGTAAATGTATCACATCAAGGGTTTTGGTATGAATCATCTAGATTTTTTAAGCCATACCTCGCTCAAAATTTCCAAACATGTTCCCTTTCTGTCTTTGGATCCATTTGCTGSTAACATGAGTTTCCTGTTCATTAACCTCATCCGTCTCACTGGAGCTGTCCTGATTAGCACTGAGGGAAGAAACGGAGGTTCACTGCCATCGTATCGGTGTAAGGCTTTTGCCTCTACTGCTGTCAGTCTTTTGTTACAGCAAGGTGGTCAAAACTCATCATTGTGGTACACCGAGTGGTTGGTAAAAGGACCAAGATATAAATCAAAGGTTAAGTATATTGCAAATTCTCCATTTTCACTGTCTTCTTTCAGTCCATAACTAATTTTGTAAATTCTTTAAATAAGTGTCAGCAGGTGTTGAAGTCATGTAAAGAGAGCATTCAGAATGATGCTAAATGCGACAGAGAAGAGATGAATTGGAAAACAGGATGTTGTTTTCCTTTTCAGGTAAGTAAAATTCAATAAATGTTTCCCTGATCACTATGCAGCAGGTTTCTGAAAGATTTTGGCCAAACTTTCAGCAGGTCTCATAACTATCTCTGAGGTCACCGTGTGGATTCCCACGGGGTAAAATCTGCTTTTGCGCTGTCTGAGGCTCAGGCTGCCGATCTCTGTAATACACAGTGCCTCGGAAACTGGTTATCGTCTAAACTGGAAGGAAGTGAGGTTTTTGCAGGGGGTAACAGTGGAGCATGATGGCATGTTTTCAGACAGGGGACCCAGCTGGAGATCAGAYGTAAGTGCATTTTTTTCATTGTTCTGTTACGCTGTCAAATTTGACCGTTTTTGTGGGGTTTGTGTGCTTTTAAGGTAACGAGAGAGCTATCAGCAGGGATRGCCAGGAGAGTAAAATGTATGAAATAAACCTGGTTTTGAGGTTAGAAATTGCCTGCATATCCTTAGAAAAATTTTTAACTAAATTGCTTAGATAAAAACCAATACAGGCTCACAGAGCAGAGCAGCCGGTAGGTTTGCCACTTGTGCTTCCAGAAAGGAACGAAAAATGAAATTGAATCAATTTGGCACCAGAGCAGGGTAAAGTGCCTTGTTATCGGGAAACCACAGTGAGGAGCACTCATGTGGTATGAAGAAGGATACAGTGCTATCTGAAAGCATTAAATGCTGCGCTCGAGTGCTTTTCAGGCTGCTGCCCAGGCTCCACGACCGCACGCCACGTGCCCCTAGACTGCCTCATTCATCTGCTCTGCTGAAGAAAGGAAACCAGCTCAAAACCTGCTTTTAAATTCAGAATTGCTAAAGTTGCCCTTGGTGCAAGCCACCCATGAACACATGCTGWTCTGCAAAGGGCCGGTGGATGCAGTCAAGGCTTTGCAAAGGAGTCAGGCAGCTCGAGGAAGCACGTTTTGCTTTAATTCAGCAGGAGCCAGCTCCTTGGGGAGCGTGTACTGCAGTGTCGGAGCACGGCCGTGGGAGCAGAGACCTTGCTGCTCTTCCTGCTGGGGAGAACGGCTCCATCGGTGGCTCTGCTCACTTTGTAAAGGCCTGAAATCTGCTGTAAATGTAGATAACTTGGTTTCTTGATGYCCACTTAAGAACATGCAGGTCTGATCTTCCTGCTGGCAACGAACCTCTGACTCCGTGGGAAGTTTAAGATTTGTAAAACGAATGCACATTTTTTGCTTTTTTGCCTTAACCTTTCTATAGCTGTGTTTTCTCATCTGAAAAATAAAACCTTTAGAAATAATGCAATCCTTAATAAACTATGGGCGGATTCTGACTGCACCAGCTGGTGCACCAGCACTAGGGTTTTACCACATACCGAGACTGGAGTGTCACTGTTGTGAGAGATCCATTTTATACTAAAAGAAAACCAATAGGAGTATTAGAAATAAGCTCTTGATGCCATAAAAAAGGCAAACAATGTCCTTAGGTCTTCAGGGGATCAGCCTCAGTGGCACAGAGAATTATTCCCTGCTAAAAAAAATAGCAATGAACTAAAGTAARCCCTATTAAAAGACCGTGAGAGAGGGTTGCTAGATGGAATATTTGGGCTGCAATCAGTGGCAGCTGCTGTCTACAAGCACGTTAATGGAAGATGTCTTCTCAAAAAAACCAAAGAGACTAAAATGCAGGATTCCTGCCTGGCTCTGCCCTTGGCTCCCTCTGTGTCTCTGGGCAATTCCTATAATCATTTGGTTTAAAAGGAGGTAGCACTGCAAAGCCATTTATACCGCTGCAGGGAGGTTAAGAACATTTGGGACTGGCACCAGCAGCACTAACATGGTGAAGTATCACTACTGCATATATAAACCCTGGCAGAGAGAGCCAATATTTCCTCTGAAGGGAGAAAGGGTAGATACTGGTTCAGTATATTCTCATTCTCTCGTTTTTTGAATAAAAACTTGTTTTTCTAAATCTTTTCTTTAAAAATAAAGCATATTTTAAATGGAACTTCTTGCCCTTTGCTGGATGATATTTTTATRCTGAAAGTGTTATTGGTCCTAATATCCACCCCAGAAAAGGGTGACTGATCAGCCTGCAGATTCKTTAAAAGAGTTTAACACTAGTGTAAATGCATCACTGTGGGAAGAAGCAGAAAATCTGCAAAGCCCTCTGAACTGATTTGATGAAGCTAAAGGGAAAAAAATAGATTTTTTTTGGGGGGGGTGTGAGGGGACCGTGACATGACAACATTGCCCTCTTCTGTATTTCCCAAGGACCCAGCATGGCATTGCTGCTGAATTCTCACRGCAATTCAGCAGCAGCAGGGATTCCAGGTCTTCAAATACCTACCGTCATGATTGCAGCCCCTTTAAGCCCATTTCCTCATCCTACTGACGTTCATGAGAAGGATGCTACTGTGTGCCAGCAAGATCGGGCTGTCAGGCCCTGTTACTGTTACTAGCAGAAAAGAACGGTTCTTTCTGGCTGGCACAGCACTCGGCAGCGATTGCAGTCGCCTCCCCGCCAGCAGAGCCCAAGCAGTCAAACACTGCAGCTAGAAAAGCGTGAAATGAGAATTGGCCCTCACCCCAAATACTGGCTGCGTGTCGACCCCATGGGAGATGCTCTCACAGCCTGTTTCCTTCCCCTTTCTTCAAGTTTTGAGGCCACTGRAGCCTTATTATTGTGTACCCCATGTCCTCTCTCCCAGCTTACTAAAATTAATTTCTAAAATTAATTAATAACTAAATTAAATTAAACTCTCCTCTACATTTCATAGTGCACCAGAGTTACAGAAACCCTGTGTATGGCCRCTCCAGCTCCCCAGCCAGTCCTGCCCACGGTATTACCATGGTGTGGAGGAGCACTGTGTGCAGAAATTTAATAAGCAAGCAAATTTCACAGTGAAAAGAGYCAGAATTTAGAAAAAAACAGAGCAGAAACCATCTGTATTACTTAATGTACTGCACCTACTGTGTTGCATTTTAGGGTCTTTTAATCAAGTCATCAGCTCTAACAAGATTGAGACCGAACATCTTTTGCTCTCTTGATTCTCTGRGGAAAATTATAGGGTGATGCAGGCTCCACTTCAATTTAATATTCCTAAACAATAGTTACAAATTCACAGCTTTTTAACATCTAACAGGCCTGAGCGTTACAAATGTATGTCCTGGCAGGCRCCTGTGGGACATGCTCCAGTAGGAGCTCTACAGCCTGATGATGTCCAAAGCCAAATGAAATGCTGAGACTTTATTAATTAGCTTTGTACAGCACTCCACAGGCAGAGCATAAGCAGAGGGTTTCTTTTCYGATCTGGCTTTTTCCCAATCATGTTTTTCCCAAAGAAAAGTGTGTCACCARCTCCAGGTCAAAACAGAGCAAATTCCTGACTTCAGTTGCATAAATGACTGATGAACAATCAACACATGGGATTTTACTGAATTGATTTTCAGTGGACGTGAACATTGCAGGACAAAACGCAAGCATCTCCACCAACCATTCGAACAGCAGTGAGAGCGTAAGCTTTAAAGATTTTCATCTTGAAAAGCAATATAGCAAGGGCTGGAATTAGGTTCAGCTACTTTCAGCCCTCTGAAATCTGGCTATCTTGTCTAAGCCAAACCCCTGGGCTCTGGGACTGAGGTAGACCCTGCCAGGAGGTGATGAGACCTGCCTGAAATAGATGGGATGAATCAATCACTTCRCATCCTTGCATGGGGCTCCAAGTTTACTCACGTTAACTGTTCATGTAGCTTTTGGACAGCAAACTACATGAAGCAAATCCTATTACTAATACAGCAAGAGTAGGAATAAGCTGCTTCTAGTCCAGCTATATCTATTTGATCAATTAAATGGATGCAGAGATCAACTGATAGACAGATAGATGTGTTATAGCAGACAATATTTGTCCATGCTCAGTCAGCTCACTGGCTAAATAGCAATATTGATCCCGTAAATAACGACATCCTTAAAATAAGTAACATTCTTCAAGCAGTAAGCACAAGCCTAGGAACATGATTTTTCTCCAACTGAATTCAGTTATTCCTGGAGAAGACAGCTTTTTGCCACAGAGTTACTGAATGATGTTGACTTTCTCATTCACTGGTTGTCTCTTATTTACTTCTTTTAAATCAGTCAAATGAAGACTGGAAAGGTATCATGTTTCTTTTTCCCCCTTATTTACTGAATTTTCAGTTTGGAACTTTGAATATTCTTAAAKCCAAAAATATTCAAGTTCTCYGAGTATCATTGACTGCACGAGGCTTTGTACCTTTACAGCCAAAATGTTGCAAATCTGGATGATTGAAATAAGATCTTACATTATGTACTTAGCTAGAAAATACTTGTCTTACTGAAGTATTCCACCAAAGTTATTTGGTGGAACATAAGCTCTACCAAAGTTAAGGAAGACTTAACTAAATATGAATCTAAATATAGATTCGGCACCTTCTTCCACATCCCTCTTTCTGCAAATCTCCAGCTTGTCTTGGAAGCTGATTCTGATGAAAACGTGATAAAGCTTTTCCTAACATCCCTTTGGAGTCTCTTCTCTCGTTTCCTAATACTGTTGCCCAAACATGTTTTCAGATACTCTTTCTTATATTACGCTTTAGCAAAAGCTAAACCGCAAAGGAATCTGTAGGAATATTTGTACTGCAGGAAAAGAGCAATTTGAAGAAGGTGAGTACAAGAGCTGCTGTGCTAAAACAGAAAACACACCTGGAACCAGCGTATGATTCCCAAAGTGAAACGGCAGCCTGCTGCCTGCCTGGGTGCTTTAAAAATGTCCATCTGGTGTCCAAGAAAGGAATAATGTGTCTTTTTTTTTATTCTTCCTTTTTTACAGAACTCAAAATTAATATGATTAGTAATACTAAAGGAAAGAAAATAACTAGGTAGGACAGACAAAAATATGAAGTATTAAATATGATTTTAATTAAAATACATGGCAAAATGTTGCTGGCACCTGCAGTCCTGGGAGTAGAGATTTCACTGATGACGTTTTCGTAGCTGACGGTGTTCTCTGTTGTTGAAAGTTTCACGTTAAGCTATAAAAAGCTATAAAAAGCTATAGAAAGCTCAGCCTCGTCCAGCCTCAGCCTGAGCCGTGGATTTGAACACCTGCAGGTGAAGCTAGAGGGGCACCAGCCCCCGTGACAACAAACCTGGCAGTTCAGAGTCAGGTTTTTTGAGGTCTGCAGCAATTTTTTTACATCCCAAAGAAAAGGSGCATGGAGAGGCGGTGGTGGAGGAAGGAAACACGTCCAGTGGTCCCACTCGTGTAGTCGCAGGGTGCGCGGTCGCAGTCCTGCTGGAGGWGCTTCACCGCAGCCGGGGCCCAGGGGAGCATGAATCAAACAGCGATGGCTGTCACAGAAAAAGGCACAAAAAAATAAGGGGGACCCACAGCCTCCAAAACACTCGTTTGTGTTCGAGTTGAAAAACAAACCTTGTTGGAAAATAATTGTCTCTTCATCCRTATGTGAAACGGTCTCATACCCTTCCATTCTAACAGAGACCCAAGTGATACAGCTCAATTAAAAAAGGATTAATCAGCTTTAGAACACAACATTCAAAACCAAATAATTTTGTGGAGCATCTTTTGCACCAGCTGTTCTGCTCTGTTCTTGCAGCTAACGCAAACGACTGAATGCCACCTTGAGTTGCAAATATTTTAATAAAGCAAAACTCAGAGGACTCTCTGCAGATATCCACCACTRTCCCTGAAACAAAAATCCGACTCTCCTTCCTCATTAAATGTATTTCCAAATCAATTAACTGCTAACTGTAGAGACATTGTGAGAYGGTCTCTATTTCCCCAGCATTAGGAGCAATTATTCACCAATTCGTTTTCCARTGTAACCTTTTCTTTATTTAAAACCCAGCTAGAAAGATCACTGCTGGTGAGATATTAGTACCTCTGAAGGGGCTTGCRGTTGCTGTTTGCTTTCTTTGATCGATCGTTTACGCTCCGATAAGAACATGCCCTGTCCCTGGCAGAATGACCAATGCCTTCTTCCAAACTCCACACGTAGAGACAGACCTAACTGTGCCAGCCAGATGTCTACAAACAACACTGCCAAAATCAAGTTACTTTGGGGAGAAGCAGAGGTTGAAAATCCACATGGAGGCAAAACCAGTTTTTCAGATGAATTACATTGGCCGAAGGTCCATTCTTGCCTCGGTGCTACAGCAAGCCTGTGGGACAACATCCCACCCTGGTTCTGCATTGACAGCCGCAGTGTCCTGGTTCAGGGTGATCATTTTGTTGAAGGCCCTGCCCTGGGCTCACAGGATGTGTCTCTACAGCAAACAAGGATCCGGCTGTGGGCTCTGTTGGCCATAGCCACCCTCACCTACCTCTGTCTACTGCAGGGAGTCACTTCGTTGAAGATCTGGTGAACCGGGTTGCAGAATAGCAACCCAGATACAAATTCAGCATCTTTGAGGGCCRCAGGCTGTTTGTGGGGAAAAATAGTGCTATTTTGACTTCACTAGCATGTGCAGATAAACCCTACTAACTCTGAGCTATTAAAAAGAAACTTTTGGGGAAGCTCATGCCATTAGTTTCCTGGTGGCCATTTCTCCAGATCATTGCAGGAGAGCAGAGAAAAAAGATTGCAGTTCAGGGGTGAAGTCTTCTCTCTGAAACTTTGGGGGATCCCCAGGACACACACACCTCTGTGCARTAATATCTTGTGGCCCCCAGCAGACAACCTTCCAAAGACGTGGAGACATCTCTAATCCAACCTCCTGCTCAAAGCCTGGTCTGCTGCAARGCTGGACCAGGTTGCTCAGGACTCAGCGTCACTGGGTGAACTTTGAAGGGCCCGTTCCAGTGCTGGAAGCAGCGCAGTTGTGTTCGCGTTGAGGTCTGATGGCACTGTGTCACCAAATCTGGCCCAGCACCTTTCCGGCCCACACGGCGCGTGGATCACGGCTGTGCCACACCGCCAGGCACCACCACCAAGAAACCCRGCGTCAAAGAAAATAGGTAACGAATCGATCCCAAATGCCCAATAATAAGGATAAACCAGGTGGATTCATAGTCTCTGGTATTAAAAACCTGTTTATTAGGGAGCCAGTAGTGGCCTAAATACCTTGGCTGCCTTTCAGACATTTTCACAGCTATGAGACTTCAGATTTGTGCCAGTTTGGGGATTTGGACCCAGTATAAAAATAACATGTCTGAACATCCATCCTTTCAATGCACTTTTTTCCCCCCTAGATCTATCTAAATATATTGAAATCCTGCAGTGGAACTCAGCAGGGAATAATTTTAGCCAGATCTTAACAGATATTTTATTGTTGCAAGGAAACGTTTTAACTGCTAGCATTAAAATATAGTTTGAAAAATTCTGAGCTTCAGCTTTGTAGACATTAATTTTTTTTTTTTTTTTTTTTTTTTTTTTTACTGTCATACAACCAGAAACAGCAGAAATTTGAGAAGAAAGAAGAGGGTCTTTAGAAGAGAACAGGGAGGTTTTATGAGCAACTTCTTCAAAATCTGGCAATAAAATAATATTTCTGTCTAATCAGAGCTGCCTATTCTAGGTATGAAATGGAAGCRTGCTGTACACGCCACCATCTATCACCCCAATAGAGAGAAACTTTAAATAGCATTCTTCAATTAACCAAGATTTTGGTCCATTAGCAACAAGCTGCTAGATTTGGACTYTTCACTGATCTGATCCACTCCTTGCTAAATTATACATGAAATTAAAGAAGAAAATGATAATATCCTCTCTGGAAAAAAAATAGATAAGGGTTAGATGAAAGCAAGACTTTTTTTTTTTTTTAAGTAAGGAATTAAGATTGCAGAAAAGTGTCACTGTATGCCGTCTAGATTTACAGCAGGTTTTTTCGATTTAATTTGTCATTGCCCRATACATTACACTGGGATTAAACTGTGCAGGGCATTAAACGCTGATTACAAGGTGATACTGTACTGTGGAAAGCAAATCACCTGCAAGTTGCTAAAATTTAGCCTTTGAAAATGTTTTAAGGGAATTAGTGTTTAACTAATGATTTTGACTTGTTAAAGTTACCAGAAAGGGAAATGAATAATCTTCGATAGCTTTAGAAAAAAATGCATCAAATAGCTCTTTAAGTTTTAAGCTGAAATAMATCATCTTTTTGCTACTGCATTGAGTAAAACAAAACTGCAAAGAAATTTTGGAGGATTCATCATGCTTGATAAATAAAACTTGAAAAAATCATTTTGAAAATTAGGACTTTTCCTCTTTTTTTTTTTCCTGCTGCAGCAATGACATGGCCAAATTAATTAATTGCATGGCCTTTGGCCAAATTAAAAGTCCTTCCAGACTTAACTTTAGTAGTTAAGGGAATGGGAAGGTTTTCCCCCCGTTACCAGACGGATCTGGCTTTATATTTGAAAGTTATTAGTACTCATTAGTTTCTCCCTAGCTGAAGCACGCTCATTTTCTCCGCATCRCTTTGGTTATAATCCTTTGGTTTAACACCTGGAGCACACATCCTCTGAGCTGCCTCCTTAATTATTTTCATCTCTTTTCATGTCAGCTTCCTCTGAACGATAATTATGTCACATCATAAAACGAGTCCTACAGTCACAAATAATAAAAACCTGACAGACAGTAACACTTGCATGGAACAAGGTGATTTATTTTAACTAAACAATTTATTGCCATTTAGTCCAATTAATTCTGCTTAATTATTTAACCTATTAATCAAGGATTAATGACATTGAATCTGAAGCACTCTATTATTATATTTATATTGCTTTTTTTTTTTGAAATTAGACTATTATTACGTCTCTTGCTCATTAATTTTCATGCAGCTGCCTATCTTTCTTGAACCCTTCTTTTCTCCAGTGTAAAGTTAATGCATGATTCAGTGCTAATGGCAGATCGATCCTGCATTACCCACCGCGCACAGYGCCAGGAGCGATCCCAGGGCCTACGTGCAGGGCACGGACGAGACCGTTTCATGGCGCTAAGAGGAGCCGCCGGGCGCACGGCGGCAGCACACCCTAAGCAGTCACAACYGCTCTGCCTTGTGCTCTACGCGCACCCCTGCCATCGGTTTCTGACGTTCTTCGCAACGCCGTCTTGGAAATATGCTCTCACTCCCAAGCTGCAAGAGCAGGGCAGGGTAGAGATGGCAGCTCCATCCCTTAGGGCTCCTTTGACAAGATCCTCCAGAAGTTTTGACAAAAGCAACTGCTACAGTGCAAACTAGCCAAGACACTAAAATCCAACCTCAGGTGCAAGAGCCGTTGGGAGAAGACCACCAAAGGGGCCACTGCTTCACAGTCGCAGCCGAGCTCCCCCTGGAAATTACACATATTCGCAGTGCTTGGTCTTCTCTGCAAGTCCATCACGGCAYGCTCTGCTGGAAACCGTTCTCTCTGGAAAAAAAAAAAATACAGAGCAAGCAACCATCATGATGGTAGCCTGGGACAGCCACGAGCCACCTGGAGCTGGGAGGTGGGTGCTGAGCACCGCACCCCCCAGCCGTCCCGCTCCTCCTCCCTGCGTCGCAAGTTTGGGCGCTGATGCCCAGAGCGGCTCTGCTTCGCACCACATGGCCAGCTTTGGTCCAGCAGAGCACACGGAGAAGCTCAAGAATTAGATCTGCAACTTTGGGGGCTCAGATTTCACAAGTCCTTGCTAAGCACRAAGCTGAATGAGATCACACCTGGGCCCCGGCCAGCAAGTAATGGTGCAGTAATGGTTTTATTGGATTTTTGAGAAGGAGCTGTTTGATTTTAGAGAGTCGGAGTCAACAGCAGCGTTCTTTGCTGCTAATCTCATTTTCAGAAGCACCCTGTGAAAGAAGATACGTCGTCAGAAAGCTTTGTTTGATTGCTCTCTGCGTATCTGGGGTTACATTAGGAGCCCGAGAAGTACCTGAAGACAGCCCGTGGCAATCTAGACTGAACTGTTATATTGTGAATTACTTCTGCACTATCAAACTTGCAGAAAGACACATTCCTGCCTTTCCAGCAAGCTGTTGACTTGATAGCAGGCAGTTTTCTCACTACAAGCTCTTTCTTCCATGCCTGTGCTGTTAGTTCTGAAGAAGCTATTTTCACAACTTTAAATCTTCCCCTTTTTGTTAAAAAAATATATATACACGTGTATTTTAAACATGCAGTTTTGAGACATGCAGATGCAAGATGTTTCTATGGCAAGTGCTGCAGTTAACAAGTGCTGATTAGATATTGTCATTCATTTAAAATGATCAACTATATTTATCTTAAGCAAAAAGAAATCAGATGCAAAGTGCTGAATTTGACCTGGGTAAAGTTTGCCTT
>NW_028186546.1:4225526-4233259 GCF_003343005.1 Rhea americana
GGAAAGAAGCTCTTAATTGAATTACAACATAACTTGGTTACAATCAAACAAGGATCTGCCCTGTTGTCCAGGAAACAGTTACTTTAAGAATCAAACTACCACCAGATGTGATGCAACAGCTCTTTATTTCAGTGCCTGTAACACAAAGTAAGGGCTTGCATTTTGACACCAGAACCATGCAAAGCACCTATACGCAAAAAAACAATACATTACCACGTGTGGCAGGAGAGAGACGTATTCAAATCCCAGCAGGAAGACTCAGTTTCCCTTTGCATTCTGCTCTATCCTTCCACAAATCAACCAGCTGCRAGAGGTGCTAACTAACCTTCATTCCAAACAAAACAATTTGCCACTGAACAGTATTTCACATTGTGCTAAATTGCTCAAATATGCTTCTGTAAACTTCATCAAGGACCCAGTTCTGCTCGTTTTACAAGGATGAAGTCCAGAACATCTCCATATATTGGAACAGACTYTAATCAGAGGTAATGGATCACCACAGTTGTACAAGAGCAGAATTTGGCCCAAAGGATGAATGTCTCCTCCAGAGAGGCCCAGAAAAGGACCTTTATAATGTTTATCCCCCAGACAAGAGGGATGTAGAGACTACAACATCCCCAGGCTCAGAGACTTGTCATATGCACAGAGGATAATTAGACACCCTGAACTATTACAAACAGTGGTGTAGAAAAATAAAAGGCATAAAATGCCGAACCAAAAAGGTTCCAAATAAGGCATCAGCAGGTCCCAACTGGATATGCTCCCGTTACATACGTCACCCTCCTAGCCAAGTGATTCAGACTAACGCATTAGGATTGTAATTCTGACCTCAACCACTAAACACCAAGAGCAACCAGAAGGGTTCAAGTTCTGTTTAAAAAACAAATAAAAACAAACAAAAACAAAATAAGAAGTGTCTTTTTTTGGTAAATATTTCTTAGAAAATAAAAAAAAAAGTTAAAGCAATTTGTTTAAATGATTCTTTAAAAAAAGATAACATTCCTGTAAAGTAAAAATATAGATAGAATATAATCTTTTTGTTTTTTAAAAAAAGACATTCAGTATCATGTCAGCGGATTCTGATCAACTCTTCATTAGTCTTCCACMATAACCGCTGCTCGTTAAGGCAAAACGTCAGGTTGGCACCGTTACGACAGCTGAATCAAACCGGCTGAAGGCGAAGCAGAGCGGGCAGCGCGCCGGCGTCAGCGAGGCCGCTTCTCCCGCACGCTGACCGAGCCGTCCTCCATGCCGAAGTAAGCCACCTCTGCCATGTCGATGAAGAGGCCCGTCTCCACCACACCTGCAAAACAAGGTTTCGCACACAAGTTAACACCAGAGCCACCCTGCTACTCAAGTGTTAAGATGCACYGAATTTGATGCTATTTATGCAGTTGCAAACAAGCTTTCAAATGTACTTCTAGTTCCAGTTCCATTTAATTATTCAGTGCTGACATGCTCCTTAGTTCACCGCAGTCATTAGCCGCGTGCTCCTTCTTTGCGCGCTGCTGCCTGTATCACAGTATCACACCAGGCAGCCCTAAGCCACAGCAAGGGCCCGTAAACACCCGGGCCAGCAGCTTCTAAACACGAGCCAGACCCGCGGGTTCAAACTGAGTCTCCAGGCTTTCTTCGCATCCAGCGACAGATTTCTCTGGGAATCTGAAAATGAAACTTCCCCTGGGAGAGGGATGAAAGCCATTTTCTCATATGGATAATGGTCTTTGAAACCACAGAGATCAGGACCACAGAGAAGCCCTAAGAGAAAAGTTAATTGAACCGTCTTCAGAGGAGTAAGGGCGAGATGGGTTGGAGGACAAAGATCAAGGGCTGGCGGGAAGCACCAAACTGTTGTTCAGTTGGTCACTCCTTAGATAAAAGGCCTAGGGACACTGTTAGCTCTGTTTTGAGAGGTATGAAATTCTCAAGCAACTTGACCGTAGGCAGTTTGTAATGAGGGGCCCAGCTCTGCAGCCCAACGTGTCTTTTCAACATAGTCGCTTGCTGACCGTGCACAGCATGCGGCTGACCAAGGCTCTGGCCTCGCCACAGACCCAGAGTGGGTCACCAACGCTCAAAGCCCAGCTCCAGCCTGGGGACTGCCACGCTGTGGGAATTTATCAGAACTCCCATTGCAGCATGACCTGCACACCCTCCTATCGAACTTGACTTGTGCAGCCAAGCCCCCAAAATCAAATACTTTTGAAAGGGAGGACAAGGGTTATCACATGCACAAGCTGGCCAGAGCTCAGTTACCAATACATCCAGTCTTTGATTGCTCTTGCACCTCTGGCTAGCAAAGATGCTCTTCTCCCCTTATCAGGCCCGTTTCTGAGCAGTAAATGAAGGAGATCATCTCTATATCAACATGACGGAGTTATGTTTCATCACATGCCATTTCATTTCTCCTCCAGACCAGCAGCAATCATTGTTTTTTTCAGATCTGCTCCTGCCTAAAGGCTGAACCTGCCATCTACTGTTGGCTGCAAGCAAGTGCCAGATAATTATTCCAGACTAAGCAAACACCAGGACCAACCAAGGCAGAGGTAACATTTTAGCAGTTTGGTCCTAGACAAGGAAGAAAGAAAATGGGTAAGTTTTCAGCAAATCAACCTTATAATAAGCATTGAGGGAAGCAAAGCCAGAAACAGCTAGATGTTACCAGTGACTCTTTACCCAACCTATGCCCTGTGCTGGGTTTCAAGTTTAAATTTTAGTGCAAGGACAATATTTTGCCTATCTGCACAAACACTGAAGTTCGTGCAACAGAATCCCTACCCACTCCTCAGCGGTATGACAACACACAAGCAGTTAAAGACAGTTGTCCTGGGGACTTCAGGACAGACAGGCATCAGGAATAAGCAGGGAGCCTCCAAGAACAAGGAGAGAAAGAGACTGAACAGCCAAGAAAGGGAGGACCGAAGGGAAGATTTTGGGAAGTCAAGTTTCCTTCTAAGATTAACTGTGTAATTATAAACAGAACAAAGCGAAGAGATTGTTCCACAATGAGAATGAGCTGTGCTGCAAGGTATTCAGTCCGCTTCTAGAGCTCTAGGAGAAYTTTCCCCTGTTTTTCTGTAAGAAAGTTGCCAATCTGTGAGTTTACAGCACAGCAGCTAAAACAGACATGGTAGTGGTGGTGGAGAGAGACTTCGGTAGCAGAAAGATTATTCAGTATTGTCACAAGATCCTCCAAAATCAAGGCAAAGAGATCAAGCAGAGACCGAGACTGATGCACGCCCATTAAAAAGAGTATATAATTTTCATTTCCTGATGGTTAAGCCTTGAAGGACAGCATTTAAGAGCTTGTCTCTGCAGCAGAACATGCTCACAGGGCAATTCAACAGTATTCATGCACTTAGGTCCAGGGATTCAGTATCAAATATTTTATTTGGATGACATGAAACACTGATACACTCTGTGAGGGAATTAGAAACTGCAGTTATCACTCAGTGCAGTTCAACTCATAGAATTGCTAAGGACAAAGATGTTTATATCTCATGCCTTTTTCCCGAAAAAGCCAGCAGCCCCATAATCTGGGCTTCTTTTGTGCTATGGAACAAAAGAGGCTGCGTTTTGTTTAGAAATGGTTAATGTAAACAGTCAGTGTTTCTCTCTTGCACAGAAACAGCTACAACAACAGACATTTATACAGCCATGGCAGCAACCACATTAAAGATATGCTGCACCCTTAGAGCAAGGTGAGCCTCCAAACTACACAACAGTACCGTGACACAGTTGTAAGGAGTCTCTAGGAAATCATGTAACCCAGAGCAACCCCTCCCCTTCCAGGATCCACAAGTGTTTCCATTAAAAGCCCCTCTCTAAACGGGTACAAGGACAGTAAGGAAGAGTGCAGGATTGGAAGCCTAATGAAGACAGAGGTGTGGCTCCCCTGGGATCACCCCAGGCTTTCACCACCATACGGAAATCCTGCTTGTGTACAGTTACAGTAATTCAGCTCATCCCTCCTATTCAGAGGAAGGCTTGCATGGTCAGGGTTTTCTAGCACAGATCAAGCTTTAGCCAACCCTCAGCTTTTAAAATTGGAGAAGTTACCTGGTATCATTTTTATAGCTGTGTTCACTTCACTCCATTTGTGAACCTTGTCAAACTTCCAGTCCAGGATGAAGTTCCCATTGTCCGTCACCACGGGGCCCTGGGAAGCAAACTCATTTATTTATCAACACTGCAAGCTCCTGTTCTACCCAGCAAAGCGAGAGGCTGTCACATCTCCCTGGGCACAGCCATCCCCATCCCTGATGGAACGGTTTAGAGAGTCATCATTCAAGTACATCAGGACAGGCCACTGCTCCGCCCAAACAATTAGCCTGTGAACAAAATCCTTGCCCAAGGCAACTGCGAGATCCTCATTTTTCTGTGGAACAGTTACAAAGGATTGTTCTTTCTAGCATCCGTGTGGCTATTTCATCATTGCAATAGGGGACTTTTTCCTCATGAGCAAAGTCATATGAATAGCCTAGAAAGGCTACTACAGGCAACTGATGCCGAAATAAGATTCCACCACCACCACCAGTAATAAGTGTACTATGATCTGCTGGATGCCATCAAGAAGTCTGGGAGCCAAAGGACTGCCGGCCKCATTAGTGCCCCAGATCTGCCCAGCACTTTCTCAAGCCCAACAGAAGGGGCAGTCAAGTTCTTTTAATAGAGACAGAAGACAACACTTCAGTGGCACTGAGCAGGGTTTGCAACCACATATGCCAGGAGAGACCTGCATGCAAGACTGCATGGGTGAGATCCTCGGAGGACCTGACTCAGGCTGGCGCAGCACAGACGTGTGCTCCCCAAGCAAGGCTGGTCTCAAGTTCACAGAGAACTACTGGCTCACTCTTCTCAGGAGCCTAAATATAGCCTGATTCTTGGGCCAGGGGATTAAATGCATTAAATACAAGTATTATTTAGTAAGCCCAGTTGTTGCTGTAAGCATTCCTCTTCCTCTTCACATGTGATATGGGCTGGCTAAGCCTGATTGCGCCCAACTCAGAATAAGACTCTGGCAGTGGAGACAAAGCAGTTTCAGTCTTAATTTAGTCCAGCTCTAGCTCCATTTGGTGTGGGGTAGCCTGGGATGGAGCCTGAGCTGCCCACCTAAGTCAGGACAGTCTTTGACAGCACAGACTGCCCTCCATCTTCTAAATGGCACTGCAGAGTAGCAGGTCAAGGATTTGTAAGCAAGCAGATGGAGGCCCAGGGACAGTAAATATCATTCCCATAAACACAGAGCCCTCCACTCTGAAAAACAGAATGTACACAGCAGGGGAGAGAAATGCAGCAACCCTCAGATATGGACAGGACAGATGTGGTAGGTCTCGGGGCACTACCCAGGCAATCTCTCCTCGCCCCTGTTCAGGGGCCGTTTGCTTTAGGAGACGTACACCTGAGAGGCTTTCTATAAGCAGCCCCAACAGGTAAAGACATAGTTCAATAACAAAAGCGTAATTAGGGAGAATTGCACAAGGTGGGGGGAGTCACTTGCAGAAGTAAGAGGCCAAATTTGATTATATGAAAGACCAGGTCTCTGGTCGTTTGCCCGGCCAGGTTCACATCACTCCTTTGGGGGAACCGGGGCTGATGAGGAATGCTTACCGCTTTGCTAACAGCCATCCGCAGCTCTGCGGCACCTCCAAAGTTTTTGGTGAGGGTTCTAGTGACGGGGACGTAAGCCATGGGGATGACTTCAATAGGAATTCCCTTCTTCCACTGCTCCCCAAGGTTCTTTGATTTTTTCCTGCGGACATGGTTTGAGATGGGATGAGCATCAGATATTATGTCGCTAACAACATTAACATATTATCATATTATCTCTTGCAMACCCCCGAGGCATAAGGTCCTGGAGCGCACACATGTAAGAACAAGTTCAATGTACACAGCTCAATTTACTCATGAGCCCTGTTTTGACGTGTTTTGAACAAGCAGGACAGAAGTTAGCTTTTCTACAGCTCTGTGGCAGTCTTTACAAGAAGGGAAATTTATTCAGTGTTGACAACTATTGAGCTCAGAAAGAGCAATACAGCCATTTCCCCCCACCACCACTCCTAGAACCACAAACTCTGACTCCTAAGCAAGTCTACCGAGTTGAAAATTAAAATAGAAAAACTAAATTGTTTCAACATTGGAAGTCAAGCTCATTTCTACCTATTCTTGCTCTCTCTGACCAGCTGGAAGGAGAATAATGCTGTAACACAGGGGCATCCAAATTATCCCCTGTGGAGGGCCAAATAGGACAGTAATATTTCACCTGTAATCAGCAATAACAATGAAGCATTTTGCGTATCCTGCAACTATCTTCTCCTGTGTCAAGCAACCACTGCAAGAGAAGGGAGGATAATAAATAAACAACACAGTGCTTTGGTGTGCCCAGTGGCCCCAAAGGCCAGTTGCCTCTATCCCAYGAGTGCTCTTCCTCCCCACCATTTATCCACCTCATCCTTTACTGTTATATACATTTCAGCCAACAGCTGTCTCCCACTACAATTTTGCACGTGGCTCTGCACAAGATCACATAAAATTCTCAACACTACCCTGAGGAACATGTGCAGCTAGAAAAGACAGCTCAGAAGCCACCCGACAGCTGCCCCAYACAGATACACAGACAGCAAGGCTCACCCGCCACCTTTGATAAGGTTGAGGTCACAGTCCACTTCGTCCGCTCCATCAATGGCAACGTCAAGCTATAAAAAAAGAGGGAAAACTTGGCTTGGAAACATCTCCCATGCAGCATCAAAGCGCTGGTCTCTGTGCAGCTCGGGAAAGCATCAACCTTGCACAGGAAACTTGCAGGGAGGCAGTGAGGCCTTTTTTAAGCAGAGAGGTGCCAAGCAGCAGCAGAGATGTCACTAGTGCTGGGATCACCTGGACACCAGCCTGGCCAGAGATGAATGCCTGTGGAACAGTCACCCAGAGATACAAGCCCCAGCTAAATCAGACGTTTTCTCCACATGTGGAGGAAAAACGACCACTGGTCAGCAATGCATTACACGTCAGCCACGGGTCTTGTGAGCTAAGGGTCAGCACACAAGCAGGAGGCTCCAGGGGAAAATCTCCATGACACTTCAGCAATGCAATACTCCCCTGCTTCAGGCCAGCAAGTCTTAAACTGGAAGAGGTACCAAACATCTGGAAGAAACAACTCAATATCTTACTTACCATTCAAAGGGACCACTCAGAGAGAAGCACTGCTTTTGGCTTTCACTTCGTGCTGTTAGCATCCAGGATTTAGGGTGTATTTGGTCCTTGTGAAGCAGAGGAGCCCAGCTCACCAGACAGGGCCAGTTCCCTGCCTCTGCAATCCCTACTCTACACTAGCCTGGATCCCACAAGCCAACCCTCAGTCCTAAGTCAAAACTTCTCAGCCAGCTTTGGGCAAATAAATCATTTTTCCCCTCCACCTTGAGCTTGTTTTCACTTGTGTTCTGCAGCATGCCTGCCTGAACCATTGTCCTCAGAGGAGGCAAGCGAGCCTGACGTGTTAGCGAGGAGTAGGTTAGGGAAGGTCAGGTGAGGTTTCATTAYCACAGTTCCACTTACCTCTGGATGTCGGTCCAAGTCACTTAGTGTTAAGCCRTTCTGCAGGATCAGCTGACGGGCCTGTACACCAAGAACACAGCAAACACCATTCACCAGCAGCAGAAAGCAAACTAGTTGTGTCATTCCCCTAATTCCAGCAAGGATGGAGTCTCTCTGGAAGACCTAGATCTCTCCATCCCGAG
>NW_028186546.1:4233419-4242606 GCF_003343005.1 Rhea americana
ACACAACTCCTATCAAAAAAGTGTGAGAAGCCTCTTGAAACAGCTTTGTGGATCTGATCCACTTTTACTGAAGTAGCTGTGTATTTCCCTCTAGTGGTAAGACAGCACAGAGCACCCAGAATTACCCTCCACTTGGCTCATCAGCTTAAATGGAAGTTCACACTTACCAAATCTTAAATCGGTTCAGTTTTCAGCATTAAACAGTCACATGAGTGAGATTCCCTCCTTGCACTAACTCGGCCAGAGTTAGCGCAATTAACTACTTCCAACTATGCTTTAGCTTTTCCAGGGAAGTCCAGTGCTACAGTCTGGATGAATTTATGTCCCGAATTTAACTCGCTGATTACAACAAGGTCTATCACTCATATGTATTGTATCAGAGAAACATTAAGAAGAATTAGCAGATTATACTAAAGGTAATGAGATACGATTTGAATCTTCTGCATTACTGTGGCATTTCATGGCATGCAGTTTTGACTCCCATAGGCTACRGGCTCTTAAACAGATTGTGCACTATGACTGCCCTAATAAGGGCTCACTGAAGAAAAAAACAGATCCCCACCAGTGGATTTACATTCGTTACATGGTGTCTATGTAAAGAGCTTTCAGGGATTTGGAAACTGAAACCACTGAAAAAACACCGTGCTGTACATGCAGGCAGATCCTGAACAGGCTTTGGGTCAGCATGGAAACAAGGCAGCTCTCTCGGCCAAAGATCAGGCTCCCTATTCGCATCGCGATGAGAACACACCAGCAGAAGTCAAAAGCAGAGCTCCCACAGCTCGGGGTAAAGCAGCGGTAACCGCGTAGCACTTGTGCAATGCTAAACGGCCAGGTTAAGCCCTTTTCCTAGATAGTCCTGGATGCGAGCTGCCCAGCACCTGGAATCCAACATGCAGCCTGGACCATGGCATTAGCTGGGTGGAAAGACGGATCCGTTCAGTATTAGATGAGTGACGGGTCGCTGCCAAGGAAAGGTCTCGCTCTGTGCTCTCGGCACACATCCAGGTGAGAAGAAACAATGCAAAAGCCAAGAGACCGATACTTACCCCAAGTACTAGCTTTACTGATGGTGGTGGAATAACCCAAACTTACAACAGGGAAGGGAGGAGAATAAAAGCCCACTGAAACCAATTCTTCCTTGCCAGTGACCTCAGGCAGCCATTTACACCTGTACATAGCGGAAATAAGATGCTGTTTTGCTGACCTGGGAATGCCTCATTTAGAATTGGCCAAGGTTCAAGGGGTTGCAAAAGATATGAAGCAGACCCTTGTCTGGAGGATTTTAGATCACACCCCTGCACAGGCCATCTCTTCCCTTTAACAGCAGTCTTTGCATTATTGTTTTTAAAAAAAAAAAAAAAAAAAAAAAAAAACACTCTACTGTTATTTGAACTTATCTCAGCATTTCATGACAGGGAATTCTCCGTTTTAGCTCCATTCCACATTTAGCATGTGAGCTTAAGCCACTTGTTTTCACCATTACTTGTAAGACCTAGCAACCAAGGTCTCAGGAGCTCTCCCCTAGTTTAAAAGGTACATGAAAAGGTACATGATGTGTTGGGATGGAGATCACTTTAGACAGACCAGAGAGATGTTGCAGTGATAGTGCACGTATGCAATGGAAATACTGAGAGAAGTGAATAAGAATTTCTTCTGGCTTTTTACTTTTTGTCCTTTGTAGGGGGTTTGCTTTATATTCAGTCATTTACCATCAGTTGTTTGCAACACCTGAGAGAAGAGGGAAAAAGCCCTACCCCTCTGTACTTACAAAGAACATCTGCAGGGCAAGATGATATTATGTTTTCATAGGCTTTCAGGATAATTCAGGATGTCCCTAGCCCAACCTCTTGCTCAAAGCAGGGTCAGCTATAAGATCAGACCAAGTTGCTCAGGTTGATTATACTCACAGAAAAAAAAAATGGTTTTGACAAAGGTACAATCCCAAGGTCCACAGCAGGACCCAGAAAAGTAGGAGTCCAATTCCCAGAGCAGGACAGTGCCACCTGGCTTCCCAAAGCCTGCCCTGACATCACCTCTCCCTGCCCTAAGGGGGACAAGATGCGCAGCTGCTCTTCTGCAGCAGAGAGAGCAAAGCCATTTGCCTGAAGGCACGGAAGCAACTCAAGGCTTCCTGAGCAGCCTGGAGTTTTAACAAGCCCACAGTCTCCTGGCAAACTTCTCAGCAGCTTAGTATGAACCAGTCCCTGCAAAAGTTKCACAGCAAAGGAAAGATTAAGCTGATTTCTCTGCAGGAATTTCACATATAAGCCAGTTGACACATTCTGTYCTGAAGTTTCCTCCTGAAAACACAAGCGCCTGCTATTACTGCTTTTACCATGACTTTCACAGCTTTCAGGGCCTAATCCCAAATCAAAGGAAATCAGCCTAAGCGTCTCCCATGAGCATTGCGTTATGAGTCTGGTTGATCATGGTTAARAGCATTTTTGTGCGATACAGCAGGATCCAGAGCAAGCCACACACCGACACCGGAATTACTGCTGTTATTACATGCTCAAAATACAAGCCTCCTGRCACTACAGGATCCAGGCACCTCGGGTCAGGGAAACACAGCACCAACGCTGCCAGCTTCACTAAATCGGTCTGCAGACTGCATCACGGCTGCTTTGGTGCTTTCAGTTAACCCACACAGCGGTGAGCCACTCCAGGGAGCATCGTGGTTACCTCCCACAACCAAACAGAAGATAACCTGCATGACTAACAGCAGGGACTAGCAGAAAGCAAAGGAGGAAAGCACTTACCTGAAAAGATGTAGGGATGCAGACAATTGTGAGGTTCTCTTGTTTAACCCGCTCAGCTGCAGGGAAAAAAAAAAAAAAAAGCAGAACTTGGTTTGTTCATTGCAGAGGCAAAATGCAGCAACTTTCTCTTTAAGAAAGCTCAGTTCTTAACAGCCCCTTTGAACCATGGCAATTACTTGCTCAACTTGCAAATAACTCAGTCAGGCACAAAATGCAAACAGGTGCCACCCTGCACAGGCTCAGGCTCTCCTTCCCAGCACAGCCCAAGGCAGCACGGGCCATTAACCTTTGCATCTCCAGCAGCAGAGGAGCAACGGTTGTGCCCAGTCAGCAGACCATCACCAGGGAAATTAGTCCTACTCCTCTCTCTCCCTCCATTAGACAGGTTTTACTGTGGGCCTCTTAGAGAGCTACAGCAGCAGTCTGAAAGGTTTTCTGGCTTGTTGCCTTTGAGACATCACATCCATTTATTTTAAAATATTTAAATATATAGCAGGGAAAGGGCTAATAAAATAAACTACGATAGTCCATTAAATGAAAGGAAATATTTCCTCCCTCGGGTTAACCTCAAATGACTAAAACCTATTACTAAGATACCATTATGGACAAAATGTTATTTAAGTAAGTATGGTAGATGGCAAAAGTCAACAGCCCAAGGGTATCAGCAACGGCCTCTCATGAGAACAAGCATGCGGGAAACAYGCTTCAAGGTAATGATACCAGTCGCAGGCGTTGAAGATGCCACGTATGGGTTGCGTGTTGTTATAGCCCGTATCATAYGGAGGGCTAATACATTCAGTAGATATGAAAAGTCATATTTTGCAGCCTGAAACAGGCTTTAAATGCTATACATATTTATTCAGAAATTGAATCTGTGTTGAAGTCAGGAGCAGCTGTAACAGTGAGTCAAATCCAGAAAGCTGAATCCCAACTCCTGAAATTCCTCACAGACAAATGTGTGTACAAACACGACCTGGGATGAACGGGCAGAACAGGCAGGCCACACCACGATCTCTCCTGGTATTCAAAGCACTGTACGGTGCTCAGATCGCAGCCCTGCCGGCCGGCCGCTCTCCCAGGGCCGGAGCCGGAGCTCTGCCTGCCGAGCTGCAAGTCCTAAGGAGACTTTCCAGCCACGCAGAGAGCAGTCCAGCTGCAACACACTAAACTTCGCTTCCAAACAAGAGTCCTTTCATGCTTCTGATTGAAACTCTCAGGAAGRACAGGCTGATCTAGCAATCCCGACCCGCCGCAGCGGGCTGCTCTGTATGTTCAAGCAGAGCATGGTGGCTCAAGCCCCACAAGGACTAGGTATGGTACCTTGACAAGCAAATTTGCCCCAAAGCTGAAAGTGTCCTTTAGAAGCCTGCAAAGGAAAAGTTTATCYGTGTGCCTCATTAGAGAGGGCACCGAGGTTTAATTAGCCTCACAGTCACTCTCCAAAAACACATCTGTCTTGCTTTAATATTTTGCAAGGAGAGAGAAACTTTCTGAATTATACCTTGAGTAAAATGTACATCCGGGTCACATAGATCAGTCTAGCCACAGGGCATAACAAAACTGCAGCGGGAGTCGATCCTTATTTCCATTATACCTCAGCAGGACCCTTGATATGAATATGGATGTGAGCAAGGAACATCAGCTGCATACAAATGGGTTAACGGAAGCAGAGCAGCTGCATGGCCTGAAGCCACAGAGCAAATCAGGACAGGGAACTAGACAGAGGGGTTTTAGCTCCAGTTTTTGGTGGATGCCAGTAAATTGCATTACCTAGTTGTATGGGGAGAACAGGTGGCAAAGCACAGCCCTGTTGAACAAAGTCAAGGAAATTTTTAGCTCTTCGTGACTCTCTGCAATCGAATTGCAGCATAAGTCTCAGCTTTAACCTTCAGCCTCAAGCATGATACAGCAGCCAACAAACACAAGATGCACAAGCACTAAGTCCGCATCTTCACGATTTAGGCCTGGTTTYTGATTAGTTGGGGTGGCTGGACAARAGGATTTTCTGCCGYGGGAATGACACGAAAGGGAGCATCCTACCTAATCGATGCACTGCATGGACAATTGTGGAACCGCTTCCGATGCCAAGAATTTGATTGTTCTGCAAATCAAAGAGAGACAGGAGAGAGCTGTAATTGGGGGCTCGGTACAAGGTCTCGTCTGCTTTTCCCAATAGACTCTATAAAAACATATGCAGGAGGAACCTTGCTCAGATGTACCCTGAAACCCAATGTATAAGCACATCAGATAAGAAAGAAACCCATTGCTCCAGCGATGGCAGAACTACTTTCTGGTCTTAGCCGGGCTCGTTAAGGGATTTTAAGCAACTCAACGGCTCCTTATAGGACATGGAGTTATTTAATACTGCTACAGTCTGACTCTCCAGGCATTCAATGTACACTTGCTGCTTGTTATCGACACAGGAAGTCGAAATTCCAGTTAATCCTTGAGGGAGCGTGAAAAGTTCAGCTCAAAAGACATAGTTTTCCTCCCCCATGAGGGCCTACYGCAGAGGAAGAAGGAAGCCTGAAAAACACTTCCCACATCACCACGCTTGCACAAGGACCTCAGAGCTCAGCCTTCGGACATTTCCTCGCAGCAACATCCCCCTTAGGAACAAGTAGCACAGTCGGCAAGCCAAGTCCCAGCACGGGCCAAGGCTTTTCCTGCTGGAAGCAGGAGAAGACAGTCAGCTCCTGCTGCAGCTGCCCTCACACCCTCTCATGCAGGAAAGCTGGAAAGCTCAGACAAGACCGCAGAGGAGGAAGTTGAAACAGCCTCACGATATCATCTCCCAAGGAAGCTGCACAGTAAAAGCACCCATTTGCCACCAACAGTATTGCTAGTAAACAGCACTGCGGCATCAACGGCCAAAGCAAAGCGCGCAGGAGCTGTTCCTCGAGTATAGTAAAACCTGCCCTCCAAAACAGAGCATATAACTGCCTGCACAAGAGTCTAGTAACGCACCGGAAAGATGGGTAAGCAGCATAGGCCACATTTTAACCACAGCTCAGCCCTGGACTTCTTTGCCTCTGGTCTGGCTGAAGAGTGGATCACTACAGTTCCAYCCACAGGGCAGAAGAACCTCTAAAACTTGCTGCAGGATGAGGGTGGAGGTGTAACTGTGTTATGCTCTAAACTAGTAGATCCCCTTAGCCTGTGCTTATTGCTGTCTCAGTATCCAACCCACTGAGAGCTTCCTGCAGCTTCTCACACACTTCTAATTTGCAGTGTACTTGACCCCTCTCTGCATGAGATCCAAAGCCTAGATTGACTGAAGGAGGCACAATACCACTAAAGAGAATTTGGATGTGAAAGACTTCAACCCAGCCAGAGATTCAGTACATTCATCAGACAAGTCAGGAGCTTYCTCTCCATGCCCAGCAAACCCAGAGTTTGGCAGCCACGCACAAAGCCATATCCAGAGTATCCTACTGGGTTACAAGCCTACCTGGAAAGATGTAGCTCACATCAGGTCACTCTCCCCTATGACTAGTGATTTCCTTCACTTCTGCAGGTTAAAAGTTTAAGGAAAAATAAAACATTCCAAATCCAGTACAAAACCAGAGACTCATGCTATGTTACAGCCCTTACTAACTCCAAGTCTGTAAAAGAAGGGGAAAGCAGCAGATCACAGCTGTGAGTTTGCAACGCTGGCAGCAGCACTACAGCATAGGAGAAACCCAATTGCTCTCAAGTTTCCTGGGCTTCCTTTCCCTGGCAGGCAGAGCCCAGCCCAGCATCCCAGCTGTAAAGGACGAGCGAGGCTGACAGAGTTGGAAACACCACCACTACCCATACTGTGCCAAGAGACTTGTTTTGACCTTGGAAGAAGCAGTTTCATCTCCTTGCCCTCATTTTGACTGTGTGGGACAGCTTCTTGGAGCAGCTTGATGCCCTAAAGGGATGGTAAAAGCCTCAAAATCAGCAGCTCCATTCTAATAAAGTGGCATCAGCTCCCAAAGCCACTAGCCCATCAATGGCAATAAACCTGAAGGCATTTATCACTGCTGAGGGACAAAACACCCTCCCTTAGGCAGTGGCAACACCTTGGGCTAAGCCAGTTTCCCAAAACAATAGGTTAAGCCAGTCTAAACTGGTGCTGTCACAACCCCAGCCTCTCCTATCCCAACCAAGATCTCCCCCTTGGCAGCTCCCCCCTCTACCCAGGGCAGGGCCAAAACCCATCTGCTTTCAAAAATAGGTGTAGGATGAGCACTGGTGAGAACGAAAGCACGAGGTGAGTGTGCAAGAGGCAGGTCCAGCTCACACCACCGAGGAACAACATCCAGCACAAAGAATGCCATTTCGGGTAGCTCAGTAAAACCTCGGGAGACCCATGGTTTTCCAAGGCCTGAAACTAGCATTTACACGAGCAAAGAGCAGGAGGAAAAAAAAAATGCAAAAACCCAAGTTTCTTCTTACTGACATTCAGTGCTCTGCAGCAGCAGGATGCAGCACCCTCACCTCACCTTTTKGCTTCTAACAGAGAAGTTAACAGGACCTGTGGCAGAGCCCTGCCTTTAGAGGTATTGTATAAAAGCAGGGCCAGCTCTTCCCCAAGCAGCTTACRGCTCTAAAGCCCTGATCCTCGTGCTATCCACACTCCTACGAGAGCATTCACGCTGAACAGGAGCGCTGTCCTTGATCTCAAAGCTCATTCGTCTCCAGGGTCTCCTCCAGATATTCCTGCTCTGTATTACAGAGTTCTGCTCCCACAGCTGCACTGGGATAAGCACTGTGGACAAAAACGCTGACCTGGCTTTTAATTAATAGTAAAAGGCTCTCCTCTCCTAAATCCACCCGYTCATCCCTAGGTTTTAAATCAGCTGCAGGCTGTACAAGGAACTGTTGTACCAGTGCAGCTAGGGGCAGGTGCAGAAGAGGATGGCCAGGAGCAGCAACAGCTTAATTTAGTAGCGGTACCCACTCTGCGGTGTCATGTATCGACAGCAGAAGTAAGTTGGCCTGTTTTCTGCTGTCGGGACCAGGAAGGCTGTAAATCCTGCAGGGACAGGACATCYCCTGAAAGATCCATCCAGCACAACTTAACCCTGAACTCAGCACAGTCTYCTGCACATCCCCACAACTCGAGGGCAAAAACAGAGGAGCAACTGTGTTTTTAGGAGATTACACCACTCTCTTCATTAGCACTGATAGCTTTAATGGCCAAACTGCTAACTAACTTTTACAAAGAGCAACTCTGTCCTCCTGAGGAGGGTGGAAGGTGAAACGGGAGATTTTCCTCTAATAGCTGAAGCCATCGAACTCCTTTACAGTGACTTTAAGTGCTTCTCCAACCGTTTCAAACCAACATTACCCCACCACTGGCTATTTTACTTAATCAGCATTATTAGCCAAGCCCTGAACTTTAATCAGCTGGAACAAGGCCAGAAACACCACCATAAGTTTGCTTGAGCACAAAATAGCTCAAAGGTCAGCCTTTCCTCTAGAAAAAAGCCCCAAATTAAGAATCACATTTTACCCAAGACCAACCGATCATCCAGCTCTCGATAACCCCCAGCAGCAGTTGCGCCCCAGCTCCTCAAACCACTCCACACCTCGCAACCCAAGTCCTTCCTCTTGCCAACTGTCAACACGCAACTTTCTGGCTGGGTTTCGCTAAGAAAGGAGGTTTATGCAATCACCAGTCAATCCCTTGGGTTATGTCCCACCCCGCATAAAACTTCTGGGTGYGCCGGGAGACCCCGGACTCGCGGAGAAAGGTGCACCCAGGCACAGACCTCCCGGTGCCGCGCTAGAGCAGAGGCTGCAAAGCGAGCGAAGCGCTTACGAGGCACCGGGGAACCCAGCAGCAACGCAAGGCACAACCCGGGCAGCAGAGGGGATGGGTTTTTCTCTTTTTTTCTTTCTCTCCCCTCTAAGTGCAAACATTTAACTCCTTAGCAGAGAGTTTCACCACGTCCGTTGCAGAAAGGCTCACAGAGCAAACACCGCAGTGCTGAAGCACTGCCTGATCTTAACCGCGGAGCCCCCAAGCGCCGGGGGCAGCGGTGCAAGCTCGGGGTGCAAAGGGGGCGTGGGGGGCAGCAGCGGTGCTCGCCGCGCCTGCACAGGGCGGGGGGGGGGAAGCCGTTTCTGCCCGGTTTCGCGGCCCAGCGAGCGCGGGGAGGGGGCTCTCACCTGGACGTGCTTGTCCACGGCCGCCCAGGCGGCCAGCCGCTTGGCCTCCTCGGCCATGGTGCCGCCGAGCCGCCCGCCGGCGGAGCCGCCCGCGCCGGCTGGAGGCCGCCGCCGCGACCGGCTCCTGCCGCCGCCCCCGCCGGGCGCCTGGGACTTGTAGTGCCGCCGCCCGCCGACTACAGCTCCCACAATGCTCGGGCGCCGCGGCGCCGCCCCGAGCGGCCCGGCCCGGCCCGGCTCGGCTCGGCTCGGCCCGGCCCGGCGTGGCCCAACGTGGCTCG
>NW_028186546.1:4242705-4249106 GCF_003343005.1 Rhea americana
CGGCGTGGCCCAACGTGGCTCGACTCAACTCAGTCCAGCTCGGTTCGGCTGGGCTCGGCCCAACTCAGCTCGGCTCAGCCTGGCTCGGCTCCGCTTGGCCCAGCTTCATTCGGTTTGGCTCAGTTTGGCCCAGCTCGGTTCAGCTTGGTTCAGTTGGGCCCGGCTCAACTCAGCTTGGCCCAACTTGGCTCAGCTCAGTCTGGTTCGGCTCAGCTCAGCCTCACTCAGCTTGGCCCAGCTCGGCTCGGCTCAGCCTAACTCAGCTTGGCCAGATTCAGCTCAGCTCAGCTCTGACTTGTCCCAGCTCGGCTCGGCTCAGTCTCAGGGCGCACAGGGCTGCAGCGTTGAGTCTTTGGGAGCAGAGTTTTGAGAGACGAAGCCCTGAAATGACTCCCCCTCGCTGCCAAGCTTCATTTTAACGTGTGGGAGAATGTGGTATGTTGGACRTGGAAATGCTGGAGGAGAAAGGTGGTCATGGAGGCACCTGCCGACTTCAAGCTACAGGGTTGAGAGTGGCCCGAGCCGTGTCCAGCTTCCCAAAGGCTGCTGTGCCCCAACTGGCGCYCCAGCCGGGCAGCACCTCGTGCGCYGGGAGCTCTCCTRTATTCTGTATTCCTGTACGGAYGGGCAGGCCAGGCCAGGTCCCTGACAAAAGACGTTGGCCCTCAGACCACAGAGTTATCTAACGCTCACTGGAGCTTATCCCAGCCTGCAGGAGGGCCAACGTAAAGCCTGATAGARGTTTCCAGTCAGGGAGCACATACACCCTTTTTTCCATTTTTTGTTTCCTGGTATCCTGTATTGGAATCCATTGAGATTGTTCCTGGGAGAGTAACAGGGAGACAAGTCAGCGGTCAAGTACTTCCACACCACCATTTGCCCTCCTGGGAACCTAGTTAAGACCATGCTTTGGCATCTCAGACTGGTGCAAGCCCACTGAGATCTATGAGAATTGCAGGCGTTTACCACTTACTGCTCGCTCCAAGGTCACAGTGAGCTGAGAAGGATTTTTTATTATTATTATTTGCACAATAGAAGAGCTGCTTCTCTTTGTGTCTGTTTTCTTTCTTTTAGTTCTGTGTGTGACCAACTTGTTTTGTTGCCATCCTCTGCAATTCTGCRGTGATTTTTAAGGGCTAGAAATTATCCTTTCTGTTTTCCCTGGGTAAGCAAACCAGTCGTTGAACAGTGGGGTTTTACTTAAACAGAGACTCTATTACCACTGCCCAGGAGTATCYGAGCAAATTAGGCTTTACCTTTCCATACAGAGCAGGTGACTTGCCCTTAAGAGCACGTGATGGCCATGCAGAATAGTTTAGAGTTTTCTATTAGCTGGCAATGATTTTTCCTGCAAATTAAAGTGCAAACACACATTTAATGAAATTTGTATTTCAGAAAAACTTGGCCGTAAGTACTGTGTTCTTCCAAAATGCGTTATCATCAGACCTGAAGGAGAAGGTGACTGGGTTTTGGGGTTACTCCTTTCATTACCCGAATGTTTGACTGCTGCCTGAAGTGGAAACACATGCTGAACAGTCGTGGGGGTTTTGCATCGATCAGGCAGCCCATCCTTACATGTGTGTATCTCAAATCCCACTGGAGTGGGGAGTGCTAGCACTAACGTTAAGTACGGTTGAGAAACCTGTTTGTATTCTCACAGCAATTACTGGTAGCTTTGGCTTGAAACATATCTCTTACAGTGCATATGCCTGGAGGAACACAAACATTTCCACTTACAGATAATGCTGTTTTTCTGTTAGCATTTTCTCTGAATCTGTTGGCGAGTTACAGTTTCAGTGAATGCAGGAAAATCTTCTGTAGAAAATTGAATTTATGATGTGCTGAGAATTGCTTGTGCACAAAAGGAGGGCACCGGACTTTCAGAATTGAATTTTCCTCAAGTTTCAGTRACAGACAGCTCTATTTGCAAACAGCTCAAAGTCCTTTCGTACAAGCCTGTGTTTGCCCCTTGTCAAAGCCCTGCTGCGAGTCAACTCTAGTTTTCCCTGCTTCAGTGCAGAGGGAGGTGTTTGAACCTGCTTTGTCTGAACAGGCATTTTCCTTGTCAAACAGGGTGGGAACTGCTGGATGTTACCCCTAACAAAATGCCACACTGGTGAGCAGAGTGGCTTGGACCACTAGACTTGCAAGAGTGGCTGTATGATTCTGGGTGGTGAATTCTGCRTCTAAGGCTGAAATTACATGTTAGGAAATTACACAGTAGCTGAGAACTTGATGCTGTCAAAACCAGAAGATATTGTTCCTTACTTTCCTCACCCAGCTTCCACTCTAGTCTCGGATATAGTTTGTGCTGCCTCTAGCATTCCTCTGACCCTGTGCTGAGCTGATTCACCTTGCCACACCAGCAGAGAGCAGTTTCTTCTTTCAACATGAGTGAGTTGAACTGGCTCAGACAAACTTTACACACCTCCCTGAAGGGGAGTTGCATATCTGGCTTAAGCTGCTCTTGTTCAAGACAGCAAATGCCCCCAAAAGGGACATTCCTACACACAGGTCCATCCTCTGCCAAGTTTTCTGGTTACTTCCATGTATTAGCAGGGGGCTGAATTTTCTGAAAGGTAAAGCAACCGAAAAAATCAAGGTCCGTATTTCTGGCCATGTGCAAGTATGAAGAGGGTGGGAAGAATAATCAGTTGAGAGTGGGAAGGCTGCAGGACAACCTTCTGCAGCAGGCTTAGCCCATCTTRAACCTGTTGTGAGAGCGCACACTAACCTGAGTGAAATCCTAGTGGAGACATAGCAGTCSCTGGCTGTCAGACCTGTTTATCCAATTAACTGTATGTCCCTCTCATTCGATAATGGCATGAAACAGCTAGAAGTCAACAAGACCTGTGAAGGTAAAACTTCACGAACATACCAGAGAAACCAAGTGGAAGGTAGAGTAGTTGAAAGCACTTCTAACTCATTTTTCCAGATAAACTCTTTTTCYGGTTGGCAGTAACTCTCCAAGCCTGTTCTTCCAATCATGTCTCAGCAAATATATTCTTGCTACCTCATTTTTTATCCTGCAAACTCCAGTTCAGTGTCATTTCTGCTGGATACCACCTACTTCACTTCTTGTCTCTGTTGGGATCCTGTTGGATGAAGAATTGCTTGGTTTTGTTCTGCTTATGAAGAGAAATCAGSGGGGGGGGGGGGGCTGGCATATCGGTTACGATGTGTGCAGCTTTTCGACAGTCTGAATTTCCTGGGGGAAAAGGCAGGCTATAAATGATCGTCTTGCAGGGGACTATTAATGGCCTTTGGTACAGGGCAGCCACAAGGTGGCATGCTGGGCTTTCATTGCTGTGCCTTGCTGCTCCGACAGCAGGTTCTTCAAGAAAAGCTGGCAGTTCAGATGCAGAGTTACGTAGGCTTTGATTTCCAGATAAATGGCTGGATTTAAAGTTATTGTCATATGACTGCAATAGCTCTCTTGTGTCAGTCAGTCTAAACAGAATGGAGAATGTGAGTCATGCTTTGCAATGAGCAGGAAGTTTGGGTTTGTTGGCACAAGTTTTTAATACAGACAGGAAATCATACTATTGGATTACAGTGCTTGGTTTATGGACTTGCAAATAGTACCATCCATGTCTTAAAGAACTAAGTTTCCAGACAGAAAAGTGAGAGCTTTTAGATCATGATGATTTTTATTCCTTTTGCTGCAGTGCTAAGAAACATAGATGAGGAGCAGCTTAGAAGAATATATGGACTCTCCTGAAAGCTGTTAACAGCCCCCATAAAATAAAAGGCAGCCTTTGTCAGACTGCTGATCTGGGGCAGGGTAGCAGGAGGAAATACAAGAATATGAGTTAATACTCATGAGTGTGCTAAGGACACTTGCACAAGGTACTTCATGTTTTGCCTTAAGTGCAATAAACCATCATGAACCAGGACAAATGTAGAAGCGTTGATCTACTTGTGAAGTATTCAGATATTCTAAAACTTGCTGTGGTCTGTGGTTATTGAGCGTCTGTCTCTAAAACCCTTGAAAAACTAGCTGGGAAAGAAAGCAGTTACTGCAAAAAGGATGGCAGTGTACACAATCTCTAAATATAATGGAGTTTTAAATTTAAACATATTGGAGCTACCCTTTGACATGACTGTTCACAGCAYTGCTATGCAAGAAAGATTAACTTAAATGGGAACAGGTGCAGGGGAGGGCCAGTGAAAGGAACAGGGGAACAGAGAGCCAAAAGTGCAAGGAAAGAATAAAAGCCTCTGGCTTGGTTTGCCTAGCAAAACAGAAAGAATGTGATTACTCCTTACAAACATATGATGGGGCAGACACTCAAGAGAGAGGAGTTACCTAAATAAAGAAAATATTAGCACAAGACCATATGTATATAATAAAAAATGTCATTCAAGTTCCTAAAAATGACAATTTTCTAACACGAGCTGCTTGGCATGTGGCACAAGGTAAACTCTTTTGGACTTTGTTAAAATGAATGAAGCCAAAAAATTCTCTGGATTGCAAGTCCATGGTTGTCTGGGGACCAGTGTTCGTGACCTGACTTTGCATACATCTGCAGCTGTTTTTTCCAACTCACAAAATAGTGTGAGCAAGAAGAAAAATTTAGAAGCTTACAAAAGACAATTCAAAGCTCTTCAAAAAGAGCTCACTGAGTGGTCAGAGAGCCACATTTCCAAAATCATGACAGAAAATACTTTGACTATTCCCGTTTTAATGGCAGGCTGGAGAGAATGATTAAAAATAAAGAATAAATAGCCAACATGAGGAAAATGGGAAAGAAATAGTTGTTGGTATAAGTAAGAAGTTAGGAAGAGCAGACTAAGGTTATTGTGAGTGAAGCACATCAAAGGAAATCCATAACCAGCAAGGCTATGCCCAGCAAAACTGCCTGAAAACTGCCTGAAACTGCCCGTTACTAGATGAACATAATTAAAATGTCCGTAACAATGCAGAGTGTTCATTGAACATTTATGATCTATGCTTGTAAAGAAGCAGGAAGATATGTTGGTGGATCACTTAACAGCAACGTGATAAATCCCAGTCCCTCAGTAACCAACAAAGCTCTGGTCTTCTAGGGATGGTTGTTGCCTACTAGCTGTGAAATAGCAAAATTTCTTTCCTGTATACATTCATCCATAGTAAACTTTAAAATACTAGGGCAATTCTATAAAAGTGCCAGGACAGTCTCTGTCTTCAGACAGGGCTCTTGTATGCTATGGGTTAGATGTAGATGTAAGAACAGTTTCTGGCTAAATACTGGAAACGATGATGATTTGTGATTCAATTATTAAAATTAATAATGATTAAATACATGATTCAATCATTAAAATTAGTAATGCCAGCCGGAAATCTAATAGAAACCTCATTTCAGGCTTGAAGAAGGCAAGTCTTCTAGAAAAAAGAAAGCAAGGCCTTTTGAAATTAACTTTTTAAGAGTAATAAACTTATTATTTTAATGAAAACCCAGCATAATACAGCATCAGTTAAACATATACTGAATATCGGCCACCAAGATGGTTTTTAGGACTGTCTATAAACCATTGCTGAACCAGGTTACTTCTAATAAGATCCTTCCAGGATCAGTACTATCCGCGTATGTAACCATTATTTTCATCAGTCACTCAGAAGTAATATAAAATCACTCCTAACACGATTTGTGGCCGGCATCCGCACCAGCAGGGCGGTAAATTAGGAAGAGGCGGGAACGTAGGAAACTGGCTCCAAATAAGCAAAAGGTGCCTTAAGACGGTCAAATGCGACGCCCCGAAGCTCTGAAGGGAGCCGGGGAGCTACCAGCCCGGTGAAGGGGGCCTGTGAGCACCAGGGGCACAGAGCTGGACCGACTGCGGCGGGGCCTGGAGCCGGCACCAGGCCGGCCCCGGGCAGCGCTCCCTCAGGCAGCCCCTCGCCGCCCGTCATGGCGGCGGCCCTCACACGGGTGAGGGYGGCCGAGGGGCGTTCCCGCTCCTTCCCGCCCGGCGAGCCCATTCTGCCCCCAGAGGGGCCCTTTAATTCTCCCCCGCCGCCAGAGCGCTTGGTGCGCKCCGCTGAGCCCGCCCCTCCCGACACGGAGAAACAGCCACGTCTCCAGCCCGGCAGAGGGCCGGTCAGGAAGGGGCGGGGCCGCGCCCCGCGGCGCGCCAGTCAGCAGCACGTGTGGCGTGCCGGCTCCACCAATCCGCGGGCGGGTCGGTGAATCATGCGCTTTTGATTGGCCGCGCAGGCCGGGCTAGGGGGAGGGGGGAAGCCGTGTGACTCCGATTGGGCCGGCGGCTCTGTTGACAAACACCGTCGCCGCGTTCTTTCCCGCCCCGCCCCGCCGTCGCGCCAATCAAGCGGCGAGGCCGGTCGGAGCGACGTCCTTCTCGCCCAATGGGCTGCCTTGCCCGCTGGAGGGGGCGGTGTGGCGCCGGGCGCCGGTACGTGG
>NW_028186546.1:4249521-4367468 GCF_003343005.1 Rhea americana
GAGGAGAGCAGCGAGGCCCGGAGCGGCGGCAGGTGGGCGGGGGTCGGGTTATGGGGGTGTCGGGGAGGGAGTCAGTGCCCGGGGCGGGGGTCGGGSCGTGGAGAGAGGAGGCGGTGCATGGGTCAGCGCATGAGAGTGCCAGGGTGGGGGATCAGTGCACAGGGGTGCATGGGATGGGGGTCGGTGCATGAGGGTGCACAGGATGGGGGGTTCAGTGCATGGGAGCCCCGGGGTTGGGGGGCAGTGGAGGAGAGGGGGCGGTGCAAAGGGGTGCTGGGAATGGGCGTAGCGCCAAGTGGGTGCCCGTGCACAGGGATGCTGGCATGGGGTCGGTGTCTCGGGACGCAGGGTCGCGGTGCAGCGGAAGGAGCTGGGGGGTAGCAGAGGGGTGGAAGCGGTGTGTTGGGTACAGAAGGTGAGGGCGCACTGTGGGGGAAAGGGCTTTATAAGGTCGGGGACTTAGAGCAGAAACGGTTTGGAGGGGGGATGTGGGCGAGCTGGCGGAGGGAGCAGTGTCCTAGAAAGGGGGTTTGTGGTGGAACAGAGGAGTCGGGGTGCTGTGACCTAGTGTGCAGGGATTGAATACAGGCAGCAGGTTCRTGGTGCTTGAGGACCTGACTGTCCCCGAAGTAGTGGTGGTGGTGGTCATGAAGAGGCAGGGAGGATGTTTTAATTCTTCCTGTGTGCCTGAGTTGCTAGATGCCATCCCACTGAACATCTGGCCTGCCTGGTTGTTAGCATGATAATACTGAGTCCGATTCCTTTCTTGACTTGTTACCAAGTGATAGTGCTGCGCCTGCTGTGAGGAAATCCAAAAGCCAAGGCACTAGTCCTCCCTATCTGTCCTCTAAATCCTTTCCAGCGCTTGCACCTTGGGGTTGTTCAGAGTATAGTATTTCTGTCATCTTTCTTTTAAACAAAATGCTGTTCTCTTGTTTACTTAATTGACTGTTAGACACAAGTGTTAGCGCATGCTTTAAGGGAAGAAAAGCATGCAAGACAAAGTGCCAGACAAGTTTCAGAATACAACAAGGAGAGAGAAAATATTTGATAAGTACATGTGGCACAAAGCTCTAGCAAAAGGAAGAATCTAATGAATGACTCAAATGCAAAAATGTTAGTGAGCTGTTCCCAATCTGTTTCTGAATTGGCTGAGAAAAGATGAGGTGATAAGCCRCAGCTAGAGTTGAGAGGAGGGAAGGCATGACTAAATGCTCTATTTGAGAAGGTGTTCTAAAAATGAAAAGCCTGAGCTTTCTGTTAGTATACCCAAGCACTCATTTAGAGGAAGAAACTGACTGACAACTCTGCATCCTGTTTCCTCTAAGGAAAATATAGTCATCTATTAACAGAATCATTCTTTTGTGTATCGGGTCATCAGAAACCTAGCTAGTTTATTACAGTTCTGCTGTAGTGAGTGTGGGGAGTGTGTTCATTTTTTAATACTCTTAAAAATTATTTAAAAGTGAATATTCTGTTTGATTACTGGAGTTAAATAAAACACTGTAGATATCCAATCTAATAACTTAAAGTCTAAGATTAAATGTATCTGTTCTCTAATTGATTAGTGCATTGGAATAGATTTGCTGTCATGAACTTTAAACAGAACTGCTGTAGGATCATAGTATTCTCCTTCATTCTTTTCTTTAATTTTTAGCCTCTATATTTGAATTGTATGCTCACCCCAGCAGATTGTTCTTCAGCARTAAAATACCCATTTAGTATAACAGGGTGTGTAATCTGAAAAAAAAAAATGTGTTCTTCTTGTTGGAAAATGAGTGTAATCCTCTGGTTGTTGAGAAATCTTTCTTTCCTAGGAGAAAATAAATGTAATGGTTAGTGAATTACTACTGTTCCTTACATACAGACATGCAGATTTGAAATCAGAGTAGCTGTTTAGAGTACAAGCTTGACAGATAGTCAACAGTACATATTTGTAATTTGTAATGGCCCTTGAGTCCAGTATTTTTTTTATTCTTTTTCCTAAAGCAGAATAGAGAAAAATGTTGTACATAAATGATGATGATAAGCTCTTCTTTCATTTGTTAATGAAAACAGCTCCTTTGAATGGATGTAAATATTTTGTTGAGTGAAAGAGAATAGACAAGCTCAGTAAGTGTTCCTCTTCTATCCTGTTTACACCTTCTCTCTGATGGATTTTTCCCTTGCAATCTTTTTGCTGTTCTGTTTGTAGGTAAATCAGATACCTTCAATTCTGCAAAGTAGAACAAAGCTGTATTCAAGCCATCCAGTGTGATGGAGCTCATAACAGGATGTAGACAATGTCTTTAGGTCCTAGGATTTGCATTTTATAGAARTAAGTGAAAGTCTGTAGTTGATTTTTTTTTCTGTAGTTTAAAGAGAGAAAGCTGTAACTGCGCTTCAATAGCAAGCTCACGTCTGCAAGTGAAAGAGGACAGGAAATGGTAAGAAAGGATTTTCGTCTGAGTATAGAGATTATTTATAGTTGGATGAAAAAAGGGTAAGTCCAGGTGTTTTTTCGTTTTGACAAAGTGCATATCAAATCTGACTGTAGTATTAGCATAGCCTCTGATAGGTGCTGCTATTACRGTTATCTTTGTATGCACTACATCGTACTGATCCCATCCTTTAGTCCTTCAATTGTCCATCTGTGAGGATCCAGAAGAGATTCTGTTCTCCATCATTTGGTCCATAATATGTTCTGGAGCACTAGCTAGAGATAGAGTAAAGGTGTATAATTGTCTTTACTGATTTCAATTTTCAGCTTTCTGATTGATACATTTTATTCATAAGTTTGGAGATTAAGTAACTGCCTGATGTGGAGTTGGGATTGATTCATTCACTTTACATGTGTGTGTGTGTGTGTATATTATATATATATATATATATATATATATATATATTTTTTTTTTATACCTATATGTATAAATACATATGCGTATGTGTAAAATTTATTTTTTTTTCTTGTCCACACTTGTGGAGGCAATTGCACAGACCTAGAATTGCAATTCTGGCTTCATTTTGTTTTATTTTTGCCTTCTGTAGTACTGTGTGATGTTTTTCATTTCCTAGTACAGTCTGTGATTTATTTTCAACAAMTTCCAGCAAAAGGCTTGCAAAGAGATGGTAACATATTCTTTTTATTCTTAAATAACTTTCCACTTCCTTGACCACATTCTACTGGCCAGTGTTTTGGCATAAAAATTTGGCATAGTATGCCACAGCAAAGTGTTGTGATAGCAATGTAGGAAGACAAAAAGCAAGACACCTCACCATTTCTAAGTTCTCTTAAATGAAATAGTTTCTTGGAGTAGTATTGACTTAAATTACTTGTATCAGAATGTATTAATTTACTGCTTCAAATAACAACTCAATTAGAATACCTGAAAGGGTATTCTATGGGAATGGGAAAATCTTTTTTCTTGTCAGCACTCTATATTCTTGGCGCTCAAATTTACAAGCAGTGGRATCTCACAGCGAAAGGAGGGAAGCCTGAAAAAAGGAAAACTTGATAGTGAGAACCAGTCTTAAACATCCTTGCCAAACCACATCCTAAATCAATTAAAGTGCAAGCAACAGGGTTTTAATTCATTGGAGTTGGTCAGATATGGGAGTAGTAGACATTAAGATTTTAATTTATGGAAAAATATTTTAAATTATGGGAAAATAAATAATTAGAGGAAATTAACTGTGGATTTTAGCACACAAATTAGGATTCTGTTTAGCAGTTTGGCTTTTATGACATGCAGGAATATGGTATAACAGTAAGCTAAAGATTGAATCAGAAATATGCCATGTAACATTTTAGTTCAAAATGAATCACTCAAGGAAAAAAAAAAAAAAAAAAAACTGAACGAATTAAATGCTTTCTTGCACGTCGTTCCAGTTCTAAATGTAGCTAGACTCACAGAGAGCTGCACTGATCCTGTGTCTCAGTGTTTGCTCAATAGGTGGAGTATGTGAAACAAAGTCCATTATATATTGGCAGGGGGGGGACTAAGGAAGAATGTCATTGCACCGAAGGGAGGAGAGGACTTTTAGGATATTCTTTGTGGTTAGTTAAACCATTTTTTTGACAAGTGTGTGGTGTTGGTACAAAAGTTCAATCTCATGGCATGAATTCTTCCCCCTGCTCCGATGAGTTMAATTTAAAACTGAAGTGAGGTTACACCATGATTTGACTGACCTGAAATCATGACACATGTACGTGTTCACAAATTACTGTGTTGATGGTGGAGACCTTAATAATGAGAAATCTTGGGGCAGGTTGAGGTTTGCATCTGGTGAGGAAAGATAGTAGGGAAAGTTATAATACAAAGGAATAAAGCATTTTTTTTACCTGATGGATAAGATGGGTGGGAAGAATTAGATCAAGGAAAACAATGGGAGTAGATGGGAARGAAACATTTTACAGTGTGATGTTAGTTTTTCGTCACTACAGTATTATTGCCAAGATTATTCCCATTCTGGCTGTATTTCTGTTTCTACTTTTTTTTTCTTTTTTTAAAAACATAGTTGTCAGTTGAATCAAGATAAAATTTAAATAGATCCTCTTTTAATAATATTTTTATGCAATACTAGAGGGTTTCGAGTAAATTGTTTTACAATAATGTGCAACCAGATTCTGTTAAGTATGTGTCCGAAGCCTTTGGTGTGCACTTGTTTACAGTGCTTGAGAAGAGATACAATCTCCTTCTATTCRGTTTATTATTAACCTGATCTTGGTTTCTGTACAGTTGCAATAATTATATGTACTCAGCTTATAAAACTTGTGTATTCTACTGTTCAAATATTTGTGCAATTGGTACTTTTCTAACAGTTTCTTGAACAAAGAAGCTTAAGTTTTATGGAGGAATGTGATGTTTGGCTACCCTCAGAAATAGGGACTATGCAATATTTCTTATTTAGATTAAAAATGTATTTAATTTTCTTTAAGCTATTAATAATATAGTACAACATAGTATAAGAGTTTATAAAGATGTGTGGGTTACACTTTCATGTAAAACTGCAGTGTTTCACATGAYTTGAGTGATGTAATAAGCCACTGTCCTTGAGTGTGTTTTTAAGATCATGCTTTTTATTTTCTTCCTCAAAGAAAAACAAGTGCCCGCTTCATTTCCTCTGTAAACRTCAACTTACTGCATTGGTAATTTTGGATAAGTTAATTTATTTGGCTTCAGTTTTACACAATTTTGTGATTCTTTCTGGTTAAAATGGCCATTCATGTCCACATCTGTGTGTGCAATAGCCTTCCCTCCACACCGCCTTCCCTAGACTAGAAAATAGTTAATCTGCCCATCAGGTTTGTTTACACAGTTCTTTAGTCTCATTGAAAACTATGTCTATAAAGGGTCCTTCTGGGTCACTAAATCAGCCCCCCTCAGTGCAAACCGTTTGTAAAGTGATCCAGTTACACTCTCACAGCYCTTTGAAAAGGGGTGAGCTTGCTACAAGCCGGGACAGCCCATAGATTCCAGCCGTTTCAGGTCAGGGTGAAACAAGTTTAGAGGAAGGAAAGACCCTTCAAAATGCTTTGTCGGTATTTTGTCTCTGGCCATTACCTGTGTGTGGTTTGTGTTTTGGTTTTCTTTTTATGCTTGAGTTCTACCCAGGCAGAAATACTCATTTCATTTGTGTGAGAAATAAGATTTTTTTTTTAACTGATAAATTTCAGACWGTGTAGAAATCAACAGCTAGCCTTCTATAACCATGTATTTATATAGCCAGATAATATAAATTATCTTATGCTTTAAGTGGCACTAATGCTTTAAGTGGCATAAGACAGTTTGTTTTGTTGTCTGCAGACATTTGAAGGTTGTTTCTGGTGTTCTTTGTCTGTCTTGGGCAAGACTTGTTTTATTTTAAAATGGTGTTAAATGTCCTCCAGGGTGTCCATGCTTTATCCRCAGATGCTGAAAACTTACTGGTTACAGCTTACCATTTCTTATATACTGATTTACTGGGTTAATTGTTCTTGGGATTTGGAGATTTTTTAGTTTTGTTCTTAAAAAAGGTCATGTTAAAGATCCCTAGGGAAGGGGCTGAAGAAACTAGTATTTATACTTTTCTTGTAAATATCTGAAAAGAGAGGAAGATCTCATTCAGTAGGAACACCTATACTTGAGAGCAAAAAGTCAGCCATCCCCCATATGAAACTGAACTATAAAAGAGTATTATGGTATATAGAATTAGTTTATGACATCCAGCCGTACACTTCAGATTTTCTACTATCTCTTTGTTTGTATAGGTAGAGCTACCAAGTGCTGTTTTGCAGAATATATTGACTTAAGTTTATTTAAAAGAATGTAACTTCAGAAGATAGCTAGTAGTAGGTGTTTTCAGAAGAGGAGAAACTGCAGATTGCTGTAGTTTTGACTATGGAATATGTCTTGACTTTCAGGTCTTTAGTAATTATTAGCACTTTGGATGGACGAATTGCTGCACTGGATCCAGAAAACAGTGGGAGAAAACAGTGGGATCTGGATGTGGGATCAGGTTCTCTTGTGTCGTCCAGCCTCAGTAAACCAGAGGTAAGACTTAATCTCTTTCCTGACTAAATCTTTGCCGATATAATAGACTTTGATAAAATAAACTGAGTGCATTCTCATCCACTGTGAAAAATACCAAATAATGCAGCAAACTTAGTGTTGACAAAGTTTCCTGGCCAATCTCAAACTTCCTTGGAGTGCTTGCATCATGTTGCCATTTCAAACTAGTGTGTGTCACCCTTTTAATTGAGATTGATGTATGCAACAACTATCAAGCTAGATGATGTAACTGAGTTTGGGGATTGTATGCAATTACTGGTCGGAAACAAGTTCCTTGTATTTTGAAGCAACCTAAAGATACCTGCTTTGTGTTATTAAGGTATGTTTTGGCAAGAGCTTTGCCCCCCACCCGAAAAGCAAAAGAAAGTCTTTGTGACTTAAAAACCCAATCTTTTGTTCATATGATATACTAGATAAGTAAGCTGCCTATGAAATAGTATGTTAGCAGCAAAATACAGCACTGAAGGTCACCTTGAAGTACTGAGTGAGAAAGGGCTGCATCATTTCTTGCTGATGAGCTGTAAGAAGGAGTTCTAAAGAGCTAAATGCCTTTCAGGGGCCTATTTCAGCCATCAGTTTGAGTAAACTTAGGCTAGAAGATAGAAGAAAGCTGGTTTGCTTGYATTCCTACACTGAAGAAGCAAGCCATGAGTCATTCTGTCCTAGACCTAGGAGAAATAAATACACCAACAAAGAGGTGGGTTTTGGTGCCAACCAAGTGTACAGTCCTTTGCCGTTGTGGATGATTGGACTTGATGACCAGTCCTGTGTTTCCAGGATACATGTTAGTAATTTGGCATAATGAACATCAGAGAAGAAAATTTGAATTCGGAGGTGTTCAGACTGTATGAGCGTCTTATATGTGGTTACTACCCGATTTATATAACCTGTATTTCAGTGCAGAGAAGTCCAATGAAAGATTTGTTTTTTTGCTGCTGTAGTGTGTGAAAGGTAGTAATAAATATCTCAGACTGTCAGTTTGTGTTCCTTTGGTTTCTAAGAGAATTTCGTCTAGGGTTGCAGCTTTTTTGAAGCTTGCTCTTTTTAAGATAGAATATTTTGAGGTTTAAAAAAAACACTGTAGGAAAGAGCTTTTATAAAAATGATYTCTAGAGCAGAAGAGAAAAGAATATGAAAACTGTAAAGAGCAAAATATCCATTACATTTGTAAAGGACCACAGTTCATTTTCAGTACTATAAAYCTAAAATATCAGTCTGTAGTCTGTTGCATGGGAGAGGTATTCATGACCACAGTGAAAATAGAACAAAGATTTATAAAATAAATATTTGAAATAGATGCAAATGTAGATTTCATTATTTACTATAATACARGTGTTTAATATCACAGAAACACTTTACAAATCTAGATTTTTGTCCCTCAGCTGGTTTATCCTGAGTTTTGAGCTTTTCTCCAATGTGGTTTGACTGCAGAAACAAGGTTGGTGCTTGAAAGACAAAAATCCTAGTTCTTTGGTGCAGTATTTAATTCCTTTTTGTAGCTATAAATTAGTAGGCTGTTGGAAACATCCAATACAATTTTAAAGAAAGTTTGTTATGCACATACTAAGTTTTCAGTTGGGATTTCAAATTGTTGCATTTCTACAACTGTGGCCAAAGACAATGATGGATTTTGCTGAAAATACCTGGATTTTGAGAGTTGCAGAATGTCCGAATTGTGTTAAGATAAAAGGTAGAACKTTTCTTGAAACAGGTGTGATGAATGCTCTAGGCTGCACTAAAATATTTAAACACACCACATTTTAAAACCTCATCTGTTGTCAGAATCAACRGAAGATTTCTTACAATGGATGTAGAGACTGTTTGTGTGAATGCTTAGCCACACTAAAGTTGCTGTGGACAATACTGTTTTGGATCAAAGTGTTARATTCATTAAAGCCTCAGAGTCTGTCCTCTTCCTACTCTGCACTTTTTTCTCTCTGATTTGGTACAAGGCSTGTTAGGTTTTATTCTCTCAAACTAACTATTGAGGTTTTTTTTTTCTTCACATTCCAGTCTTTTTGAGATAGCAATGCTGTCTATGTTTGCAACCACATACTATCTTCCATTTAAAACAGTATCATTAAGTAGGATGGAAACCTAGAACTTCTTGTAAGAAACGGCAGATGCGAAGCTCCTCTTGAGTTATCCTTGTAGTGTTAAAGATTTGTGGTTTTGCAGAATGAGGAACTGCTAAGCCTTAATTGTTTTGGTTTTCTATTTTGTTTTTAGCCTCTTGGGTGACAGTGCAATGAGCTCTAGTTCCAAGTCCTGGTGTAAAAGTATCAAATTAATTTTTAAATGCCTTTTAAGAATAGATATTAGGACTTTAAACATAGTGTTTAAAAGAACTATAGTTGCTTTGAATTTAGCTTCACCCCTGCCTAGTTGTAAAATGTCAGCTAGGCTGTTTGAGCTCATGTGTTAATTAGGAAAGTGAGGTAGTAAAATTTCAAATGTTCCAGCAGCTCTGTCAGACACTTCAGATCTTGAAACTACTGCTGAAGACACTGACAAGTGAGATGTTCATCGTTTGTCATATGAACAGATCAATTAAAAAGGAAAGTATGTTAAACTACTAATTGTTTATCTGGGTAACTGAGATGGTAAAATTCACTCTTTGGTTCTAAGCTTCAACCTCTACAGACATGGTCAGGGTGCCAGTGCTGAAAACCTACAACTCCAGGTTTCAGTCTTGTGCATCAGAACTTTGGTTCTTCCTYTATTATGTGTTAAAACAAAAAGCCACTCTCTTCAAAAATTGACATTTTACAACTCCAGGATTCATCATTAGCAAGTAATCTTTACACATAAAGGAGTAAAGTTCAGGGTAAAGTCATTCAATCTCAAATTTTGGAAAAGGGAGCTTGCTTTTGACAAAACTACTTCCATTTACTCTTTGAAATTTAACTTTGTAATGAATACACCGTCTGTACTTAGATGAGAATATATTTGTGGGAATCATCCTGTTGGAATAATGACTTAATCATGTGGAAATAGAGAACTGTCTTTGAACACTGGGAACGGTTCGTAAGACCTCATTACAAGGCTGTTCTTTACTAAGAAAGGTGATGCATTCTCTTACCTGGAAAGCTTTATACTAAAATACTTAATACATTTGTCTTTTGTGAGGCATCTGTTGTATCAGAGACATGAAAGTGTGAAATCACTTGTAAACTAAAGTGACTGGTCAGTAGAGGCTAGTATGACTGATGGGACAGTGGGAGACTGGAGAAGAGTAGTAGTAGTAGATGAGACAGAAGATGATCCATACAGGATGGATAAAATATAAGGATACTGCTGTGAAAAAGCTGGTAGCGGAAGCATGAGGAGAAATGGGAAAACAAGTGGAATACTTGATGGTGATGATGAGAGAGTACAAGCTTGAAAATACRTTCGTGACTGTGACGTGATATTTTGAGCTGTCAGGAACAGTGCAGGGAGTTGAGCCTCAYGGGTAAGGGTGGCCCAAATCATAGTTTCCATGGCCTGGACAYGGAATGTACTGGATAAAGGTAACTGCATTTGCTCCGAATTCAGGTATTACAGAGTAATCCCTAAGTTAGAATCCAGTTTCTTTATTTGAGAGATTGGGGATCTTATGACAAAATGAGTTTGCATCCATGAGGCTGACATCTGTAGCAATCACAATAAACATACCATTTTAACTTCAAAAAATGAAATAATTGGGTTATGTGATGTTACAGAATCTGTTAATCAACATCCTTATTTCTCTCAAGGCTCTTAGTACCTTCAGACTTGTGCTTTGCATTGAATATTTTACTCTTGCCATTTTTTAGCATTATAGCCACACAAAATAATTTTTTTCTACAAATTCAGACATTTACCATTTTTTTTTGTTGTTTTTGTTTTGTTTGTTTGTTTGTCAGGGGAGTAGGGGTGGGTTTTTTGGACCTAAAACTGGCAGGTGTTTGTGAGACATTTTAGGATTAATATTTTTTCCTCTGGACAAATGTGGAGATGCAAAGAAGTTGTATAAACTGAGGCAAGCTGAAATCTAATTGCAGTGTAGGCAAACTGGACCAGTAGACATCTTTGGTTTATTCCTGTTTTGTCCTTTGGAGAAGACAGGCTGATGCTTATAGCAGTATACAAATAGGGAAGGGATTTGGAAGTCTATAAAATCTCCACCGTGACAGGATTTAGTATACAGTATAAATTTCTTTTCCTTGCTTTGTGCCACAAACACTTTTAAATTCTCAATGTTTTGATTCTTCAAAAGAAAAGAAATGTTGACTTGTGCTGTGAAATGTCCAGGTACTTTCAACAAGTATAAGATGCTAACTGCCTGGACACAGTCCTGAAAGGCTGGCTGTACTTTGGAGAAAGCAATTTCTGTACCCAGTCAAGGGCAGAGAAGGACCAAAAGCCATCTAGGGTTGCTTTGGAGGCAAGGGAAGAAATTCAGCAACTCTTATCCTCTGGCCTCTTGCTCTTCAGTGCAGAAGAAATTACAAAACCCGCACTGAAGCAGGTCTCAAGCAAGATGAGGTCAAAACGCCCTCTAGGGATGTGGACTTGTGATTTCTAGTTTTTCTCTTTTATGTGCCCTGGCTGAGGTTAGAGGAGGGTGGATAATGCAGCTTTCTCTTTGAGAGAGAAATCTTTTGACGTCAGTTCTAAGAAAATCATACCCATTGCTTAGGGCACCCTTGCCAGAGATATTTTATTAATTAGCCAGAATAAAAATGATGTTTCTGTTTAGCCCATTGTATTCTACTTAAGTATTTTCATCTCTCCCCTGCCCCCTCCACCTTTAGTCACTGTCTGCAAACACCATTCAACTGTAAGCTGGCATATGTTTGTTTGGGGAGGTTACTTAAGACTCAGTCCTGCTTGTTGGACCACTTTCACTTCAAGGGTTATTACAGCAAATGTTAAATATAGTGAGGAATATTACAGATTTCAGTCAAAYCTGTACAAATCTCTTCTTACTCTTTGAAAAGAACAAAAATGAACTCGCTTCAAACTACACAAATATTCTGAGAAAATGGCTTTGGCTGTACTAGCTTTTTGTTCAGAAAAATAATGGATCTATCTGGCTCACTAAGATTAATCTTTTAATGTATTTGTGCATCTTAAACATCTGACATGGGATACATCCACACCAGAAGCAGTCTTCTGTGCCTTGCACTTGGAAGAGTCTTTGGGTGTCACTGTGGGCTTCATCCGGGAGCAAAGGCTGTTTAGTGGGGTCAGACTTTGATATACAGAAACTCAGAAGTTGGTTCTGTGGMGTCTTAGAGTGTATGCACATCTGTGTGAAGCATAATTTTACTCCAGAAAGTAAAGAATAAAAGAATTAGAACTTCTATTAATGCTGTAAAAACTATTTTTCAACTGTAATATGTTGTAATCAGCCCCAAATTGTCCTTCTCTGTTCAAGTAAGCAGAGTAAATTAGTTGATGACTTGTTGAGGTGACTAATCTGGGGACAATCTGTTTCCTTACAGACGTAGTAGAACTTTTGTTACCTGGAAGAGTGTATTGATAGTTAATTGTTATCTTTGCTTGCTACTGTGATGAGTGTTGGAACATCAGATGCTTTGATAGCTGGAGATCCTCTGCCTGTAGAGGAAGGCTGGGGCATCATCTTGTTTACAAAATCAGATGAATTTTTTGTAATAGAAATAAGGGTTAAATTTAACTCGATATACAAGGTCTGGGGGACCAGTCGGTAACAGCACTTTTGCTGAAGGTTGGAGGTGATCTGTTTAAAATGGAGAATAAAGACTTCTCTGTATTAGGAGGTGCTGTGACAGGTTATCTGCTGCCATCTYGATTCCTCGCGGGAGGTAGGGGGGAATGTGATCCTATGGCGCCTGAGGGGAGAGAGAGAGAGATTAATATCTTAAATGATCCTGGAAAAGCTCATAATGAATCAGAAGCAAGTGTCCAAAATTCTACTTCAAAGAAAGATAAATTCTAATTGCAGTTGAAGCAGGGAAGGCTTATTAGGGCTATCAGAGGGATCAGAGCCTGTGTTTTATAATCAGAGGGTGGCTGTGACTGCTCTTTAACTTTACAGATGCACTGTGATTCCAGGTGGCATAGTGGGTTCTTTTTGTTTCTCTTACTGGGAACACTCAAGGTATACATGGCAATACTCTGCAAACTTAATACGGGGACCTGTGGRTTTCTGAGTACCTGTCTTCACTGTTTTCCTGGTAAAACTAAAAGAAACTATTTGTAGTTTTCCTGAAAATTGAACTTCTAATAGTCTAGTGGACAAAAATTCATCAGCTAAGGAACAATTATTTTAAAATATTTGGATAGCTAGATGTTCTGCTTCAGTAGAAAATCCTGCTGAACTTCTTAAATGTGGAGTGGTAAATCTGTGGAGAAGGGGATCTGTTGACAGTCACCTGAGTTGTTAGGAGTTAATGTGATATARTACCATGTTTTCTGTTGGGGTGATGAATTGGGCTGTTCCTTTGACAAGTGGTCTTTGGTATTTATCAAACCTGCACATCTTCAAAGGCAGTCATCTTAGTTAAATGGCTCGTTTTTGTAATTATAAAAAGAGAAAAAGATGATTTCCTATAACTACAGCTTGGTGGCTTTCTTACTGACACTTAATGTGGTTAGCAGTGATAAAGCTGTGATAGCGTGCTGACACGTGTCCTCTAACTCATACTGTAATAACATTCGGGGGGGAGAGGACTTCCGTTACTAAGGCACGTGGGAAACTAAATTAGCTAAGTATTGTGGCTTGCWTGATATCAGAGCTCTCAACGCTAATCCTCACAAGTGATACTTTTCTCTGAACAAAGCCAGAAAAGTTTCTAAAACAAAATCATTCTGGGCTAATGTTTATGGCCAACTTTTGACTGTGGTGCTCACAGACATTGTCAAAATATACTGTAGCAAATCTGAGAAAGGATGCTTATCATCAGCTTGCTGTCTCCAGGCCGCCTCTGTTGTTTAGTTATTTTTATAGTAGCTTGTAATTTAATTGGATATGGTAGACTGTGTTTTTATTGGTCGTTAAGCAGTTTTAGTGTGTATAGATATTAAAATGGATCAGCTCAAGTAATGTCTAGGCAAACACCTTATCTAGAACAGAGGAGAGATATTTGGAGCTCAGCTGCCCAGAATACAACAAAAAACTGGTTTCTTCTGCTCTAGTGACTCTTTTCAACCTTCAAATCGTATTTTATATATATGTATGGTGTATGTATATGTGCATGCACACACATGCACACACACAACATGCATATAGAAAGTGCCTACTCCAAGCTTTAAGTATTTCAGGCAGTTTAGCAAATCATTCCCCTCACAACACAACCGCTGACATCTCATTTCCGAATTTCTTGTGAACTCTGTGCTCTGCATGCATTAATCTTTGTCAGACTTCCAGTGCATTTTCTGCACTCTGTCGTCTAACCTTTCTACTTTTTTAAAAAATCCTTGAAAAAGGAGGGACATTGCTTCTGCCCTGTCCTATTCTCCTCCTGCATTGGGCTCCCTTTTCCTGTGAAAGTGGCTTTGGGGCTCAGAGTATTTTTCAAGACATGGGGACTCTGTGCCCTTATCTCAAAAGCACTCTGTCCTGGCAAGGCTGGGAAAAAAACTCACAAGGCCTGGCGGAGATCAACATAAATCTTCAGCCTCTGCTATTGCCTTCATCCCAGCCCCTTCCTACCCCCTCTCTTAAGAGAAACATCTTGCCTCTCTCCCTGGTGGTGTTATCTACCCCTGTAGTCTTGCAAGAGACATTCAAGGGGAAATAAGTTAAAAGATGTACCCGGTACTGGTACAATATTAACTTTGCCATGATGGCTTATGAGTTCTGTACATGGCCTACTTCTGTAGAAGTGAGATTTGAGTAATTTTCCTTTGCTTCACTATTTTTTTCCATATGTGCTGTTACTTTTAAGGAGTTGAGTGATGGGCTGTATAGGTGCAGCTCCCATTCGTCTCAGGAAGGACTGCTCTTAAGTTCTGGAAGACTGTTGCAGTTTTTTCTTATTAACAAAACTTGCTACATGAAAAAGGAGGATGGAATAATGTCAAAATAAAGTCTTTCTTAAAGCACTGTGCTGTTTTTTATTATTAAGAGGAACAGTTTTTAAAAGTCTGTTACCATGGCAGCAAAGCAGGCTGGCATCTCTGTAGTCAAAACCCCAAGTCTTGTTTGACARTGATTAAAGTAATGGCAGTGTTTTAGTTTGTTAGCCCTCAGAAGAAGGGTCTATTTGATTGCACAGCAGACAGCACTGGGGAACTGGTCTCTTGAAGTTGGGACAAGGTCTAGTTAACTCACTGTGATTCCTCCATCCATTTCACTGCACGGCTGCTCAAGGACGGGCAGGGGACGGTGCAAGACTGCTTCTTTTAATGACAAACTCAAGCCAACCAAGATACTGTGTCCTCAACACTGGTTGYGAGAGTGTATTTTCCAGCTGCAGTGCTGCTGTCATCTGCTGCTGTTTGCATTTCTTTGCTTAAAAGACAGTTTTTTCAGGACTCTTATCTACTAGATCAGGTTTTAAGTGTAAAATCATGACAGTGATATCAACTGTAGTCATTTAATTGCAGGTAGTAGTGTTTCCAAAAGGAAAAAAAAAAAAGTAAAAAGAATATTTTGGGGGAATCAGGGGTCCTCTTTCTTGAGGAGTATATATTCCCACTACCACTGTGTAAAAGTGGTGTGACTTTTCACTATATTGCATATCTGCTCAAATAATACCCATTTCTTTGGCTTCTCTGATGTGCCAGCCTGGCATCAGCCATCTTCTACCTCATCAGAGAAGGAAGACCATGTGATCCTGCCTCCATAAACTGCAGTGGCAAAATACTGAATCATCAGAAGTGCAACCTTTCTCGTGGTTCTGGTGTCGAAAATGGTCTCGGCACTTTTGCTAGGAACAGAATGTAGCTAGCAACAGATATGTGTACATATTTGCAAACAGTTACAGTGTTGAAATCAGATGTATTGGTATTTACAAGAAACGAAGTTCTTCTAGACAAAACAACTATAGATAGGTGTTTCCTGCTTCAGTTTCCTCATTGCCCTTGAGAATGTCTCAGAAGGTCATTTTACATTCGATTGACGTGAATCATGGACTCCCCTTTGTCAATTTTTGTCTTCGTGGGCTGACTCTACAGGACTGTATGCCCTGAAGAATATTTGTTTTTTTACATGTGCTTYAGGCAGTGGAATAACTTAATTCTGCAGACATCTTTTAAAAGATTGTACTGATGTCTGGTTCTTTGTTCTCCTCTTAAGGAAGAGTCAGTGTTGTGGACCTAGCAAAAAGTTTGATGAAAAAATGTCCTTGGACTCTCTCTGTTCCCCTCATCCCGGTATGTTTCTGTTTGAATAGGATTTGCCTGAGTTAATACTACATTGTCATCCTTGTACCCTATACATGAATTTCTGCACGTAGGTGAAGGGAAGACTGATGAATCAACCATGCCTAAATCCAAACTGAAGARGAAGAATAATCTCTTATATTAGAAGAAAGTCATAAGCCAGAGCCTCTGTGCAGATACTTCATGTATGCGTATCAAGAAGAGGCAATAAATGGGTCTTAGGGAAACCTGAACCAGATACATCTCCAGGCCTTGCACAGTATCTGATAGGGCTTGATCTGTTAAAGAAGTAACTGCTTGTATATAGGACCTGACAGTCTATAATAAAGTTCATAAGAATACCTGTACACTGTATGCCAGTGATTAAAAAACAAAAGTGGAGCAGGTAACGGTTGCTTTCTCTTCACTGTGTGTGTTTGTGAGGAGTCTTGTTTGCTCCCTTCATAATGAAGCAGCTGTACATGGCTTTAAAACTCATCTAGGCAATGTGTTAAAAGGGGCTTAAAAGACAGTTTTCACTTGCAAGTAGCTTTCTTGAAGGCATACCTAATGTTAGCAGTGGTCCTATTGTAGAGTAATCATAGCAAGATCATCGCAAGTTCAGTTATTTTCTTGGAGCTACTAGAAAGTCCAGCACAGCTGATAGTGACTATTTTCGCACCGGATTTCTCTCAGCTTTATCTGCATGTGAACATGCTTGATTTTTGCTTCATATGCTAAAGACTTTTAGTTAAGGGAAAYGGGTATTACACTTACTGTTAAACAGCTTGTGGAAGCTTTAGTATTTCAGCTTGTTTTTCTCTCTGTTTACRTGGCTCTTTTTTTCTAAAATCAGTAGCTTTCTTCCTGCACCACTTTGAACCTGTCGTGGAATCKCTCGTGTGGTGCCCTCCTTTCCAGTAAAGAGTCTAGACAGCAAATTCCCTGGTAGCGTATGCCATTTCGGATCGTTATGCCTTTTTGCTTTTTGTTAGGGCTTTTCAGAAACTGCATTACCTCACCCGTTGGCCTGGTGATTGAGCAGCGCCTGCCGCTGATAGGCCTGCAGCACCCTGCGCGGAGCCAATGGAGAACTTCGGCTGCAAACTCTTAATGAGCAAAAGAACAGCGGCTCGTTTAGGGCTCAGTAGTTAATGTGTCTTTTTTTTTTTCCTTTTTTTTTCTTCCAAGTGTTACTTCTGAAAGACAAGCCACTTAACAATTATGTGCCATATTGCTGACCAGTGAAGCTGAACAAATAGCTATTTACATTGACAGATCAGAGGAATGTGCAAGTGCATCGTGGTAACCTACATTTTCCATGCCAAGAGATTTGCAGCTGACTGCCTGGGTGACTCACTCCTTGGATTAGGAGATGAGGTAATGCTTTGGAGATACAGGGTGATGTCATTCCTTTACCTGAGCTGCATGCCGATGCTGGTTGCTTGTACTTTCAAGGAAAGTCCCTTTGCTGCTTCTGATATCCTAGAGAACAGGCTGCATAACTCTGATAGGAATTAATATTATTTACTGTGTTTCTAAAGCCTCTGTGTCTAAAACCACTCTTGGAAAAAAAAAATRTCAGCGCATGTGCCTACAAATGCCCCTTGTTTTACACATGTATTTACCTGTAAGTATACAAATTTGCATAGCTGCCTCAATCTTCATATAAAGCTATTTGGTAATTAGAGGACCTTTGGGGTCCTCTAAATCAAGTGCAGTCCCTTGTCAGTGCTGTGTCATGTAATCCCACTTATAGGTAGATTCCTCTTAAAAGAAAACGATTTTTTTTTCTTGCTCCTGCTATTCCGGTTGGAGGCTGTTGTGAAATACTGCATTTGTGATGGTCAGTAACTAAAATGTCTAGCTCACACTTATTCATGGTCAGTTAACCCCATCTGTTCTTGTACTTGTGTTGTCCTTTGATATAATAGCTCTTCCTTCTGCCAGTGCTTACTTCTCTGATGGATTCACAGACAATAGTTATGTCTTTTCTCAGCCTTTCTTTTCCTGTGTCATATGGGATATACTGCTCCCTTTAGCTTCTCTTAAGATCAGGAACACAAACAGGTGACCAGCAGAGCTAACCAGGGCTGCCTTGTCTTTCATCCACAATTTACAGGGATTGAGGTCTTAACAGATGAGCAGTTTACTGCCCTGCTGTCGGAAATTTTTGAGTTCATGTAAGGCATGACCTGATTTGACTTGTATCTTGGGAGTCCGCAAGTGTATGTTGATAAGCAATCTTRCATACTGGGAATTTGGGTGTGGTTTTCTCAGAAATGACCAACATTTTGTTTTTAATAGTGGAAAATTTCCCAAGAGTTACTGGTCATGCCCTGGAGAACTTCAGGTTGAGGGAAACAGGGTGCCATGTGTCACACAATCCCTGGAGCTCTGAATGTGAACCACTAAGACTCTCCCTTGTTCAGCAGTAGATGCTGGGCAGCTTGCAATTTCTGGTTGCTTGCTGACCAGTTCAGTCTTCCTAAATTGATGGCAAAGACTCGAGCCCTCAGAGCATGCCAAGGTAAAGTCCTTGCTATTGTGGCTTCAGAAAGTGTATCTGATCACCTGAAGCTGCAAGTAGCTGTCTAGGAACCACCATCACATATGTGGTGTAACCATGATGTATGAATTTAGCTGTCTGATGTCCTAGTAGAAGTTCTTCAGGATCCAACTTGAAGTCAGCCTCTGATTCTTGCTAGGTTCTGACATGCCTGTGAAAGCTGAAGTGAGGACATAAATAACTGCTTGGGAAGAGGCAAAAGAATAGCAGAATGCATCTGGTCTGGSAGTCAGGTTGTGAGGACCTGTGACCCCAGAGCCCAACCAGATAAACAGATTGCAGTTACCTGGTTCAAAAAAAATGATTATACGATTAACTAATGCATAAGTGGTAATAGGCAAGTGGCACAGAAAAGTGTAAAACTTATGTTCATGTGGCTTTTATCAAAGAAGGTAGGTGGTTACTACAACTGAAGGGAGAAGCTAGTGTCACACTGCATGGGAAGGTATGTGCTGCAATCTCTTCTTCCCTCCCCTTTCTGTGGATTTTTAAGGGAGAGTGAACAAGTAGCCTTGCCTTTGGGCTGACTTCAGGTCTGCATTGACATTTAGAGCCTGTRTTAGGTGACCATAACATTTCTGAGCCTGCTTGGTTTTGAATGCCTTCCTGATACATGCTTTTAGGCTTCTGTCTTAAGGATTAGGTCTCTGTCTTCCCTGTTGCCCTTGCATTACTTTTTGTTTCCTAATATTCTCATTCCTAGTAGTGCTTCTGCTACATCCTGAAAGCTTCTGAGTGTATCTGAACTTGGGGTTCAGAGCTGCATCCAAACCTGGCACCACTAAGATCTCTCCAGTGCTTCCTTGGTGTTGTCCTAGTCAAAGCCCTTTCTCTCTGAGCTATGTCATTCGTTATTGCTTTATCCACTCCCCCACCGTTGCTGCATAACYTGTTTCCTGCTGGCTCTGGTAACAGTGAGCTGGCACTGAATGCCCTTCAAGGCTGTCTTCCTTGGGAAGAGACCCTGCAGATACAGTCTCATTTGTTCGTGAAGGATGAATGTTCTGTTTCACACAGAAATGCCCATCTTGGCCCTTCAGTTATCAGCGCTTCCTACTTTTCCCTTCTTTTAATTTCTTTTTCCTGAACGACACCCTCTGATTGATATGTTGGTGCCCTGCATGATTTAGACCCCCTCCTAATCATTTCCACAAAGCAGGAAACTTCCAAAACACAAAGTTTTTGATTCTTTCTCTCATGATCTTATTTTGCATCTATTTCAAGACTCAAGAGTCAAAAACGTAATCTGTGAACAGCTGCAGCTCACAGATTTCTGTGCAATACATTGATGGCATAACAGGATTCACCTAGCTTGGTCTCTGTATGCTAAAGCAGTAGTACAGGAGCTGATTTAGCTATTGTTTCTTTGAAAAGCTGATTATAAAAAAAAAAACTTTATCTGTTCATGTCTTCTTATTCTGTAGAATAACTCATATTGCTATAGATAAGCACAGGCCCCAAATTACTTGCAGGTATTTGGACTACTTGCAGATCAAAGGTCTGACAGAGGTCATGTAAAGTCACRACTTCACAAGGTGAAAGTTTTCGTCAAAATTATTCTGGATTTGTGAAAGAATGTATTGCAGAAAGGATTTTATGACATTACTCTTCTATGTAAAGCAAACATTTTAACACAGCTGTCAAAGTTGGTTGAGGCTGCAGCATTGGCACTGGGATCTTTTGTTTTCAAGAAAGCATTTTCCAAAATCTAGAAGTTTTTGTTTCTAAAGTTCATAAGGCTGCTCTGGAATACAAGCATCTACGTAAGCCTTATTTGTTTGCTTTTCTTCCTGTTATTCTGTGATTTCTACAAATTACTGCCTGTCTAAATTTCTTCTTTTGTTAATATTTTATTTCAATAAGTGCGTATGTATGTGTACCTCCCCCCCCCCCAGAAAAAGTTTTAGGCCATAAAGCAGCATTCCTTGTGCATCGCTGCTCACTCATACCTGATCCTGCCTTTTTTTTTGTCACAAGGTGCATATCTAGGTGGGGAAAAAACTTACCTCATTTTGCTCTCTAAAGTACTTTGCAACTACTCAGGGATCTATTTTTGTCATCTCTTCAATTACACACTGTGTTCCTGCGAGGATTTTTTATTTAATTGTCAATCACCGTGAGGCTTTTCTATGCTGGAGAGTGTTGGTGTTGGATCCTTTAGGGATCTTAGATGCAGTCACCAGCACTGTGAGGTAATTCGCACTAAGTTTTCTCTTTGAATGAGGTATATCAGATAATGTAAAAAGAGCTATTAATCATAACATGCACAAATCCACAAGATCTATCTATCTTTCCCTATTTATATGAATCTCAACTCTGCTTAATGCCATATGCTCTTCTGTGACCCAGTTAGAGGAGTAAAAAGTCTCCTAGTAGAGAGAATTTTATTCATGCAGAAGATGTGGTTTCAGATCCTCACAGTAGTTCTGGAAATAATAACCAGAAACCTTTTGGAKCTTTCGTAATATAAACCTGTATCTTGGAATCTAAGCAGGAATGTTGTTTGTACTAATACATATGTACCAGAAGTCATCTTTAAATTAGAAAATGTAAGGTATCTGAACTTAATGTGATTATGCTGWAGGTACTACCCAAATGGACAGAAGTTCTGAAAAAGCGTTAAAATCTTCTACATTAATCCCTATCCTGAAAAGCTTCAGATTATGTGGATTACAATTTCCCACTGTTCTTGACAGGCACAGCCACTGTGGCTCCACAGTATTAGTTATGGTCTATCATGCTGATAATGAGTTTCTTAATAAGTCCCTTAGTACTCATTGACAATGAATGACTCATACTTCCGAACTAGAATCTCCTTGAGAATCTCAATGTAATGGATGGAGTTCTGTGTTCTGGAGAAGATACGTTGACCTGTTGGGTGCTTAAAAAAAAGCCAGATGAGTTTTAAAGGAATTATTTTCTTAAACATAAGAAATTTTGGGGCRGAGAATCTTGACTTAACTATCTAAAAAGGCAAAAATGAAATATGAGCTCTGATTTAAATGATAATTGCTCTGTCTTTTTTAAAGAATAATGCGTTTTCTGGAGTAGTCATTAATTGCAAAATTGCTCACATACAGTCTCARCTTTTCTTTTAAAACAGAATTCAGTCTTCTAATCTAGAGAGAATGGTAGATCTTGCATTTAGCAGTAAATCAGCTCAAAAAAAAAAGTAGAACTTCATTTGCAGTGCCCTGTCTTGAAACTATTGTAAATAACCTGTCATAGTTGCACTTTAACCAGTGAGTGTCCACAATAATGTCTCTGTTATTCCCCTTATCAGATTTTCTACAGGTTGAATGAATGCTAATATATCAACTGGTTGAGCTTTAAAATGATTTTGCTTAAAGTGGAAGAAATTTCATATACTGATGGTTTTTAATGGAGTGTTAAAAATAGTGAAATAGGGATTTAATTTAAATACTCAAACTTCTTCTCTCTTCAGTATAACTTCAGAAAAAAAGATTCTGGGATAGAAAACAAAAAAAATAAAACCAAGGGGATATAAAGCACTATATTTGATCATACAGTGTTTCTATTTGCTGCTGTGTGTTTTGCTGAAACTGTGTTTAAGCACTGTCTAACAAGTCAATTCAATACAATTCTTTTAGGTATTTGGAAATAAGATGATAATTCCTTCCTTGGATGGGGACCTTTTCCAGTGGGATCGGGATCGAGAGAGCATGGAAGCAGTTCCCTTCACGGTTGAATCTCTTCTTGAGTCATCCTACAAATTTGGCGAGGACGTTGTTTTAGTTGGGGGAAAGTCTTTAACAACCTACGGGCTGAGCTCGTATTCAGGGAAGGTAACAGCCTGAAAAATTACCTTGCAATTGTGTGTTCCTAGGATTGCCTTGTAAATAGGTTGCTCTTGAGATTTTAAACCATGATACAATTCTATTATAAAATTGTGCAATACAATAGAGCAGAATCTGAACTTTTTGTGCAAATCCAGCAGGCTTGAGTAAGAGTAAGCAGGGGTGCCGTTGGACCGTGTGGCTATGCCAGCCAAATACCCCACTTCAGTCTCTCCTGTTTCATCCCTTGGGCTAGCTCTAACACTTGTCTCACCTTTTGCTGGGCTGACTCATCCTGCTAACCCATCAGAAGACTGTTCGCTTTTTATTGGATTAGTTTTGTGCTGGGTTAGCAAATTTAGGCAGCTCAGCAAGGGATGGGGTGAGTACCAGAGTGAGCACAGGAGAAAGGGCAGGGATTTTGTGAACAGAGGTGAGTGAGGAGGAAATGAGAAATCACCTCTTTCCAGCAAGCTGTAAGAAGAACTCAGCTGTATCATGTAGTTCTAACTGAAAGAGACTTTGCAGCTTACTGAATATAGAAGAAAGTTCTAGGTAATGCACAGATTTGAGTTTTGATTCTCACAACTAGTAAGCAATAGCTGTTGGAAAATGAGAAAAGYATTCAACATATACAAATGTTTGAGACAAGTGCCACTTGTTGTTTTTGCCAGCATGTTTACAGTCTCTTAGAAGAAGTATTGCTTACATTTTAAAGTTCTGTGCAAAAGTTAGTTGAAAACTAACTGCTATCTGACTAGGTTAGAAAACATTTTCCTTCTGAATTACATTGGTTGAAAGTTGTGTGTTTTTAAAAACACAAAAGGAAAAAAGGCTTAAAAAAGGTACTGATTGCATTGTTCAAAGTTCTAGATTTTCATGACTCCCCATTTTTATGTCAGGTATAATTAAAATGATTATAGATACTTTATGTAATGAAGAACAGACTAAATCATAAATGTTGATGCATTTTAAAAAAAAGACAAGGAGAAAAAAAAGATATTGGTTAAAAAAAAGTACTTTTAAAAAGTTTAAGACTTCAAACGTTTGTTTTTCTGCAAAATCAATCTTTTCATTTTGACCAGACAGTTTGACATAGACTGCTTCTGTGGTGATCAGTCATGATAAAGAATATAGACCCAAAACTGAGTTTGAAATCACTTTGATTTTCTCATCGATAGCAGAGGACACTCTACACTAATAGAGGGCTCCTCCTCCTCTGTTCAGGAAGTGGAAATTTCAGTTTCTGCTTTGATTCCTGGCTTCCTGCATCAAGCAGCAGTGGTGCACCTTGCAGGAAGCAGTGCCTGACTCCTCCTTGTTAAGAGGTTCAGCAGTTTGTTCTTTTTAGCAGTGCGGCRTTAGTTCAGACTTCCAACAAGCATATTCAACTCACTTTCCCAAATACAATTGCCTGTATAATTCAAATTCTGTTTTCTSATCCAAGCCATCATCTTTGAAATGGGGAGTGCTGCAAAATCTGCAGGACTGGGAGAGTTAAGTAAGATACTCTCCTCCTAACAGCAGAGAAGACAAAGGGGGGTGACTTCGCAGTATTTTATATAAATCAATAGTACGTCATTTGAAGTTAATAGAGTTACGCTGAGGCAAATATGTCATCAAAACAGAATTAACTTCTGGGCCTCATGTAGGACAGATTTTTCTATGTCCATAGAGATAGGATGGGAAAGAAGGAGCTGAGATTCTTCTCTGTTAGAAGCAGAAGAGCATGCGTAGAGTAGTCAAAAGATATTCCAAGATGGTCCAAACTGAATAATGGCTTCCCAGCTGTAGACTTCCCAGCACTTTTTGAAAGTTATAGTCTGAGAAGCACTCATCGTCTTTTAAACCAGGCTTTTTGGGATCCCTTCAAGTTGAGCATCTCAAACAATGGAGCTCTAAATCGCTTGTGAGCCAAAATTCATTGTAAGAATTGTTAGTTTCAAACATTGCTGTTGGTTACATTTGGTTGTCTTGAAGTTCTCAAGCTTTTTAAACGAGAACCCCTTGCCTTGTCCCTTAGGTGAAGTACATCTGCTCGGCTATGGGCTGCCGCCGGTGGGATGACGATGAATCGGAACAGGAAGACACTCTTCTATTGCACCGAACCCAGAAAACAGTCCGTGCTGTTGGTCCGCGCAGTGGCAATGAGAAGTAAGTGTACAAATGATTCAAAAGCAGTCAGACAGAGATTAGGTCTTAATATGTAATGTTTTAAGGATTTGACCTACTTTTTACCCTCGTTAAATTAGGAATTGCACAAGGGAGTTTAGATTGTTAACCAAAGGAATGTGACAGACTGTTGTTTAGGTTCTAATTCCCTTGCTTTTTAATGCACTTGAAAAATCTCTTAAACGTCAATTTTATAGATGATTAGACAGAAAATATATTTGCACATATTGACTCTCCTTAAATGGAAAAAAACTTTTCTTGTCCTTGGATATCCCCAAAGAGTTTGTGAACAGTTACTGCACAAGGAAATTTCACAAATGTGATTGTTCGAACTGCTGATTTTTTACATCAGAAAACAGTTTGTCGTCTTATCGTATACTGATTTTTAAAGTTATTTACATACTCGTAGTAACTGTCACTGAATATTTTGTACTTTGTCTTCAACTGTCATTTTAAGTTGATTTAAAATGTTTTTGGTCTATTTTTTAGGTCTCATTCTTAAACCAATTTTGTTCTTTTCWTGTGTCTATCCTTTAAAAACTGTGGTTCAGTGGTGACTGGTTCAATCTGTGACTGCAGTTGTTGTCATGATGAAGTTTTAACGCATCAAGAGTTTTATAAAAATACAGACACACATTCCACAAGTAAAAAATATACTGCATAAAATACAGACTTAAAAGGCTGGTTACTGCACATACATCCAGTAATTGCCCAACAATTTAGCAAAGAACTAGTCTTTTCCTGTTCCCCCTGCTCCCTCTTCTGTTTGCAGCAGGATTTGACAGGTTGTGCAACTGTAGTCTGTCAGAGGTAGCCTAATTATAACTTGAATAGATTAGCAGATGAGAAGYCTTAAAAGAGAAATCTTGGATTTTGTGGTTCGTGGAGAATCACACTGGCAGGGAGAGGTATGTCACAAAAATATAGCAGTATGTGTGCTCTTTCCTTGGTATATCTCCTTTTCAAAAATGTACTATGACATCTTGTGTATCTGAATGCTCCTGTCTTTGCAGTCAGAGAGATGTTGCCCTGTTGGTACAGTAGTTCTGCTGTGTTTTACTCTAGAGAAGAAACAGCTTTTAAACAACAAAATTCAACTGAAAATATAAAATATGCACAAATTTTATCATATAAGTTTAAATGTTTTAAGGGGGCAATCTACGGCTCTTCATTGTTGCTCGAGTGTTTCTAGAAAACTTTGGGTACCCAAACATTATTTGTGGAAGTATTTTTCAGTTTCTGCTTTCATTCGTTGGTTTACAAAAGCTAAGGAGCTTTTGGCCACACAAGACATTTGTGTTCTTGATACAGTCATCTTCTTTTCAGAGCATGTTAACCTAAGAGCAGTCCTGGTTTCATTGCAGTAGCTGTCCAAGAGATCCTGTATTAAGATACCTGTGGGATTAAAGCAAAAAGAAAAGAATGATTTCTCCCACAGCTTGAAAAATTTCTTTCATATAAAATCTGCTTTACCARTAGAGAAATCTACCATATGTATAGAATGCTGCTTCCTAAACACTATACACTTGTAGCTTTTATCAGATGCATAATGTTTTTTTTTTACCTAAACAGACCCAAATGTATTACTTTATTTTTAATTGTCCTCCTCATATACTAAATTTAACTTTAATGCTGTTGGCCCTCCTTCACTAACTGGTTTATTTTACCTTCTCATCTCATGCATCATGTTGTGCTACGAGTTTTCTAAGCTTATTGTTTGGCTTGTATCCTGGAAATAGCCTGTTAAAGGATTAGCATGCCCTCTCCTGGTGCAATYGGCTGTGTCTTAAAATTTTACTGCAAAATATGGGTCAAATATACATAATTCCTTTTGAGGGTCTTTTGGATGGAGGGGTTGGGAGTTCCCTTGTAATATGTAAGCTGTTTCTACAAAGTTTTCTTTTTCTATTTAAGGTGGAATTTCAGTGTTGGTCACTTTGAACTACGCTATGTCCCAGATATTGAAACTAGAGCGGGATATATTGAGAGCAATTTCAAAGCGAATATGAACAAAGAAGAAACTAAAATAATTTCAGATGTGGAGGAGCAGGAAGCTGTGATGAAAGATACAGTCATAAAGGTCTCAGTAGCTGATTGGAAGGTTATGGCTTTTAATAAACGAGAAGGACATCTGGAATGGGAATACCAGGTATTGAAAAAGATGAAGTATTAAATGTAATGGAAGTAGAAGCTTTACAGCATTATAGAAAATTCCATTTATTTTGAGTTTTCTTAGTTAAAAAAAAGGGGGGGGGCAACACATCTGCTTGTAACCTTTCATTTACTGATGGGTTATTTTTGAGCTTCTACATCTGTTACAAAAAATAAAACAAGGAATTTAAACATGTCATTTAGCATTATTCTTGCGTAACTTCTATAATAATAATTTTCCATTTACCTCTTTGTTCTTCAGTTTTGCACTCCAATTGCTTCTGCATGGCTGGTTAAAGATGGCAAGGTAATTCCAATCAGTCTGTTTGATGACACAAGTTACACCACAAACAATGAAATAYTAGAAGATGAAGAGGATCTTGTGGAAGCTGCCAGAGGGGCCACAGAATCCAGTGTCTATTTGGGTGAGACAGCTATTACAGCATTTTCTGCAGTGAGCGTTCTCTGCTGAGGTTTTAGTAAAGGAGATCTTTTTGTACTGGTAGATTAAGGCCAAGAGGAGCAGTTACGTGTCCAGCCTGATACTCTGTATAACAYAGACCATTAAATTGGAACTACGTTGTTTTAGAAAGCCCGTAAGTTGAGGTTTCAGTAACATATATCCCAGAAGGGCACTTACTCTTGATTTAAAGGTTTGTAACAGGTAGAGCTGTGTTTTCTTTCCTTCCAGCCTGCTCTGGTTCATCTTTGCTGTTGTCATTCTAAGACAGACTTCTGTGTATCTATCTTAGAAATTCTAACAAATACAGAAGGTACAGACAATTTTAGAAAGTATAGCTTTGGCTCCAGCAGAAATAATTTGTCTAATATTTTGGACTAAATTGGTAGTAAAAAGATTACTTTGTCTTTCTTTTTTAAAAACAAAAGATGGTAAAACCATAAATCTTTGACTCTAAAATATTTGCTGCTTTTTAGTTTCAGTACTTTTGAGATTATTCCAAGCCTCAAAACTTTTGAAGATATGTTTATACCTAACAAGGCAGTCTTATTKCTCAGTAAACAATAAGTAATATTTCCTTCCAACCCACTGATTTGTCACGTTCTTTTTTATCTCTACACGGATCACAGTAACTTACCATGAAGAAATTTCAGCTAAGGTTTTGTGCGACTGAGCCCATCTGTCTAAATTTACTTAATTTTATTTAATGTGGTTTGTGACAATTTGAAATAGAGTGGCCACAGGTCCTCCCTCTTCTCAGGTACCTCTGGGAGGTAAATGTACTTCAGCTTTGTAAGATGTTTTTTACCTTAGCCCTTTTCTCTTGAGTCTTTACGCTCATATTTTATACRCAGCTTTCCTGAAAGTGGTTAAACAGATGAATCTTTAAAATAACACTATAAAGCAGCTGGTTTATCGCAGCTGGTTTATCACAGCTTTCCTATTAATGAGTGTTGAAGAGTAATCTGTACCAGCATTAACAGGGACATTTAGAGGAAGTCTTACCTATACAAAGCCCACRTTACTTTATAACTTTTTTAAATGACATTTTTCTCAAACTTCAATTCCACGAAAGTTAAAACGAGCTATTCTGATTTCTTGCCTTTATTAGAATGAAGGGAGCATACTAATTGAATACATCCAGACTTAGTAATTAGAATACAGAGAAATATTTTCCAAAAAGGCTTTCTTCAATCTAGCACAAACTGCAAAGGTTATAATAATGAAAGCTTACAAACATATGGATTTTGCTTTTCTTCTGCTAAGCAGTGAGTCACAAATACCAAAATTGCTCCATGAACTTCTTGGGTAGGTAGGTGGAGAGTTGCACAGTGCCTCTTGATTTGAGATGAGCTGTCTTAACTTCCAGTCAAGCTGCTACGCTGATCACTGTGAAAGACAGAAAACAGAGGAGAYGTGAATCCTTCTTTAACAGTGTTTTGCAGTAAAGAGACTGGCACTTAACTAATTTATGTTAGTTAATGCATGGTGATGATTTGACTTCCCTACTACATTAGTAAACATTTTTTGTAGTGTTCATTGGATCTGCCTGGAATTAAACACGAGATACTTGTTTCTTGTTTGAGTGGGTACTCTCTGAAATGCTGCCTGAGAGAAACTACCTTTTCCAGTAGGATTCATTGCCCAACCTTTGTTGTCCTGCAAGCAAGGCATTAAGTGTGGCTAGCAGTCTTTCCTGTTCCTTACGACAACAATTGGCTGTGCAATAAATACAGGGTTAAAAAATGAACACCTTGAAGTGCTAGGAATTTTTACCCACATTCATAACTGGGCAATTTTATGCTAGTCTAAATCTTAACWCAAATACCATCTTCGGTTCATTTCCTAGGTATGTACAGGGGCCAGCTGTATCTTCAGTCATCAGTCAGAATTTCTGAAAAATTCCCAACCAACCCAAAGGCTCTGGAATCCAGAAATGATAATGCAATTATTCCTCTTCCCAAAATCAAATGGAAACCTTTAATCCGTAAGTAACAATCTAGAGTTTTGTTTATGGTCTTAGCACTGAAAAGACAGGACATCTTTCTGACTTCCATTGTGCATCAGACTATTCTGATGTCTCCAGCTGTATGGAGAACAGCTGTATGTAGTTCAGGAACAATTTCTGTGCTTTATTAATTGTTTAATTTTTTAATTAAATGTTTAATGTCTAAATGACTCTACTTTTTTTTTTTAACTATGAATATGACAGTATCTTACTTATTGATGAAAAGGTCATCTTCTAAAACAAATCTTTCTGCAAAAAGGATGAAATATTTGCAGTGCTGTGAATATCAGTTAATGGACTTTCCTAGAAAAAGAGTATTTTGTTTGGGGGTGCAGTGATAGTGATATTTTAAATACTCTTTTTAATGTTTCCTTGCATGAATTTTGATTCATGGTTTGATTCAACAATCTTACATTTTCTAAAATTATGCAATTGGAATTCTCTTAGAATTCATACARGAACAGAATGTGTGAAAGTGGAATTATTGTAACAGCTTAGCTCAGAAAATTAAGTTTCCTTTCTATGCTTAGAGTCTCCTTCCAGGACTCCAGTGTTGGTCGGCTCTGATGAATTTGATAAGTGTCTCAGCAATGACAAGTATTCTCATGAAGAGTACAGTAATGGAGCACTTTCAGTTCTGCAGTATCCATATGGTACGTGAAAGTCCTAAATTCTGAAATGTTTCAAATAGCCATGTTTATTCATGTGTTATCTGTGAAGTTCAGTAAAGGCCCATGTGTTTAATCTTAAATATACRTCCTTTTTAATGCTTAGTGAACAAGGAAATTATTGCCCAAAGTAGGATTTCCAAACTTTGCTGTATGCACTATTAGTGCTGCACAGACCACTTCTGATTGCCAGAAGTTGCCACTGCAGAGGTTTTTTATGTACTGCCACTACCAGTAATAGCTGTATGCAATGAAAAATGTTTGCAAAATACTTTTTTTCAGAATTTGCTAACAGGGCTAGAGGCTCTGCCTTCTTGTATAAATTTTCTATATGGAAGATTTCCTGCACTGAAGTGTTTCAGTGGTCAGGCCTTCTGCAATAGTAAACTTTAGCTGGAGAACTAGCTTGACATAGAGTCCACAACTTTGAATAACTGAATTCCATATAGGTCATTTAAAATCCTAGGACATGCAAACAAGAATAATGTGTGTCTGTTGAAAAAACTTATTAATGAGAAGACAGAATTGCTTGGCAGTTACCCAAAAGTAAATCTGTTCCTTTGTGTCTTTTATGCACAGATAATGGTTATTATTTACCGTATTACAAGAGAGAGAGAAATAAACGTAGTACCCAGATCACTGTTAGGTTTTTTGAGGATATGAATTACAAGAATATTCGCAAAAAAGATCCTGTTCTTCTGCTTCATTGGTGGAAAGAAATAGTTGGCACTATTATATTCTGCATTGTGGCCACAACTTTTATTGTACGCAAACTTTTCCATCCCCATCCTCACAGCAGAGTAAGTATTTTTTTTCTCAATCCTAAATACAGAAAGTATTATTCTAGACTTTCATTTTGGTTTTCAGTGAGTACTGTTAATAAGTTAATAACTATCGAGACAGCAAAATCAAAAGCCTAAATTTATTCTATTGTGAGGGCTGTCAGCTGCTGTGTAGAAGTTGCTTAACTGCTTCAACAAGCAAATAAATTGGTTCAGCTATATCTGAAGTCTTTGGAAATATTTACACAGAAATGATTTAATGCTATATCTAAGGGTTCAAACTGATCTCAGGTATTAAGGACTTGAGTTTTTTTGTTCTTGTTTTGATAACCCTTGTTAGCTGCGGAAAGAATCTGAAACACAGTGTCAGACTGATAGTAAATATGAGCCAGCTTGTGGAGATGTTAAAGAGACCAGCTGGAGTGATGTCAAGAACTCTGGATATGTGTCAAGGTGAGCTCAAGTAACCACAGTTGAACAAAACCCATAAAGGCTTTTAGTTAGTGTGAGAACTAACCTTATCTGGAGAAGGGAGTTTGTACTTGCTGATTTTTACCTACCCTCGTTCTCAGACTCCATAGGACAGTTGTCAGCTGCAGCACAGAACGCTGTCACCAAGTGGGAGATTGCAATTAGGATTAGTCTGAGCAATCACTGAGAGACTACAGAATACCTGTATTTGGGAATGTCGTTCTTGTATTTCTCACTGATATGTGTAAAGGAAAATTGACCCTTAAGGTCCTCAATCAGTGTTTACCCTTCTGTTTCTGTGTTTGCAATTCGAGGGATTGGAGATGGAAACATCTGATATTTTATGAGTAGAATGAGCAGAGTATATTTGAAACAAACCTTTGCTACTGTATTGAAGGGAATTGGTTACGACAGAAGAGTTTATAGGCGTAAGTCACTGATACTTTGGAGAAAATGTGACTGTGACCTATACATGTGCAACTTGCTGAAGCTATGAACTGGAGAAATTAAAATGAGGAAGAATAGGAAGGGTTTTGAGATACCAAAACAGTGATGCTTCAAAAGAGATGCTTAAAGAACTGGTAGCAAAAATGCTTGAGAGGGGGCAATTTTTTTAAAGGCAAAGTGTGATTTAGAAAATTGGCTGTTGCCATCTAGTATGGGGATAGGAGCTTAGGCTAAATACCTCTCTGATCTTGACAGTAAGCATGGAACCTAATATTCTTAAAAGCTGCTTCAGTTTATTATGTGCAACTGTAAGGAGTCTTTCTGGAGCTGTGATAGACACTACATAAATGTATAATCAGTAACTGTCCCTTTCATAAACAACTAACCATCTGATTACATCAGCGGTGAACATGGGAAAAAGACAAGAGAAATGCTTGAAGTCAATCAGCATATTTTGCCTGTAGAGAAGTATTTCACCCTTAGAAGAATAAAATGACTTGCGAATGTCCTTACTAATGCATTTTTCTCCACTATCCTCCCACCCTTCTTCTACCCCTTTCTCACACCCCTCTTCCTTCAGATATCTGACAGATTTTGAACCGATTCAGTGCCTAGGTCGTGGAGGTTTTGGAGTTGTTTTTGAAGCCAAAAATAAAGTAGATGACTGCAACTATGCTATCAAAAGGATCCGTTTACCTAACAGGTATGAGTGAGTTTTAGATGCAGAAAAAGTAATGTGTTGTGGAATCCTATCCTGCACTGAACCATCTGTTCCTGAATTAATTTCCAGATATTATTACATTAGGATGAATTTTTACTGGGGGGTTGATTGAGTTTGGCATTGAGAATTTGGCATATGTAATTACAGCAGAAGGGAGACCTGCTTGGCTAAAATACCTACATAGCAGGACCCTCGAGAGGATGCTATGGCTACATGAGATCTCCTTTGATTGCCTAGATGAATAAAGCCTTTGATAACAGGACCAGTGATTTGTAGCACTGTTAATTTGCTTCTCTCCTTCCTCTCCTTACCTCTCCTACTCCACCCTTTCTTTCTTTTCTCCCTTCCTCTTCAGCTTCTCTGACTCCATTTGTCCATTTGTTTCATTTTTCTGGTCCCACAACCCTTACCTTTTCTTTCAGTCATAGGTGGTCAAGCCATGCTGCTGAATTACCCTATCCAGAGCTTGCAGCACTTCCTTTTAGTGGGAGATGGGAGACACTGCTTCTGGAAATCTCGAGTTAGAACAGCAACAGGCAGGCCAGTAGAGGGAGGGGGTAAAGCTATGAAATCTAGAATTACTATTTTTTAAATGTGTTAAATAAGCTTGATTATTTAAGATAAAGGTTTTGTTCAGAAAACTAAGGTAGCTTGAATTTTTCTTTTCCAAGCCTGTAACATTAAAATCCATTAAATAAGATTGTTTTGACTTCATTTGATCCATTTATGGTCTCATGAAGAGAGATTCTTGTAAGATACCAGGCTACCTGTTTTCCTATCTGTAGCATGGAGATAGTCTTTATGCAGTCTCCTAAAGTTCTGCCAATTTAAAAAAATACAAAGGTGTTATGGTCTGTCTTCTTTTATGTCAGTGTCTTCTACATCCCTGCAGAATATTGCCAGTTAGTGGACTTTTTTCCTATCCTTGTAAATAGCTGAGAGCAAGATGAAGTTTTTCTTCTAAGTTTTGCTACCCATAATTATTTGAAAAGAGATGAGTAAATAATTAGCCGTTATGAGCATATACTGCTCCCCCACACTTCTAACCTGAAGGAGTTATTCTGGGGAATTTAAGGCAGATCTGTCTCTTGGTTTGAAGAGCAATGCTACTAGCTTGGTTTATACCGGGCTAGCTTTGGTTAAATTCCTTTGCAGAAATTTCTGTGCTGTGCTGTTGCTTTATGTGACCTTGTCTTTTTATTTTCCTCCTCCTCACCCAAAACCCTAGGGAGCTGGCTCGTGAAAAGGTGATGCGAGAAGTTAAGGCATTAGCTAAACTTGAACACCCAGGCATTGTTCGGTATTTCAATGCATGGCTGGAAGCTCCACCTGAGAGATGGCAGGAAAAGATGGATGAACAATGGTTAAAAGATGAAAGGTAACTCATTTATGACAGGATGAAATTCTTGTAATAACTGAATGTGAAGTTGTTCGTCAACTGAATGAGAGAACTGGTAGACTATCCAGGAAGATGGAGAGACACAGTCAGGAAAGAGATAATTGATTATTTAGGACTTGTTAAGGTCTTTCTTTAGGGTAGGGAAGGTCCTATAGTTCTTCATTTAACTTTTCTGTTTGAATCTTTGGGTGGGTAGAAGATAGGGGCGTTCATTACTGAGATTTGGCATTTTTGTCTTCTTTGTTCCTTGTTACTACTGTCCTCCTCCTGTTTGTTGTCTTGGTTTAGGTTGGTGATTTGTAAAGCTTGGTAGAACTAGGTTGAAAATGGAAAATTAGGTAAAGGAGAAGATAAAGAGGATGTTAAAAGTAAGGAAAAAGTGAAGCAGTTAAAAGTGTCRTGGAAAGAATGGTGCCTAATATGAGACTATTTAGTGGTCTCATAATAACATCTTAAAATACCTAAGCATTTTGAGAATGCATTGACCTTTATATTTCAGGCACCAGATTAACATTTCACAGCTCYAACTCTTCCAACGTTGCAATAAATGTTCTTTAGAAGTGAATTTTTTTTTGAGATCAAGATAAGCCTGATTGCACATAGGGAGGCAGGCAATAGAGCTTGCTAAATTTTCCTTTATCATTCATGAGCTACTTAGCACAACATACTTATTTCAATGAGAAAACATAATCTTTACTGAGAAAAATGGATGCTGAATTCTGGTTATTACTGATTCCCRCACTCAGGGTTATTTGCTATTATGATAGGATACTTTCTGTTCTCAAAGGAAGCAGTTGTTAAAACCTGGTCTTCTCAAAACTCATTTATGATGGGATGAAGTTCTGGAGCATTGAACTCTGGGTTTGTTTGTTTGTTTGTTCTTTTTTCCTTTTCTTTTTTTAGCACTGATTGGCCACTCAGTTCTCCCAGTCCAATGGACGTTCCATCATTCAAGATTAAGACAGAGCCATTCTCTACAAAAGAGCACATTGAAGTTATTGCTACTTCATCAGAGAGGGGAAGGTCTTTCTCCATGGGGATACCTTGTGGCCAGTCCGATTCATCAGGAAGCCAGTTTTCTCCTCTGGAATTTTCTGCCACGGACAACAGGGACTTGCACCAGTCAGAAGACCCACTATTAAACCTTCAGGATAGTGTTCTTACAGGCTGTGATGTGGAAGACAGTACTATCAACAATACCAAGTTGGGTCACTCCTTTGAAATTTGCCCTCCAGCTATTCCTGTTGTACACCTGAGGGAAGGGACCTCCTCTTCAATTGTGTTTGAGGATTCTGGGTGCGGAAATGCTTCCAGTAAGGAAGATAAAATTGATGTTTCACATGATGAAAGTGTTTCTGAGCATAAGCTAACAAGTACGAAAGAGTCCAGTAACAGAAAATCTGYTTCAGGAAGCCCCCTCTCAATTTCTCCACCAAGGCCAACAAGTTTAAGCCTGGACCTTTCTAAAAATACTGCAGAAAAAGTCAAACCCACCTCTCCAAAAGTGTATCTTTACATCCAGATGCAACTCTGCAGGAAAGAGAATCTTAAAGACTGGATGAGCAGAAGGTGCATGATAGAGGAGAGGGAAAGGACAGAGTGTCTGCAGATATTTCTGCAGATAGCTGAAGCAGTTGACTTTCTGCATAGCAAAGGATTAATGCACAGGGATCTCAAGGTTTGTATTACTTGTGTATTGTGGGAAATGTTCTCTCTGTTGGCATGATGACCGCTGAATACCTGAACTTTCCAAATTCTAGTTGTCATTAGCTGTCTTATTGACAAATATTTTCTGGTTTACTGTTGTGAGATTATCTTTGGAGCTATGGTAACTTGAATCATCTGTGCCCCAGTTGTCACACACAAGTCTCCAGTAGTTTAAAGTTCATGAAGAACATGGATTGATTCAAATGGCAGCACAGAGTAGCTGGCCCTCTACGGCATTACTAACTTGAGAGTCAGCAATTGCACATCTGACTGCCCTTCAGCTCAATTTTAGGTTCTGCTTTAAACTGACAAATCATGAGTATGTGGTTACAGGTAATTTTTTTTTCCTAATATGTGGGGCTAATAAAGCATTGGAGACAAACTACTAAGGTAGTTGACAGTATCAGTTACCTCAGGGTGGGTGTTGCAAAAGCTGAGTTAATGCTTTTACAATAATTTGTAAGTGCAGTGCTCCAGGAAATAAACATTAATCATTTATTATCACAATTAAAGTCTTTCTCTACTGCAAGACTATTTGTACCTGGCACAGATCTGCTGTATTTGTTATGGCATTTTTAATTCTGGTTTATACTTTTGCAGATTTATTCATTGCTGAGGTGTATGGCAGTGAAAGCACATATGAAACCTCTTCTGCTGTTTGGTGTGAACCAGATAATTCTGTTGTTTTTCTCCTCTTTCTTTCTATAGTAATGCTGCCTAAGAGCAGCAGTGTTAGTCATGCTTAGAGAAATTAAAAGTAAAGTATTAGTACTCTAGGATTGAAGTGTRAAGTGTTCCACAGTTGAATTCCTGAATCGGTGCCAACTATCATGCAGCTGTTCTGAAGGATACATAATCTTTTTAACGTGTGATAGCACGCAGCGTGTTCAGACTGGTAATGAGTGCTGTACAGCATGGGCGTTGGAGATAACTGAAATAGGAGTAGCATGCTGGTTTTGTACCTTTTGTACCTCTTCCATTTGCTTCCGGTCCTGTGTTAGTGCCTAATCTTGCTGAAACTTAGCGCTGGAAGTGTCACTGTTACCAAGTGTCAAAATTTAGATAGAGTCACGATGAAGTTACTCTTATGATAACAATCTCTGAGAATTGGAGTCCTTTACTTTTGACAAACGGTAGAGAGGCAGTTCCTATTTCTGTTCCCTTTTGGGGGAGGCATTAATACCTGTCTCAGTGGAGTAAATACTGAAATGATAACAGCTGTTGTTGGAGCAACTCAGATGGTAATCATCTGATATCAGTATAAACAAAAGATAAAAATACCTTCTCAGGCCTGTCTGTTGAAAGGGAARTAAGAGTTTGAGTTCAATAACACAAAAATGATATGCCAAAGTTAGAAAAATTTAAGATGTATCCAAGTATTCTATTTCTCATCAGTGTTAAGCAATTATCTTGAACGAGCTATCTGAAAATCTTTAGTGCTCGAGAAACCTACCAGACAAGTAATTTAATCCATATATTAATATGTTGCTAGACAGGTTAATTAACAACTTTTCTGAACAATATAGTCACTTGTAACACTGCAAGAGTTTCACTGGGATCACTGGCAAAGCTTTGCATGTTGACTTAAAGCTACGTTGGTGTAAATCAGCAGTTATGTAGAGTTTTGTTGGAACATCCTAAAAGTTCAGTGTTGGCAGGAAGATGAACAAGAGGTCTTTTTGATTACTTGGTATAAACCAACTTGGAAAGGATCTCTCTGAATGAACAGTTTACATGCTTCAGAAACTTCCTCTGTGTGTGTAGACAATATTCTTGGATCTTAGAGGTTTATTTTGCTATTACTTGTTAATTTGGTCAAAACAATAGCTAGTGGATTTAATTTTTTTCTGTTTTCAGAAGCTCCTTGGAAAAGATCTCATCTAATTATGTGTATCAGCACTAATAAGCAAATAATCTCCAAATCCAGTTTTCCTCTGCCAATAGCTAGCTAGCTGTGCTGTAGCACTTCTTGTTCCCATTGGCACTAGTGAGACCTGGTTGGACCTACTTGATAACAGGTTTGCATGTGTACATATTCAAAGATTCAAAGATCTTTTAAAATGAATTATTAAGTTAACAGTGCACACCGAGGTATGTTCATTAGGCTCCCACTGATCAGAGATACCTTATTGAGAAAATGGTAGGGATTTAGGCAAGCAGGTAAGCAAGCGAATAGGTCATACTTCTAATTCTTGGAAAGAGAGTAAAATGGTTATGTCTGTCAAGTGGATTGGCTGCTGTTCCCAGAATAAGCTSTCAGCCATGCTTTGACAGCTCAAAAGAAATGATGGTTCCTATCAAATGAGATATCAAAGGATCAAAAAAACAGTCTTAGTTACATTTTACAGCATTAATTGAATTGAACAGTAGTCTTGCAAATGTGTGATTACATCCTTCATTTATGTGAAAAACTGGGAATTTTTACTCTGATCAAAGAATCTGAAATTTCTTTGTGCACAAGATAACTGGAAATTGGTTGTATTCTTCTGATTTAAATCACAGTTGCATGCATCTACCTTGGTCTTATCTTTCAGAGTATGTTCTTGCTGGCTGCTTTTTTTGGGGGGTTGCAAGAGGGAGTTCCAGTCTCTTTAATCTGTAGAAGCTATAGGTTAGGCTAGGTTGGTCAGAGACGATCTCTGTTCTGCTTTCAGCCAGACAAGYAAGAGAAATAAAACTTTCTGTTAAGGTCTGGAAGAGTTTTTCTCTGTGAAATAAGATGCATCTTCTTGATTTCTGTGTTTGCTGGAGGAGGAGGAGAACAGAGATAAAGGCTATAGCCTCTGAATCTCTCAGGGGGAAGTTTGTTCTTGAGCATTACAGTTCTACGTTAAAAGATTTTTGATAACCGTTCTAGGGGGAGCGTGCATGCAGTCATGTGGATGCCATATAAATGCTTCAGAGATAACCTGAAGCTGCCGTGGCTTTACAGGGTAGCAGCTTTTGAGCACTAAATGAGTTGTGACTCCAAACGCTGTGACATTCATTACAGGAAAATATTGTAGGAGATAAGAGCTGGTGCTTTAGAGACCGGATGTGGGTGCTGAGAGCCAGTAGGTTGTATCTAACTATTTCTACAGTGCTTATCTCAGAGCTGTCTGGGCATTTTACTTGCTTAAAGAACAACAAGCCTTGTTTCTCTCCCACACAGAGCAGGTTTGTCTTTAACCAGGCAAGTTAGATGTACTTTGGCTGAGGTCAGCTTTGTAGTCCTTTAATCTTGTGCAGAAATACTGCCCTGTATCTGCCTTCTCCTCTTGCAGGGTTTATGTCAACAAAACATGCATAACGTTCTCCCAGCCTTGAACGTCCAGGAGCTTGGAGAGGAGTTCGCTTGCCCCACACCAGCTGCATCTTTACCACACCTGCGCCCTTTCCCCACACACARTCACGTCGCATCACTCCTGCAGAAGCAGTCTCTTCTTCCCCCAAAACTGTGCCCGTGCCTTTATTTGTAACGGAAGTGGAGCAGTGATAGTTCAAAGAAATAATCATTCATTTTTGCATGTGATATTCTCTCARCTGGAATGCAACACTTGCATCTCCGTGAGAAGCAAACAGATACCCACCACTAGCAAGGAGGCTCCCCTGAACGCTTCTTTGTGAATTTCCTTCAATTCCAGTATCCATTATCAATAGTTTAAAGCAACGACAGTGGTATCTGGCAAGCAAGCTAAAGCAAAATTAAGCTAAAGCAGAGTCAAGCCAGAGCTTCACTGTTGCTGCTCTTGTGAATTGCAGTGTTTAATTTAACTTAAACTCTCTTGGGTAGACAGTTATTCCCTCAATTAAACTTAAGCAGTACCAATCGAAAAGCAGACCTTGTTCTCAGACTTCCAGTATGGCTGTAATTTAAAATTAAGATGGTGTGCTATGTGCCGATAAAAAATTTTGTGGATAAGTTCAGCACTCAGATCAGAATGAAGAAGAACTAAGAGTCAGAACTCTGCCATCGAATGTGAATTTGCCGTGGGTTTGGAGAGTTATGTTACTTCTCTGTGCTGCTATTTCTCAGAGCTGTTTCCTTTTACATATGTTCCTTAGAAGACTTCTGTAGTGCTAGTAAACCTCTACTGGAAGGCAAGAGCTGAGCAGTCTGGGACTCAAGAAGGGAGACTAGTTAATGCAAAATAACTCTTTTTCCTGAATAGCTGGAATTCTTAGCCTGTCCTGGTAATCTGATCTGTATTTAGCAATTTTTAGCCTTGATAACATGGCTTATCTAGAACAAAGTGCTGCATCTACTGAGACACAGAGACTTGTTTGTTACTTAGTTACATTTTTTTTCACCTGATTGATTGTTTTTTCAGCCTTCCAATATATTTTTCACAATGGATGATATAGTAAAGGTTGGAGATTTTGGACTGGTAACTGCTATGGACCAAGATGAGGAGGAGGAATCAGTACTTACACCAATGCCAGCTTATGCCAGACATACAGGACAAGTAGGGACAAAACTCTACATGAGCCCAGAACAGGTTAGTGTTTCTCTGTTCTAACAGGGCACAGATGATGTGTGAATTCCCAGGAGCTCAAGCATTAGGCACTCCTCCTAGATAGTAACTTGTTGCAATTAGGTTTCTTAAAGTCTTTTATTGTAACTATCAGGTAAAGTTTTGACCTAAACTGAATTTTAAAATTAATATTTTGAACATATATATTTATCACAGCAAAAAGATGCATTAATTGATCTTGCTCTTAATGTTAAGAGAAAAATAACCATATAATGAATTCAGGTTCATTAAGAAAGGACACACTGTGGTACGTGAAATTAAGCTGATACTTTTCACCTTACAGTTGGATCTGCAAAGGGGAGCCAAAGATCAAGAACTTAACTGGTTCGTGCTCCCTTGGCAAAGTTTGATCAGGCGCCCAGAGGTTGATACAGCATCTGCCCTGTAGTTTTCAGCTCTGCACAGAACTAATCACTTCTGTGCATTAACCAAATGGGATTTGATTACATTATGTGTCGTTCCATGCAGTAAGGACTTTGACCTAACTCTGATTTTGAATTTTCAGATCTATGGGAACACCTATTCGCACAAAGTGGATATCTTTTCTTTGGGACTGATTCTCTTTGAGCTGCTTTATCCTTTCAGCACACAGATGGAGAGGGTCAGGGTAGGTATGGTATTGCACCGAGGATTATCTGCAGTTTGACCATTTGTTTAAAAAACCTATTCACTCAGTAAAGCATTTGCAAGAGGTTCTTCTTGGCTTTAGTTCTGAAATTAGAAGCACAGCTTCTTTATCGGCTTTGTACAGACCAYCTGAATCACGGGAATGAATTGCAGTCTTGCTAATGAGTGCAATCGAATTGAGGTCCTAATTTCTTCAAAAATTTCCTCTGTTGTCAAGCCAAGAGAAACTACTGAAATGCGATATCCAAGATCTCAAGCAACAAATATGCTTGTGACTTCAGGCCTATCAGTTTGTTTTTCATTCAAGAGTTGGACCCAAATGCTGTGCATTTTTTGCCATTCCTTCTTCCCTTTGCATCTCCAGTGCTTTGTCACTCAAAACACTTAGCAGAAGTAGCTGTGGCCTTTCCTATAGTGAGTCTTGGCTGTGAATCTCGTTCATCTTAAAGCACCATCTTCCCAGTAACAAAATGACCTCTCATTGCATCAGCTGTAAATTTGGGAGGTTTGATGGTATATTATTAATCCTTCCCTGCTATTAAAATACAAGTGAAATCAGTCTTTTCCATGAGGAACAAGTTCATACAGAAGAACAAAGGCTACAGCAGTTTTTCTTCTTGTACATGGTGATCAGTGACCTATGCACGAAAGAAGGGAGAATTCCTGTAACTTGTATTTGTCACTAAGGTATGCTTGGTGCATTTAAATTCTCAYGTGAGAACAGACTGTTTTTAGCGGGGATGTAAAAGCGGGTTGAACAAAACCATGGTATCAGCCTGACCGAGTGCTTCACCTCTACAGGTGTTGCACTCTTCTGCTAGCTTTTTATGACACAAAGGAGCATATTTTAGAGAAGGATTGACAGTTGAACCCCTTGTGCTGATTTCCCTAAATAAAAATCATTTTACTGCGACAGACCCCATGAAGAGCTTTCCTTGATCGGAAAGATCTTATTCAGCAATGACTACAAGAGCTTTTCCCTTCCAATTTCTGTCCTGAATATAGAAGCAAAGCAGGTAATTAGGAAAATGAATCCTAATTTGTGTATAGCTCAAATTCCCAAGGATTTTTCTTTCGTAAGAAAAATGCTCTGCCTGACCAGGTAACTCAGCAAATCCTAGAAGTCTGTGACGAGGAGCAGAAAAATTCCCAGAGGAGAAATACAAGAGGCCTGCCTTTGTCTCAGGCTATTAGCTGTTAGTCTGTGCCAGTGCAGATTATTTTCAAATGAGATGTTTGAAGAACATCAGAATGTAGACTGAATTGGTTTAAAAAAAAAAAAATAGCCATCACTGCAATGATCAGTTTACACTCTCAGTAGGGTAACAGTAGATTGACTTCAGAATTCTTACAATTTATGCTCAATTTTTTACAAAAGGGGATACTTCTTAAAGGAAGCAAAGTGCTAAATAATGTCTTTGTGCTAAAAGCATGCCAAAATGGGTCATGGGTTGCTGGAAATTACAGAATTTAAATTCATAAGGTAGCTTGCTGCAAATTATGTAGCTGAACATGGGAAATACTGTCACTAGATGGAGCCAATGTGTTTGCTATGAAATGAGCAGTAATAAATGGAGAGCAGTTGCATTGTGTGGGCGCACAAATAGGCCCTTTGAACTGCTTTCAAAACTGCCAATAGATCTGCTCATCAGTCCATAAACATCAGATAAAGATTGGTGTTTACACTGTTAAGACAGAGCCAGTCATTTCATATGTTCTACTACTGGTACAGAAGATCTTGGGGTGGTGTGCAGCTCCGCTGACCTTACTGAACCAAAGTGGAAATGTGCAAGTTTGTGTCTGGATGGTTTAAAATTGCAGATATCAGCGCTCTTGAGTTCTAGTGCAGAATATGTGCATAGGGAAACAGCAATTTGTACAGTGAAGTATGTTGTGATTTGAACCACTAACGCGATAATTAAAAACAAATCTTTCCTTCGTCAGGTTGATTTGTTTGCATAGTTTGCCTATTTTTGAAAAATAATAAAATAATACTGTTGGAGAATGGTATTTTGGAAGACTTGTGTTTTTCTTAATATTTTACAGACCTTAAGTGATGTCAGAAATCTGAAGTTCCCATCATTGTTCACTCAGAAATATGCACAAGAGGTAAGCATATCTGCTGCTATTAATTCTAGTTTTTTTTTCTGATTTCCAATTGATTTACAAGTAATAATGCAGAAGTTTTAGCTTTATGTTTTTAAGATATGTTTCTGTGTCCAGGTATTTTACTGCGTTTCAAAATTTTAATATTACAATGTGGAGTTGGACTAGATGATCTCCAGCAGTCCCTTCCAACCTCAACCAATCTGTGGCCTCAAACATCCTATGCTATTCTGTGCATGCTGATATTTTTGTCACACAGTTTAACTGCAATAACTATACAATATTATCTGGCTTTTCTTTGTCACTTGATGTCATTCCTTTCACCAAAATCCTGACTTGATTTCTTGCAACAAGTCCATAGTCACAAAACGCAAAGAGTTCTAGACAGGCAAAGTGGAGACTGTAGGCCGCACTGTAGCTGTATGGGGTCTGTCTCCAGGAACTGGATTTTGAAAATGGAAAACTGTATGTATTAGTCAGATCTGATACAATTTCAGATAAAGAGGAGGTGATATACAAAACTTCTCCAAGGAGAAGCTGAGATGCTTCCAGATTTTCATGGTGATTTCAACCCAGGAGTTCGGAGACCAGTCCTTCTTGCTTTACAGCTGCAGGCTGACTTGGGGAATGTGCTGTGCCCTGCTGGAGCAGGATGCTCTTTCTTCCTCTAAGAGATGTTTTAAAAAGTGCCTTTGGTGACGGTTTGKTTTTTGGCTTGGAGAAGAGAAGACCAAGAGGGGATCTTATCAGTGCCTATAAGTACCTGAAGGGAGGGTGTCAAGGGGATGGGGACAAATTCTTTTCAGTTGTCCCGTGCAACAGGACAAGAGGCAACGGGCAGAAATTGAAGCACAGGAAGTTCCGCCTGAACATGAGGGGGAATTTCTTCCCTGTGAGAGTGATGGAGCACTGGAACAGGTTGCCCAGAGAGGTGGTGGAGTCTCCTTCTCTGGAGATCTTCAAGGCCTGCCTGGATGCAACCCTGTCTGCCATGCTCTAGGTGACCCTGCTGAGCAGGGAGATTGGACTAGGTGATCTCCAGAGGTCCCTTCCAACCTTACTGATTCTATGATTCTAGGATGAAATTTGAGACAAATCTTCAAACTACATATATTTTCAAAGAAAATTCCTAACTCAGCCTGCAAAATTAGTGCAGGTRGCTGCTTAAACCTGATGCTAAAAATTACCTTTAAGTTAAATTTCATACAAAATTTTTAAATTCTTACGATTGCCAATACTACAGAAGTTTTATAACTCCATTGAACTTTGGGTCAGGTTTGATCTGCCAAATAGAGTGTAGTCCTTGATAATAAAGATAGTTTAATGGATACACAATGATAGATTTTCAGATGTTTAATGCACTTCTAAATATTGTGCTAAAGCATTAATACCCAAATTACTAAGAAAGCACTTGGGGACACTTTAACTGTTGCTGTATGAGCAATTGGAAAGTTGAACATTAAAGAAGAAGGAATTTATGAATTGGTTCATGCAGCACATCTCATCTTTTCTTTTAGTACATCATGGTAAAGGACATGCTCTCTCCAAGTCCCACYGAAAGACCAGAGGCTGCAGTAATCATAGAAAATCCTGTGTTTGAAGACTTGGAACTCCCAGCAAAACCAGTGCTTAGACAGAGGTCACGGACAATGAGTTTATCAGGAAATAAGCATTCAAGACAACCAAGCAAATAATTATCCTCAGGATCACTTCTTCCACTTGACAGGCTTTAAAGGGATTGTTCAGCAGAAGGATCCTATGTTGCAGAATGTCTATCTTGGAAATAGTTTAAACTTTTTTTTTCCATGTTTAATGTATACAATGCATTGGATAGATTTTGGTTATTTTGACAGCCAATGAAAGGCAGTAACTACACTTTTCACATTCCATTTTTCTTACCTTAACTCTTCTAGGTGGATGGGTCCAGCTACTGTGCTTATCAGTTTTGTGCTTCATTATCTTTTGTTTGAGTTTATTGGGGTTTTTTTGAAGCTTGTAAATGTTAGCTTGCTGGGTAAGTAAGAGATCTGTAACATGTAAATAGAATTAAAATACTGTATTTTTATAGTGCAAATTACAGTCTCTAAGCCTAGTGAGTATATACTCAGATCACTTGCTCTTTGGCAATGAATATGATTTTGAAACAARCTATGACTCCATTTTTGTCCCTGGTGGGTAAACTGGAAATCTGCACTATTTTTAAAGCAAAAAAGTACCACACCTGTACATATAGTCACTCTCCATAGTCAGTCATTAGAGGAAATTGTTTTGTATTTCCACACTATAGTAGAGCTTAGGGAATGCATTTTTTACTGATAAACCTATAGAAAAGGAAAAGGAACTTTTTGCCATAAAAAAAGGGTTTATGGACAATGGTTGGAAGAGCCATAGTAAAAAATATGTATAAAAATGTTGTGATTCTGACAATTTAAACCTAATGAAGTCATACGTGTCTTATGTAATCTTGTAATTTGTACTTAAAAAAAAAGAAATCAACCAGTAGGCATTTGTTGTAATCTGCTAATTTAACTGCCTAATACCATGCTTTTATTTTTCATTGTAAATATGTTAATTTTTATTTATAAAATACAGAATCAATCCATTTGGGTTGGTGGTGTACAGAATGCACTTGCTGTAATTGTTGGGTGCATTAATTATTGTGACTTCTTTCAAGTCTAAATGATTTAATAAACTTTTTTTTTATTAAAAACATATATAGTAGTTGCTTCTGTTCATAACCTGCATCAGCGCATGCTGCAGATGGCAGCCTTGTACAGTCAGAACAGGTCAGAACAACAATTTCTGTTAACTTGCTTGGTATTCCTCTCTCACAGCTGCCACAGTGCAATATGTAAAGATGAATAGATATGCCACTTCAAAGCAAAATGCTATCTCAAGAAGGGGAGAACTGAGCTCTCAAAAGCTCAGGTGTGGMTTATGGAGGCTTTGAAAATCTCAAGTGTTAACGGGGAAAAGAGGATAATTTTTATATTTGCATAATGTAAGTTACTGTAAAAAACRGAAAAATACAAGATTACAACTTCAAAAATTTAACCTTTGAAATCAGTTCCTTAAAACAAAGCCAGAAYTGGGTCCTTCAGGGGATCACCATGGTCTGACATTGCAACTAGCACTTCAACCAGCTGGCACTCTGCAGCCTTACAGTAAGGCAAAAGCAGACTACAAGATTTTCTTCCTTGYGCTCTCAGCTGACTATGTCCTAGATTCTGGCCCAGCTGAAGCCAGAATGCTGCCATTAATGATTTTTTTTCAGACAGAAACAGAAAATTAACAAGTTTGATTAAGTATGCCCTCTTCCCTTGGATTTCCCACTTTATAACAGCAGCTATAGATGCAGAGATAACTCGCCCCCYCTGAAGCCTGGGTGCCTCTAGCTTCACCCCCAGTTCAGTGATTWAAAATAGATGGCAGGAAATGAAGAATGTGGTATCTCTAACTCTCAGTGTAGCTAAGCTGTTGCTTAGTGCCAATGGCTCTGTAGCATTTCCAAGCTAAAGAATGATTAGTACCTTCACGCTAGGGMTGTCTGTGTACGTGGCGGTGATTATAGTCATCCTCAAAGGCCTGTGAAAACCCCATCTCCTCTGTGGTGTGCCCAGCCACAAAAGCACGTGGCCCCTCTCAGCTCTTCACTACCTTAGTTGATGAATCTTTGCTCCTCTTAGCACTTAGGACAAGAATGACACTACAAAATCCACTCTTTCTCCAGGCTCTGGCCAAGTCTTCCTTTCCCTCAGCAGAATAGTTGTCTCTGCATGCAGTCACTTCCCTGCCTCTGGCAGCTCCACTTGCTCTGCCTCTCCCTAGAAGCAARAAGGATACCTCGGTGACATGAAACACCCACCTGCATTAGAAACCCAGAGCTGCCATCCCATCAGCTCCAGGATGGTTCTGCCACCTCTTCAGAATGAGGCTACCTGCAATGGTCTGAGCTACTGCCACACCTGAGATCCTACTATTTACACAGGCCTGTCTACAGCCCTATTGGCAGGAACATCTGATGTTTCATTCACCAGTTAACTTAAAAGCAGTTGTGGGAAACTGAGAAAACTGCTAGGCTTCCTCAGGTCTCTTGTATGTATTGTGGTGATGGAAGCAGACTTTAGGAACACAAGTTCTTCTGTAGCAGTCACATGAGTACTCAGATCATAGCCATTGCTGGCCCCTCTGCATGTTTCACATGCAGTAGTTCAGTTCCTGAAGTACCAAAAGGTACTGTGTATACCTTTCTGCCAACTCCTTTTTTGCAAAGGGACACCTGAACACAGGCTGCCACAAGCTGCCAGCCTACAGCCTTGCAAAAGGGAGTTTTGGTCTCAGGCTCTTCTGTACCAATAGCCCTGAACCTTTGCCTATACCTCTGCCCCCTCCACCTGACAGCCTGGATGGCTCCTGGGGCTGGAACCCAATTCCTTGTCCTGTGCACCAAAGTGAGTTGGCTGTCAGGAGCAAGAATCCTGCCTAGTCCACCTTCAGGCCCACTTGCCTAGATGCTCCCCCCCCCTCAAGATCACAAGGTTATTCTCCTTACCCTTTCCAAGTATTTATTCAAGTTAAAGGAGCTCAGAAAGCCAATACACTCCCATGAGAAAACAACTGCCAGGAGTACTAGTGTTGTAACCACACATCAGGGCTGTTTCTTCTCCTGAAGAACTAGGTTCTTAAAAAGCAAGGACTATGGCCTCTTCATGCCCATCTTCAGTGGCTGAGGTACTTGAGTCAGTGGCTTCTTGCTTTCTGCTACACCTTTTCAGGTATGTGCTCCTCTGTGCTATCACTGCACTGGAAGTGGAAGGACTCAAGACATTTGACTAACTTGCTCCCCTTTTCTTAATAGAGAGGCCTTCTTCACCCCTCCAAGCGCTTCACTCAGGGTTTTAGCATTACATGTTAGCCAGGGTATCATGCTGCTTTGAGTTTTGTTTCCTGGGCTGCAGCAGCCTTGCCTGTCCTGTGTAGGCAAATAAGCACTCAGAATATACTGACCAGAAAAAGCCATTCTAGAAACCATCCTTGAAGTGTTTCACGTTCACAGGAGAGTGACATAAGAGGAGGCTCTCTGTGCAGTGAYGCTCACATGTAAACTAGCCTGAGCCCACATGTGAAACATGGGGAGGGGGCAGTAATGGCTATGATCTGAGCACTCCTGTGACTCTGCTACAGATAAATCTGTGTTCCTGAGATCTGTGGTGCTTCTGGCARTTCAGCTCCTGCTTTTGCCCTGTGTTAGATACTTGCAGGTACAGTCCTGCCTTTCCAGGGTTRTCCTGTGGTTGTTCCACAGCTCTCCTCCAGGGAACCAGTGCTGTGGAGCTGCTGTTTAAAGTCCAGTGAAGAATAGTAAGAATAATCATGTTCCTGTATTAGTTTGAAACASATGACCAGATACATCCCTTCATGACCTGCCCTTCTATACTTTCTTCTTGAAGCCTATACACTGTTGCTGGGATTTTAGTGGTGAAAGGAAAGGATATTTATCATCCTCTTTTATGATGGTGTGGTCCAGTAATACTCTATATGGTTACATTCACAGCATCWATATATAAACACCACAGTGCAAAAAAATATTTACATTTGAGCAGTAATACTTCTTCACATCTACTGTTTGCAACCTCTTTTGAGCTCCTAGGGTAGTTGGTGCTCTAGAAAAATGTTTCAGTAAGCTTTGCTCATCTCAGGGGGTCTAAGACATCAGGTCCCTTTCCAGAATAAATAAGAACTAAGGAAACTTGTCATAGATAATTCACAGAAAACACCACTRAAGCAGTCTTGGATTTTACAAAGACATCCAAAGAAAAACCATGCACATAGAGTATTTCTCCTGCCTGTTCCTGCCTGATGCTGAACCAATCTTATASTGTCAAATACCAAGTCTAAAACTTCAGAAGCAAGCATATTAAACTGTGTGCAGGCAGCCCCAATTGCTGAGAACACAAATCTCCCAGCACACATTGGCTTTATGTAGGAGTTAACCCTGCTCTTTGACCACTTTCTACCAACACCCATTCAGACTGACACAAGTGAACCGATCAGAACTTGTGAAACTTGTGATGCAAGTAGCAAGATGAGCGCTACAGTGACCTTATCAGAAGAAAAAAAATGCTGTCCCATCTTCAGTTGTAGGAGACCACCAGACTATACAGAGTAAAGCAAGTTCACATTATCAAAGCAATTTTTCTCCAGTATGAAGTTTGGATTCATCTTAGGAAATATTCATTAAAAAAAAAAAAAAAAAAAAAAMACACCAAGACAGGAATTAGCTTCATTATAATAAATTGCCCCAAAATAGCAAAGTTCTGCATTCATAAAACCATGGAAGAAAGAAGTATCTTGTAGTATGCCACCAGCTGTAATAAACATGCCAGCCCTGTTCCAGCCTCTCTTACCTTAATTTCCTACCCATTACTCTTCCGTTCAGACATGTTCTTGCACTGTTCACATCACAGCCTCCAGCAACCGATTCTGAACCCTTATTGCTTGGATTTGCCCTTCAGAGTGCTATTAGGCACTGACACCATCATGCTATATTCCAAGTCTGGAGCAGTCTTGGAAAATGTGGCTATTGAAACCATGTCTTCTCCAATGTCCACCTGAGACCTGTGCCTGCAAATGAGCAGCTTCTTTAGAGCCTGCTGGAAGTCTCGGTTCAGGAAAGCATACAGCATTGGGTTGATAGTGGAGTTGCAATAACCTAACCATGTGATGATCTTGAAGGTGTCAATCAAGACCGTGCTGGTAGAATCAGCACCTTTGGCAGCTAGCCAAACATTCAGGACAAAGTACGGCAGCCAGCATAGCACAAAGACAGAAATGATAATGCTAATGGTCCRCGTAGCTTTGTTCTCCAGCTGCAGGTGGTTCTGCCGCTTGCTGTTGGGGTGGTAGTGAATGTCCAGAGTCTGAGACATGATCCGCGTGGCCTTGAGCCGTGAAGCTCGGTAGATAAAGAAATACATGCTGCACATGACCATGAAAGGGACAAAAAACGCAAGGGCAGAAGCTACAAGGGCAAAAATCCAATTGGTGACAAAGAYGCATTCTCTGCCTGCATCAAAATCTACCCCAGGAATCTCATTCCAGCCTTGCATGACAGGAAGGAAAGAAATGAGAGAAGAGTATACCCAAACCATGCAGGTCATTACAATGCATCTGCAAAAGAACAGAGATAGGGGAGGGGAGAGAGGGTCCGAGCTATTTTGAGATGAGAACATCCAGTACAATTCAATCCCCATGGTAACCCCTGTGGGATATCACTGAACAACAGTCCCAGAGGGTTTTGAGAAGTGGCAGAGCAGAGAGAAAGCTGGGATATAGCAAGTCCATATGTAAATGTCCCTAATGATTTGGTACTTTGGATCTGTGGTTTACAGAATGGCCCAGGTCAGTTTAAGAGATGCTCAGAGCTGGCTGGAAAAACAGAAAGAAAAATGGTCTCTGTAAAGTGGCTTTTCCAGAGGTTTTTGTTAATATTTAAAACCATAACATGTAGACTTTTCTAATCAGCTCCAGCATTAATATCTGATTATGGTGTTATCCTCTAAGGATCCTACTTGCAAGAGGGGYAGAGCTGATGGATGCTGTAGATGCTCAGCATCACTGCAGCATTTGCTCTGCATTGTGTATGCTGCACAGCCCCCCTCCCCATATTGGCAATTGTGTGCACTCTGCAGATTGTATATTGCAGGAGCTGCAGCTGGGAACAAAAACATTCCCAAAACAGCTTGAATCCACCTTGCAAGTTACCAATGGCAGTGTAGCTACAGCAGCAAAGGCACTGTAGCTGCAGCATCCTCTCTGCCTACCCTTCAAAAACTACACTCATTCAAAGGTAGTTTAGGGGTGCCGTAACATTCAGCAGTCTTGGAAGCAGAAAGGCACTGAAAGAGACCCAAACACAGAGATACCACCCTTTCCCCTAGGGCTGCTCCCTGCATTTAAATACCTACAGTTTAAATCAGGATCCACCAAGCCATGCTGGTGGCTGGGACCCTATTCCAATGAGAAAGGCCAGTAGTAAATGGACTATAAAGGGATGATGCAGAAAATCCTGCTAAAAACCATTTGGAGAACCACCCACCCTGCAGTTCTCATTTGAATGTTACATGTGAACCCTCAGCAGCAACTTCAAAAGTCATCCTGTTTTCTCCACATTCTCCATATTAATATCACTTTGTAAATACTAAAAATTAAAGAGGGGGAAGACAATTGCTAGAGGAATTCTTCTGGGCATCATTTCTCCTCCTCCTTGGAGAAAACACCTCCTGAAATGCCTACCAAGGGAGACACTGTAGGCACAAGTCAGCCCATATCACTGGTTTCTTCTCCATTCTGGAAAAAAACCTTAACTCAGAAGGTGCTTTCCCAGAAGCACTGTCAAATCAGGCCAGCTGCATTTCTCCCCCTCCTCCTCCCCACCACTGCAAAGTTTTAAATGATGCTTAGATCTTTTTAATCACATTATTCTGGTTTTGGGCAGTCAATAGCTCATTTASAACTGTCATGGCTCGTAATGAATAGGGACAGAGTGAAAATATGCAGATAGAAGAACCATGCGGACAGGTAATGCCAGCATTTGTCCTCAATGACTCTGTGAAATAGAGAACTGTCTTTCTCATACAGAAAATCTGCAGCAAAATAGGAACAGGAGTCTTAGATGTTTCATTTTCACTGCAAAACTCAGATCACTGCAATTTTTGCCTCTCCCTGTCATCCTTATGGCTGCCCTCCAACTTCTTGAGGGGCAAATACACTCACCTGCCACGGGACATCCTTCTTGAATAATGGGAAGGGGTCACCACAGAGCAGTATCTGTCCAGGCTAATAAAGCACAAAGTAACGATAGACGCAGTGCAGAACATGACATCGAAAGAGATCCACACCTTGCAGAAGAGCTTCCCAAAGAGCCACATCCCTGTCACCTCATAAATGATACTAGGAGGGAAAATGGGTAGAAATCAAAAGTTAGAAATTGAGATTGATTTAGTGCTATGAATCACAGAGCTTTATGAATTCTCTCCAACTCCTGGGACATGGAAGATGCTCCCTACGCAAGAAACTCAGCTTTCATCTGGGCTCAGGCTTCAGAACTGAAGAACTTCAACTCCTGAGTAATAAAAAGAAATCATCAGGGGAATGCCTGCAAGTCTTTTACATTATCTGACTCTCAAATGCCTGTGAGGAAAACATCCAGCAAAAAGGAGACATTATGCCAAAATTACCCTAGCAAAGTCAGGGAGGGCCTCTAAGAAGTGAGCAGCTAGGGAAGGAACATATGGTAGCTGTATGAAGGCTGATGCATGCTTCTGTAGCATTCACTTAAATGCAAATTGCATCCTTTCTTTTACTGCCTTTACGTAACTACTGGGGTGCTGCTCAAATAACCCRTGTAGTTGAATTTTATGTGAAAGGGTGAGTAACTACATATTGCTGCAAGGCTTAAATTATCCTGTACGTTCACAGCTTTGTGGTCAAATGCAGTGTAGCTATGGCAGTGGCACTGTAGTGCACTTAGGTCAGCTCTGCCACCTAGCAAGGGCAAAAATAAACTTGACGTAAGAGGAGTTAGAAAACAATGCCTTGTTTCCATGTAATTAGCTATAATTCATTAAAACTACTTGTAAAGATTGTTTCATAGCCCAACAACTGCTGAAAGTGCATCGACAGGTTACTGTGCTGCTGAAGGGCCTCAGCCCTAGGCACCCCTTCATTATGCAGAGTGCTATGCAAAAATTCAAGCAAATATTAAGTCTATAGCAGAACTTGTTCAAACATTCTGGTGGCCTCCATTTTTGCAGAACAGAGGGCCGCAAAACTACTAACCTGTTCACTTCCTTTACACACACACACACACACACACACACACTGAAAAAAGATTTACAGATAGGGAAATGAAGTGTAGTAAGTTAAAGCACAGGTCCAACAGAAGACTAGGTGCTTTAGTGTCACTCCTCAGAAGCCCTCTTTATCCCGTAGATGCCACAAGGCCAAGTGGCACCTGTGGGTCAAGCACCAGGGCACCTGGAGTCTGATCCCCTGTTTTCATCAATGTCCCTACACACCTCAGGCTTCACAGCTGAGCACACACCTAACTGTCAGCACACACAGGGCAGACAAACATTTACCCTTCTCRTGAGATATAWCTAAGTGGGTGTTCCCACAGCACAATGCAGCAGATACCTCTTCACTCTTATCTGTTGAATAAAGTCTCTGCAGGCCTCAAAGTGATGAAAGAATAATAGAAGCACTAAGAAATGCACAGTAGGAGCAGAAGTGAGGTCACTTCACTGTTTCATTAGTCAGGATACCTACTTCTGCCTTCACCTTTATGTCTGAAAGTCAAGACCCTCTCTGCTCAACTAGGATGTTTTTTGAGCTAGAAGGTTACGCCAGTGCCAGCTTCTCACCCACAGCTATTTTCTCAAGCACTTAGTTTTCAACTCCAGATGATCCATTTCAAGTTGAGTATCACAAAGTTGGCAGGAGCACACTAAGATCATACAGTTCCCAGTTCATCTAAACACTACTCAACTGCAGCAAGCAGCCAGTACAGCAACAGACAAAATTTGCTCGGGCTGTGCATTCAGGCTCCATTGGATCTGCCCATGGATCCTGGTGTTGCAGGGCAGACAGATGCTCAGCCAGGTACAACTGAACTAACAGCCAGACAGAAAGAGACAAGAGATGCTGAGAGATTGGCCAAATTACCACCCAGCCGGGGTGGTAGAGTACCCTTTAGCACTACAGCATAGGAAGCTCTGTGCTATAATCTTTGTCCTGAAAGCTGCTGTTAGCCCATGATTTTTCAGCTCCTCCAGTAGAAACACTGATATTGGGGCATCCAAGAACCTTGGAAAAAAGGAGCAGAATTGCTGGTTGTTGAATATCAGCCTTGACCCCACCACTGGCCACAATGGTTCTCCCCCTCCAGAAGTTCTTGCCATACTGTGATTCTGTGAAAGCACGGAAGTTGACAATGTGCAATTCCTTCCCCTCTAAGTCTCTAATCAGACCAAAATATGCTGCTAAATTCCCTTTCCTTTTGCCATGAAGGAGGTGGCAGTCCAACCATGGAGGTCATCCTCAGTCTTACAGGGGAAGTTACAGCTGCTGAGACACCTACCTGCCTTTGCTTTTTGCTCCTGCTACTTCTTGTTGCTAAGACTGCAAATACCACGTCACTAGGCTGGAGGTAGAAGTTGTGAGGATGCTGTCTACCCAGAAACGTCAAAACTTGATTCGGAAGAAAGAAGAATCAAGGACAGCTGCCCCCTAGCAGGCAGCCATGCTGGGAGGTGTCCTCAAGTGCAATGGAAGCAAGGGAGCAGGTGATGCCACCCTCTCCTGGGGGGGGAGGGGGGAAATCTTTAAAGACAGACAAAAGCTAGACTGGAATGAGAAACCCTCATTTCTGGGCCTAATGAGGACATGGAAAAAAAAATCCCAAGAAAATGCTGGGTAACAGAGATTAGAAGTACTTCAGCTAATTAATAGTGCCTGACACACTACTGTTCCTCTCCTGCACAGCTAACATGGTCTGGTACATTTTATCATGGTGATCTTGTTTGTGCGGCACAGGTAGGGGAATATCTTCTGTTGGGTGTTAATAGTGTGTGCTTCTGTCAGTGGTAGCTCATGGATCATTTCTGCACCCACATTGCACAGGGGAAAGGGAACCAGCCTGCTGTGCASAGAAGCCTAGTTTATGCCTTGCAGAGCCCAGAGTTACCAGCTGCAGCCCAGCTCAGCCGAGCCTAGCCCTATAGCGGGAGCAGAGAAGGAAGCAGTGCGCCAGATTCCAGGGGCCACCTCAGCCAGGTCCTTACCCACTCACTGGCTCTGAGCAGTTGCCAATCCTTAGGCTACAGGACCTAGATCAGTCAACCTCAAGACTCTTTCCACTCCTAGCTTTCAAACAGGTCCTTCAACAGGTCCTTCAACGCTACCTTTCTTTTACATATAGCAACAAAACTATCAGTGATACAAATCTTCTGGTCTATCTCCTTTTTAATTCCCAGTGCCTTTAATAGGGTGGGAGCAGGTTAGCTCACCATTCAACTAAGCTGGAATCCAGGCCTCCAGAGCAGGTGTTTCCAGCACCAAGTGAAGGGAAGGGAGCAGTAAATACAGATGGACAATTTCATAACCTGAATTTAAATACTGAAAACATTTGGGATTGAAATTAGCAGTAATACTGTTTAAAAGGCATCATTAACTGTTTTTTCACCTGACACTATAAACTCACAACTTAGTTTTTAACTTTTTCTTGGGAAAATATTTTTCAGTGCCGAATTCAGAAGTGTAGGCAGCCCCATGAAAATTAAGGTACAACATGTGAAAACAGGCTTTGGCTTCTTTATATTGCTCTAAGAACACTAGGAGTGCAGTCACTCACTTTAAACAAACTTACAGTCATTTTGCAGCATAAGACAGCTAGAGCCTATTAGCTAATAAGTCTCTGGGTTTGTTTTACTGAATTTTACCCAAGCAGTGAAGCTCTTGGAGACTGACCTACGGCAGGGTGAACTGCCCTGTAGAAATGCCTCTTCATTCATTAAGTATTCCCTACTTACCTAATACCTCCTTAACAAATTACCCTACTTACACTAAAATAAAATTCTTAGTTTTACACAATCAGAGAGGGGAAGATGGCATTTGTGCCCATGTTAACTCTGACAGTTATCTGACAGCATCACAAATTGATAATACAGACAAAACCATTCTCCCAAGTGAAACAAATGACATTTGCTATCCCATTGTGGACTACAATTTTTTTGATCTGTTTAGAGAAAAATCCATTTTACAAGTTCACCAACCTTTCCCACAAACTCCACTAGTATTTTGACTGAAATAGAAGAAATAATCCTGTGTTGCAATAAAACTACGAGAACAACAACTCTGCAGTAACTTTTCAAGTTCAATAATCTGAAATCATTCATTTTCTTTTGCTAGTAAGAGTCTTTTTATTCCTCCCTCTCACCACCAGAAAATAAGAGATAAGGTGAAAGCAGTATAAAAATCAAAGGCACAGAATCTAAATCAATTTGCTTTGACTGTCATTCTTGACTGGCAAAGATGAGGGAACAATATAGCCCGAGTTCCCCTTCCATTGAAACGTTGGTAGAATCCGTGTAGCCATTATGCTTAATACTTACACTAATGACAGTCCTCATCTTGTATTCTACAAACACAGCGCGCAAAAACATTTAGCAGCCACACTGGTCCTGCAAGCAATCCGGAGCTAGTTCTAAAAAACGGGACTAATCACACTGTGGCCATCTGAAAAGCTGGATAACTCATTTAGATGAGCTGCCAGGGCCCCTCTGTAACCAACAGGGGAAAAATGCCCTTGGGAAGTCTGTCTCTCTTCATTATAAAGGTAACTGAGTCAACCAGTTTGGATGGGGAAACTGAGGCACAAAAGTACACATACTCACTGACCTATAAACACACAGCTAAGCTTGTAGGAGCTCAAGCCTGAGCACAACACACGAGCCACACTATACATCCCTGTCCACAAAGCAGCTGCTGAGCTAGAAAAAGCGATGTTGCATGCACACCCCGCAGGCAGATCTTACCTTATAAGCACTTCTTACCTAAATGGCATGACCAGGCATGCTACAAGGAAGTCTGCTGTGGCTAAGGACATGATAAACATATAGGTGACAGTGCGCAGCCTCTTTTCCACCACAGGGCAAATAAAGACCACCGTGTTTCCCAGGAGTGTGATCAAGTCAATAAGGGTTAGTATCAGTCCAACGATCACCTCCTGGAGGCCAATCCCTGACCAGTTTCCACCTCCCTTCACAAATGACGAGGCAGCAGAGGAGAAATTAGAGAGCCAAGATGCATTGTCATCCTTCAGCATCTTCCCATTGTTAAAATCTGAAAGAAAGAAGAAGAAAGAAGAAAAAAAAGAAAAAGTCAGAGTCTTTAACACAAATGAATTTGAAATCTATGAAAGGACAGATGGAAATCTTATTTATGCTACATTCACTTCAAGAAAGAAAACACACACACACCCTGCTGTGTCTGTGCCATCATTGTACCATATCAGTCTGTCAGAAGCATCTACAATCCTGAGGGTAAGATCACAGACRTGCAGCACTGGCTGACATTCTTCATGACAATTAAAAGCTCTCCTGTGAATGAAAAGCACATCATTAGGTGAAGTATGATACAGGAGAAAAAAAAAAAAGTATTGAGAGAAGAGAGGACAAGTAAATTAAATCCAAAATTAAAGCAGCCCTGCTAAAACCCATTCAATAGCAGCATGTCACCACAGTCATAAAATATATTCTCATCATCATCATCATCCACAGACTGGGTCAGACTGCTTGCCCAGGCTGTTTGTATTTGTAAACCATTATTCAGTACCTGCTCTGGCCTGGAATGTCCTGCTGCTTTTTTATATTCTCAGGTTCAGAGCTTTCTATAGCCACTGAAGAACAACGGGCAGCTGGAATCACCACCTGGAAGTGCCAAGAATCATCTAATGGGGTGACTAAATGGGAGACTTGGCTCTTTAGCTTAAGTCAAGGAAGTCCATGCGCTCATGTCCACAGCTTCCTAGCTCAGTTCCCAGATTTTGACCTGATGGTGTCAAAGGTACCAGTGACTTGCAGCTAGTCAGAAGGCACGACCAACATTCTGCAAGAAATTTCAGCATTTCAAGATTCATTAATGTGGCCAATGAGAAAAAAGTCAAAACTTACATGGAAAAGAAAATTATAAAAGTGATTTTGAAACATCAGACTGTTACATTTCAACAACTCCACTTCCCCTATGACATGACTCTGCTCCTACTGTACTCTCACATCCTTCCCACATCCCCACTACATCACTACTGAGTGCAACATAAGAATGGGTCAGGATAAATGTCCACATAGTCCAATATACCGTATCTCACGCTGGCAAAAAGCATTGCCTTAGACAGATAAGAGCAATGTAAGTACATAATTTCCCTAGTGTATGCTTTGCCTTCCAACAGTTTGTGATCCAGGTACTCCCTCCAGAGATGTTTTCTRTGTGTTAAATAATCTTCAAAGGACTTCTGTGTCAGAACTTGTCTTGTGTCTCCTTTAGCCCGCTTTACCTTTTAGCATCCACAACATCCTGTAGCAAGAATTTCTACAGCTCAGCTACATGCTGTGCAAAGAAGCATCTCTTTGTTTTGAGCTGCAACCAGCTAGTTTCACAGGATGCCCTATAGTCCCTGTACTGGAAAAAAGAGCAAGTAATCAGTCCCCATCCACCCTCTCACTGTCACTGAGGGTGCTTTCTCCAGCCCCCTCCTCACCTCTTAGCCTAGACATTCATTCCTCTTCATACAGAGGCAACTGAAGGCCGTTGACCATCTCTGCTACTCTTCTGAGTCTCTGGATGGACCAAAATTGCAAACAGTTTAAAACATAAACGCACTGCAGATTTCTATAATGGCATAATGATGCTCTCTGTTTTGTCCTTGGTTCCTTTCATAGTAATTCCTAATGTGGTTTACTTTTTTTGATTGGCACTTAGCACTGAGCTGACCTCTGATTGGCACTACCTATCATAATGCAAAGATCTTTGAGTGGTAATGGTCAGCTCAGAGCTCGCTGTTTTAGATATGAAACTAGGATGGTTCCCTCCCTTTCTCCTTCCCCAAAGTCCATCACTTCACAAATTTATTCTTCCGTTTTAATGTTCAGTCACTGAGACTCATAAAGGCTTTTCTGCTATTCTTTAAGTTAGGCATTGYCTTTAGTGCCCTGATTAAACCTAGTAATTTCTGCAAATATCACCACTTCACTCTCCACTAATTTTTCCAATTCGTTACARATATATTGAAGACTACATGTTCCAGCACGTAGGAATGCTGTAGGAAGTATTCCTGATCTCTCCTGCCTACATGATGACTCACCATTCACTTCTCCCTTTCATTTCCTATTTTAGATAATTATTTATCCATGCAAGGAACTCAAGACTGAACTCAGGACTATCAAGTTTTCTTAAAAGTCCTGCATGAGGGACCATAATAAAAACGTTTCAGAAGTCCAAGTAGACTACACCAACTCACCAAAATACTTGTTGACTTTTTCAAAAGCCTCCTGTATGTTTGCAAGGCCAGGTTACCTTCTATAAAACAAATACCATCTTTGCCCCAGTATAGAATATTTATCTACATATTACAGGTACCTACCTATTCTTCAGTATCCTCAGCTCCTTCCCATGCCTTCCACCTTTGCCAGATTTAGTGTTTTAAGGTTTTTTAAGAAAAAATATAAAGAAAGATAAGTCTGGAAGTATCAAAAAGACTCTAGAGAAATTAGAGAGAAAAAAAATCCACCTTTGTCCCTTCTCACCTGAGTTGGGGCTTGCTGACTGGGAACTGAAGCTCTCCTACCCCCCCAGGTCTGAGGACAAGTGGGTTTGTTGGACATCAAGTTCTGTGGCAGGCCCCTGAGTAGGTAAGAGGCACAGCTTTTCAGGTAAATCATTCATAATGAAAGTGTTTCTGGACAATATTTATCATCTTAATAACACAAGAGAAAATAAAATCTCATAGTGAAAAARAGAAATCTGTCTCCAGTTTTCACACTGTTGACATGAATTGAGAATCAAAGCCATTTAATCTGACACTTCCACTGCAGATGTCATCAAAATAAATCAGCTCCTGCAAAACATTTGATTTCAATGCAACCCCATTTTCTAGCAGAAATCTTGTTCAGTCTATTTTCTTCACCACACGGTCCATGCAGATAGTGCAGTGATTGGACTGATGAAGCAGCCAGACATAGTCAAAACCAGATAACAACTCATGGCTGCACCAGCTACCCAGGTTACTGAATCCACTCCTCTGAAAGTCCACTACACAGCAATCATCTCTATCTTCCAGGTCATTTGGTCATTTGCAGTCTCCCAGGAGATGCTAGCATCCTCAAACCTCCATAGCACCTGGAGGTCTAAAAACAGTCCTCTGATTTCAACTTCAAGTTGATCCCTAATCTGTTTAAATAGGCAAACACAACTCAGTCAGCCCTATGTTCTCCCAAAACAGCATGCAGCATTAAGATAGGATCTCAAGAGATTGATAGCAATCAAGTTTACCCAATTCCATTCTTTTTCCCCTAGATATTGGCCTGTGGCCTTGAATAATTCTAGATGAGAATGCAGGGTTGGACTGTCTGGAGGTTTTCAGATGTAATACAAAGCCAGAAGAGTTTAAAATTCACATCTTCCTCCTGCAAACAATGACTATGCTCAAATGGTTATACAGTATGTATAAATGTTAGTACAGATACTTAAAGCAGATCATTGAACACACCACTGCTCCGGCACTGATCCACAGACACTGAAGTCAAAGTCTAAGTCCAGGTAGGACACAGCTATCAGAGTATATCCTTCCAAACTCTCTATTAGTAACTGCCTGGGTTAGATCTTCTCAGGTGAAAACTAACAGCAAATTGCTTATATAGAATACATCCAGGAGTGTGACACAGGGATACACAGAGGTGACTGAAGTACCCAYACTCACAAAACACTAGAAAAACACTGTCCTGTATCACAGTATCATACTATTTTTTGGATACAACACCAGGACAGAGTGAGGTGAGGGAAACRAGATTCCGTCCTCCTCTGACATTCTAAGTGAGCTCCAACAACAAATTTTCACTAAAGAATCTCYTCTGGCTTGAAGCTTCAGTTTTGAATTCAAAATCCAGACAGCTGTGTCCTGCTGCTCCTGGCTCCTTTTTAAGGATCCTTAATAGAGAGTCCCTGAAAGCTCATCAGCAGTTTGTGTTACAGCCAAACAGCCAAGTTTGATGTCTCATCTTTTTCCCTCTTCTTTTTTTGGCCTGTGACCAGCAACTCATCTCTTTCTCTTGAAGAAATGCTACTGCTGAACACCTGGAGAATTGTTAATTAATATAGGAAACCAAGGGATGATACAATTTTAAAGTCYCCATCCTTCCAAAGGATGTACTTTCACTCATGAAGTAAACATTGGAGTTATTAAACATTCATACATGCTGCACCAGCCCATGGGGATGCTGTAGTAATGCCACTGATATAGCACAGTGACGACTCTCTAATATCAATCTTTCAGCTCTTCCTTTAAGGAGCCTTAGTGAATGGGATAAATGTCTTGTTGAACCACGATGCGGAATACCTCCAGGTCTCCTGCCAGCCTCAGATACCTTAGGGTTCACGTTCTTCTTATTTGGACGTAATAGTTTTCCTTCCTTTTAAAAATTCCTGGGCTAGATTCTCTTCCCATTCTGCTTGATAGAAGTCTAGTGAAACTCCATCATTTTGGCCATTTTCCTTTAATATATGGAAAGTAAGACCTAATTTATTCAACAAATCCCAAGGAAAAGGTTAATTTCATCACTAAACGGATATCTTTTGATAGTGGGGAAAAAAAACCCTCTGCAATCACAAGGCTGACTACACTTTAAAATCTTCATTAGTAAAGTTGGAAATGTATTTGCTGTCAGATTCAGCTTCTCTGCTGCTTGCTAAACCAAATAAGAATCCACTTACCACTATATGTAACTGTACCTACTCCAAGACCTCAAAATACGTTTCATTCCTCACTGCTGCCAGAACTAAGACTGCAGCTGCTCTGAAGTTTGTTAAAAAGCAGGGCATTACTATAGAAGCCTGGAATATGGTGATAAAGGAGGAGGAATATCCCTGTGGATGCTTCCACTAGTAAAAAATGTTTGAGGAGGCCATGCTAGCAAGTGAGCCTCTGCAGAGAGTTTCTTCTGTTCTCTTTTTCTTTCTCTCTCCCCTCATTYCTGCCTGCCTTCACCATGTGAAGGGTATCACTTCTCAGGGCACAACTGGTTTCTTACTTTGCAGTTGTGCGGCACCTAATGAAAACAAGGTCTGTGATTTGTCACAGAGGCAGAGGTCAACCGTATACATGGACATCGGCACTCTTGCACAGGGTGCAAAAGGGGTCCCAAAACGAGAGGAACCAGGAACCATTTGCCAAGGCGCCGCCCCAAACTGACAGGGYGGCAGGGACAGTACAAYGCTGCGGAGCTGGGGATGCATTCGYAGCACTGTCTATCCACACTGCTGCTGAGCAGGAGGCTGCTCCAGCTGCCCAGGGAAGTTCAGCCCAGAAGAAATGTGYGCTGAGGGAACGCTGCTGGACATAGAGCCACTTCCCAAATAACAAGGCTCATCCTCAAATTGTCTGCATACTGACAGCCATCCTCACTGCCCACCCCCAAATCAGCACAGATCAGCTCCCACCACCTCTCCCTCTCCAGCAGCTAAACAGATGTGACATCTGACAAGCCAGCACAAGCAAACCCACGATGCTTACCTCCGGAACCGACTATTAATTTCAGTCCATCAGCTTGAAGCATCTCAACAGTATCACTCAGCCGGGTGCTTTCTGCTTTTCCCAACAGCAGGAGACGCCTGACTCATGCCAGCTTGCAGCCTTCCAGGTCCCTTCCCACAGGGCTCCTCCTCAGCCTGGGTAGGTACAGTCAGATATTTCTGCCCCAGCACAGTTCACTGAACCTATATCTATTAAATAACACAACTATTTCCAGTCTGAGGCTTCCTTCTCCAACAGGAGCACATGTTCTTCCACAGTAGAAGCAAGCTGATTGAACAGCAGCATGCTTTCCCCAAGCTGTCTCTCAGACCCCAGGGAGGGAGCCTAAGGCTCACCCAGTGAAAACCTTGCACAGCAGCCTGGGCTTTTTCCAGACTTGTTTTGACTTCAGGCACTGCCTTTGCAGGGATTCCCCAGGCAAAGACCGCACTCCAGGAGCAGCTTCTCTGAGGCACGGGCAAAGCCACCAGCACCATCGCAGCGCTAGAACTCGAGCCGGAGTCAACCCCTTGCGGCAACGCCGGGGATGYCTGCCGGTATCCGCGGCATTCCTCGTGCGAGGGGGCAGCCGCGCTGCAGTGACAAGAGTCTAAACCTCCTCCTGGGAAAGCCCACCCCTTGAGGGCTGGATCCGCCACGCCACGCCACCTCCCCCCCCGCCCCCGCCGGGGCACAGGGCTCCTATCCCTCCGCTGGAGGGCGGGGGGGGCAGCTTGAAGGTGGTCTTTTTAGAGGGAGGCAGGGGGAACTCTGCCAATGGTAGGGAGAGGATAGCACTGCTGGGAGAGCTTTGCCTGGGAGGGGAGGGGAGGGGAGAATGATATATTCCGACTGGATAGGCTGAGGGAGGTTTGCCTGGGGGGGGCAAGGGGTCTATGCGGGGATGGGATAGCYCTGCTAGGGAAGCTCTGTCTGGGTGGAGGGGGACGGGAAAGTTCTGCTAGGGGAGGATGGGGGAGCTCGGAAGGGAGCTGGGGGAGGGGGCGCTGCACTGGTCGGGGTGGAGTGGGAAGGGGAGGCAGCCAGAAAGAGGGTGAGGGGTGGGGGAAGAGGGGAGGATGGCAGCACAGGCAGGCAGCTGCCACTTAGCTGCCCCAGGGCACTGCTGCTTCAGCCGGCTGCTGCCGTTAACGCCCGAGGGGGCCCCGCCCCATAACCGTTAACGCCCGAGGGGGCCCCGCCCCATAACCGTTAACGCCCGAGGGGGCCCCGCCCCACCTCAATAACCGTTAACGCTCGAGGGGGCCCCGCCCCATAACCGTTAACGCCCGAGGGGGCCCCGCCCCACCTCAATAACCGTTAACGCTCGAGGGGGCCCCGCCCCATAACCGTTAACGCCCGAGGGGGCCCCGCCCCACCTCAATAACCGTTAACGCTCGAGGGGCCCCGCCCTGCCTCACCGCTGTTAACGTTAAACCGTTAAACACATCGACGTTATTTTAAATTGTATTTTAACCTCCACTGAACCGAATTTACATTAAATTTATGTTAATTTGCCTTAAGCTACAAGCATTTCTAAAACTTGAAAACGGAGCAAATGTGCGTTGGTACCAGTATGTTAAATGGCAACGCCGGACCAGGAAAGATAAGCGAAGTGTAAGAAACGAGAATTCAAACAATTTAAGAACTGAATTTGTTTTTTTTTTTTTTAAAAAAAAAAAAAAAAAAAAAACAAGCTTTACCAAACTGTTATTTCTCCAGCACTGACAACCATCAACAAATTAAATGAAGCAAAATCGTATATATGTAATACAGAAGTAACAAACATTTTGACGTACATTTTAAATAATGGCTCTTTTATTCGGCTGACAGCACCTTCCTCATGCACACTTTTTTCTCCTCTATTTCATTTGAATCTACAGTGCAGGAATAGTTTTTTAAAAAAACCCAAAAAACTAGCGTCAGTCATAAGTAATAAAACATTGCAGTAAATCTGATTTAAGCGCGCAGCTCCTTGGTTCTGTCCGTGCTGTAAAGGCTCTGGCTTGGCTCCGTTACTCCAGTTTCTGTCCATGGTAGCGCCGATTCACACAACTGATTTCAGCACGGAGAGCGGGTCTCRGCTTCACCTCAGCCATCGCTGTTTTCCTCTTGCTTTGGCTCTCTGTCACCAGGTATTTCGGGAAGACTGTCAGGCTCATACAGAGCTCGACTCAAATAGTTTTTACAGGGTAGAGAAAAATAAAGGCTTGCAGTTCAAGCGTTTGATAGCAGCACAGACCCCTAAAACTGACAAGAAAGGTAGATAACTGCAAGAAGAAGGAAGTGGTWTGGACAAAGTGCTCCAGTGCTGTGTCAGCCTCTTGTATTAATGTCATCTGTGATCTGGATCACTTGCTGGAATGTCATAGAYCAGCATAAACTCACAGAATTTAATATTTCTGTATTGGAATCSCTAGGATATTGTAAAGCAAGGTAGGGATCATATGGGTTGCTAAGGGGCTTGCTTTTACATTTTATGGCATGCTTGCTAGCAAGGGAGGAGGCAGGAATAGAATAGAATTTATTTGCCTTTACAATCTTGGCAAGAAGAGAAATGTACATTTTGGAGAGTCTTTTCCATATGAAAAGCAGCTTGACTTCAGAAGATCTGAACGGGAGTCATAGTCATACAGACACCGAGGTGCTGCCAAAGGTAGAAGGCAACACGTCTCCTTAAATTAGAGGCTAAGAGGATGTGGGATGGGGAATACCCAGGAATGCTCTGCAGCTTCATTTGCCATTGGTATCAACCTACAAAGCGTTGGTAAAGTCCCTGAGGAGGGGAAGCCATTCTGAAGACGACTCTCAGACAAATATGGCAAGCACACAGCGCATTGCTTCTGCCTGCAGTGATTCCCAAAGAGTTCTGCATGCCTGCATGGCACTCACACCAAGGCGTCTTGTACACCAGAGCATAAGAGATTTGGGGGATTAAGTTGTCAAGTAGCAGCCTATAAAGAGACATTTTCTGTAGTGGGTTTTAGTCATCAAGGCATAGCCAATGGGGATCTGTCCTCGCATATGATAACCGCATCATTCAGGGAGATCCACAAAGTCATAGAGAACAATAGATAATAAAAGCGCCTGTAAATCAGATTAGATTGGCTAAATGGGACCATAAGAGATGCAAACTTATTTTCCTGTTTTCTCTTCCTTTCTTGTGAGGGGGAGCCTGTCCTGATGCTACTCCTTGTTCTGCTCCATTCTTAGGGAAGCAACATGAAAGGCAGAAAAGAAGAAAGAAGCATCTTCTTTCCAGTCTGTCTTGATTTAGTCAGGTGTGAAGCTGCATAAACAGACATCTTTGTTCTAAAATAGTTCTTTAATAACTCTGTTGATTGACAGGGCTTACAAACAGAAGTCACCAAAGTCACTTGCTAAACGTTGTTTTTCTAGCTGTATTACAGATCAGACACAGCTGTCTCAGATGTGCTTTATGTCAGGTTACATTGGTGTGCTTCACTTGATTTCTGTATCAGCAGTGGTATTCTTCAGCTCAGAGAATGAAGTTCCTTTGACACATGACACCTGCTGTGCTCCCTAACTGTGCTTTTTTAATACCTTATGTGCTATTGTATCTGATACATTTCTAGTACTTGATGAATTCTGACAATTTTCCTTTCAATTTTTACTCATTAGACTGCATATATTTATGTTTTCTCTTTCAGATGGATTCCACCAGGATTTACTCTTGACAAGTTCACCCCATATCTTCACATGTTCATGAATAGTGAAGGGTTATTCCTGTTTTCTACTTCACATATTCAAATCATATTCTAATCTGAGTTGCCTTTCACTTGCCCCTCTGCCCTCAAAAGTAGTCTCACTTTTTTCCAATGGCTACGTATGGGAAACACACTCCTATTTTTTTCCCATTTAAACTGTATTTAATTTATATTTGTAAAGTAAGTAGCTTGGATCCCCCACCAGCCTTCCAGATTTGGGTTTCAGTAATGTTTCTGGTGATGCAGTTCTAACTCTACAGATACTTGTTCCTGTTTTTGCTTGCACCAGCTGAACTGTAGCCAGTGTCACGCTGTTGAAAAGTTAGGATCCTCCTGGTTTTCAAGGGAGCCAGAAATCCCACAAACATTCCTAATGGAAATCCACAGGAATTACTGGAACCAGAGACAGTCTATCAGATTTATTTATTTATTTATTTTTAATCACAGGCAACTATTATTTCAAAGCAGGATGAAAGATATATAGTTCTGGAATTATAGAAAGACTGAATAGAAAAAAAAAAAACACCCACCAAAACTTGAATTGGATCATCACAGCAGAGTTTTGTTTTGTTTTTTTTTWAAAAGTATCAGGAGATTTTTATGAAAGTGGCCAACATTTTTGGTATCATGGGGCAATTCTAGATGGTTTGATCTCCTCCTCTCCTAGTGGAATAGAAGCAATTGACACTTCATTGCAACCAGCACCATTGATGTTACTCCATGTCAGTAATCAGCTACAGTTGAATGTTCATCTGACACCTTGATGAGACTTTGGGCATTTTATCTTGTAGGGAAAAATCTAATAGTGTCTGATCACAGTGCTTTCACATTGACTGATGATCTAAAAGCCATAGTTATACCTAGGATATACTATAATTCAAAAGAGATATTTAATGGTGGCAGAAGATATCCCTAGATTTAGCCAAAAATAATCATGATTTTTACAGTAGGGCCAGCTGTTATGTATCAGGAGATTTTCTGGGAACTTTAGTTAGCTTGCAATGAAACATGGATGGTATCTACTCTCTCTCTCTCTCTCTCTATATATATATATATATATGTATATATATATATATACACACACTAATGAAATCCCTTGCTCGTATCTCAGAAGAGGCTTGTTTATCTCTGTGTAGCTGCTGGACAGATGCCTTGTACTTGTGTGGGAGATTGCTCCAGAATTTTGATAGTACTTCTAAGCAAAATGTTTTTCCTGTAAAAGGGCAGGTCCTGCTTATCAAATGGTCAAGTTTAACGAGGCCACACATCTTTCCCTTGTTTACATCACTGAATTTTCACCTGAGGATTGTTTTGCAAACAAAACCCCATTGTCAAGAAGGAGCTTTGGTATTTTTTACCCTTATGTTAAGGAGGAATAAACTGAGGCCCAGGGAGTAAGACTGACATTTCCCAAAGTGCTCTCTAATTACAGTTACAGGCACCTCCATTCTTGAGTGCCCAGACTGGGATACCTAGGTTGGTTCTCCAGAAGAATTGGATAACTTACTCCAGTGTGCGTGTACTCCAGGGTTCTCACAGCCTCTCTGGAAAATTCAAGCCCAATGGCATTAAGGCACTCAAACTGAGTCATCAGAAGTGAGTGAACATTTTGTAAGCCTCCGTGATTTGCCAAAACCTGCATGAGTCAGTGCCAGGGTCTGGGGGAGAGGGGGCGTGAGAGGAGGAGGGCTCCAAATTCTGCATGTTAACTGTTAGACCATGTCTAATGTAAGTAAAGGAGAAAAAGTTAGACAGAAACCCTACTGAATAGATGCTGTAGAGACCATCAAGGGGAAATGAAAAGGCTTTCCTTGACCTTGGAAGAGGACACCATCAATGGGTACAGCAATACACAAAACAGTATCCTGAGTAGTAGGAGAGCACTGAATGCCCACAAACAAATCCACTGGAGGAAAAACAGTATATCCTACACATTGTATCAGGATGCAGTATCTATTTAAATAGCTGGTGTATTTTTCACTTGATTCCAACAACTCTATTTCATAGCTCTATTGTGTATTTCTACCAACAGTGAAGTTATTAGCCTCTTTGAAAAAATATCAAGAAACTTATCATGAAAATTATCAGTCTCAAATAAGTTGCTAAAGAATTTATTAACTTGTAACAAACTGGACAACAGCTGTTTTCTTGTGCCATGAAACCTATAGACATACATTAAAAAAAGCAGCACTAACCATTTGTCTAGCATGACTCATCACTGTCTTTCCAAATGTCATAAACGCTGGCAAGCAAACTACAACCACGAAGCACATTAGTGTCTCACAAGGCTGCTTGGCTTGATTACAGGCTAACAAGGATTCAGATGAGTAAATAGGAGATGGGAAGAAGATTTAACTGGACATCTAGGATTATTGAATGCTTAGAGACACTGCACAAGGTGAACCACTAAAGAACAGTCTAGTGCAATCAGTAATGACCCCCAAAGCACAGTGTTAGTTTCTACCAACCAGAAGTTGTGTGTGAGAGAGAGAGAGAGAGCGCGCACGCGCGCGCAAGTGGAAGGGGAGACACCCACATGTATGGGGTATGGTTTTCTTCTCATACACTGTTGCACACCCTGTAATTGCAGCAGCCACATCGACCAGAGCATGGACATGTTCCTGCTGAGCCTCTGCTATTGTATCTTGAGCTTCTAGCCCCAGGAAGCTGCCGAACAGGAACATAAGCACAAGCTGAGCGCTTTTCCAGGGCTGGCCTACCTTGCCCAGGCTGTGCAGTCCTACCCAAGGAAGCCAAGTTTATCCTTGTATCTAAAATTAATGCAATACCATAACTTCGTTTAATCCAGAGAAGTGTTATTTTAAAGCAGCAAGACATTCAGATCCTCCTTCTATTCAAGACTGATGTTGATGCCTGAAGACCTTGCTTTAGATCAGGCGAGAGGGAAGAAGTGTTTCTGATACACTACAGTGAGACACTGCATGTCCTCAGTTGGGCACACCTTATCATGTGGTTGTAGAGGTAGTGCCCAGTGAATGCTCTGTACTTCCTCATAGCCCTGCTGGAGCATTGGGGTCCCCGTAAGAAGCACGGCATAGCTGCCACAGTTTCTTCCCTGCCCTGGGACTATACCTTTTGGGGCAGCCCCAAGCCACAGGAGCCTATTGGGTTGAGTAGAAGATGGGCCAAAAGAGCAAGTCTCAGACTCAGAGCATCAAGCCTGATGAACCTGCTCTAGTCATCTTTTTGGCAAACAAATAAGAAGTTGCAAGTGCACCTGAAAGCAATAGGGGATGCTGAAGAAGTCCATAGCAAGGCAGGCAAAGTGCATTTCTGAAACACAGCACATGCTATTCCTCAGCTTTTATGGCACTAATTTGCTGAAATAGATCTTAGTGCCAGGGCCCATTTGTTCCAACAAGAGCCACTGTCATTCACATTTTATGACTGTCTCAAATTACATCTCCTTGCGGTTTAAATTCTCATTTGCAGAGTGCAGCAGTCCATCTCATTCATATGCACAGCATTTCCAGTCTGGTTCAAGCCAAGACTGGCTGCTGAGCTGTGAAATAGGTGTTTCTACTCTACTGGCTCATTCCTCTGTGCCTGGAGCAAAGATTTTTATCTCAGTTGGTGACATCACAACAGGAATGCCTGATCTTCAGAGAAATCTCACAGTAGAAAATTAAAAACCAGAAAGAATTATTCAGATAGGAAGAGAAATGGTGGAAAGAACTAGACAGGTTGCTTTGTTGGCACTAGACAGTTTAAATCTCAGACCTTACAGTAATAGACAGAGATATCACTCTCTCTGCAAATAGAGGAATTGTTTTTGTCATTCAGCAAATGTAACTAGAGTTTATTTTTAGCTTTAATTGAATATCTTCCTTCAAATCTTATCACTGCCCACTCAGGTGGATTAGATGTAAATACAGACATAATGTAGACTACATTGTGCTGAAGAACAGAGCAACGCCAAAATAATAACCTTTTCCAAGGCATTTCATCTAGAATCCAGGAGAGACCAAGGACTAGCTTGTTGATGTGATTCATAGCTGAAGAATAAAAAGTTGTCTGATAAGGTTAATAGTTTACAGTTTAGTAAGTATTTTCACCTGAGGATCTTAAAAATTTGCTGCAAAAGACTGTAGATCAGGCTTCAAAGTTTATAAAAATATTTTATTAAGAACATACTTTCCCCCTGTACATCTTAAAATCAGAATTAGACTTACAAAAATACTTTAGTGCTGCATAAAATTAATTACCTTTCCAGCTTAATTTCCAATACAAAAATAAATCTTACTAACTTCGGTAACTTTGCAATGTTACATCCATATACATTTGTAAGTGGAAAAAAAACAAAAACATACCATCACTTGTCTTAAGCTTAACTAATGCTGTAATATGCCTTGCAGCTCCATGGGTAAAAGGTTGAATAGAACAGCTGAAGCATTGCTGTTCCACCAGAAAGTGTAGGATAATTGCCCATAGTTGTGCTGAGAATACACATCTGATAGAAGTATCTATGAATGTTGTTTGTAAACTGAGGATATGTTTAAACTAGTAGAATGAGAAACATCATGCTGCTTCACTTTAATAGGGAATCAGTCTCTGGCAATGGTATTTTGCTCCAAATGGAAGCAAGCCTTGGGAAGATGTACTCAAAATCAGATAGTATACTCCAAAGATTAAAAAAAGTTCACACTTTTTGATATGATCTTGCTTGATCATAAAATCTGGACACTGAGAAAAGGTGTAGGATATAAATGCAAAGTCAATGAAGAAATAACAGAAAAAAGTTTGAGAAGTCATCAAGAATCACTGCAAACGTTGAGAATAACTTGTCATGGGCATATGTGCAGCATGCCAGAAGCTTCAGGCACTCTGCTGGGAACGCCACTCAGGGCCTTTCGCTGCTGCAGCATTATAGCCACTAGACCTCAAAAGAAGCAGGCAATGGGGGAAACTTCATTTGGTAGGTTATACTGTAAGAGAGGCTGAATAATAGATAAGACATCTCAACATGATCTTGTAAGATGATTTACCATGAACTGGAATACTTGGCCTTTTAGGAACAGGACAAACATTCATCCTTATCTTTTCTAGAAACAAGAAATCTAAAGGAAGTGGGGAAGGGAGTGAAGAACTCCCCAGCATCATTGATAGTAATACAGAAATGGTGGAARAGCATTTCCCTGCCAGGGAACTGTGTCTGACCAGCAGATCTCTATATGAGCTCCTTGCTTTCTTATATTTGGTCTTTCTTTTCCTGATTGTCTAGCTCTGTAATTCTCTCCTAGGTGACAGCAAAGCATAGTGCTCCTGGTGCTGTCTGTGTGGATCTATAATATAAATTACTTTATCTAGCCACTAACTTATGAACAAAGTAAAAAATGTATTTCTGTTCACTTCTGTGTCAGACTAGGACTTAAACATCCCACACCACCTTTTATAAATAGTTCACCTGCTTTCCACTGCCCAATCTGGAATACTTAAAAAGCTTACCTACTTTTTAGTTATGTATTTTTCATCACCAGTTCCATCCCTGGCACTCTGATCTTTATAACAGAGTTTGGAAAGGCTTAATTCTGCTAACTTTGTCTTCTGAATGAGAAAAGATATACTTTCCTTCCATTTCCATCCAAAGTACTTTTACAGTTAAAGGTTTTATCACAGATGTGTTCAAGATTGAGCATACCAAGGCATGATATATATGTGCTAAGAAAACTTCATCTATACTTAACAGTTGTGTGGCTGTATTATATTTTTCCATCAGAAAGGGTGTGAATGGCTGCTTTCAGGGGAAATCAGAATTCAATGTTATAGAGCCCGAGTTACAATTGCTGTATTAAAAGTAGTAAAATATCTCCTCTTCTGCTCACTTCTATCCCTAGAGCTGAGTGCTGAAGTTAAAGTCTGTGTGATTTAGTATTTGTATTGCATCTATAGGTTGCTGCTATACTCAAATCCCATTGCCCACACACAAGGAAAAGCTTCCCTCTAACTAAAAATACGTAAGAGCTGAAAAGCAATTTAGGTATTTCCCAGTACATAAAAAGAAGTCACCCACATCAAAGAGGTTCTCACAGTGCTGTTTTAGGCATCTTTGGGCAGATGCTTTGCTGTACTGACCAGAAGAGTCACTGGAAGTGAAAACAGAATCTGAGTCCCAACCACCTGCAGTGTTTCTGGTTTTGTCCAGTGATTATCTACTGCAAAATGGACAAATACTAAAGTACCAGTACTTAAGGTTCTCCCCATTAACAACTAAGCTACCGAAATGCTTAGCTACAATWGCAAGCTCCACCTTGCTTCATTTCTTTCTGGTCCTGTGAAATTTGTCATTTGGCTGCACCATATTCTGCATCAACAGGAGACCAATGAGTCTGGTGAATGTATAGTCTGGAAACTACAACACCTTTCCAGGGAGTGAGAAATTAGGATTTTCCCTAATATGATCTGTTCTCCTTYTGGGAACATTATTTCCCAATAAACAGCTGTTCCCTCCTCTTTTCTGTGTCCCCTAACCATGCTCYGTGAAACTTTTAGAGATTTTAAGTCCAGACTGGCTTTATTTATGAATTCCCAGGCAGACACAGCCTAGAGATAGGTAGCTAGATGTCCATGCACAGCCAGAATATGAGCTTCTGTAAGCACACTCAGAAGGATTTTAGATTTCTCAGCAAATTTTCCTGGTAGAAATCCCTTGGGACAGATGKCTATGACATCTCAGGCCCTCTTGGCTTTTTATTTCATTTTAAACGCTTATTCTTGAACTTTTAAATGTTTACACTTAAATTCTGCCAGAGCTGCACATTGACTCTTACTCAATGGATCTGCACTAATGTCCAGTGAAACAGCTTGATCAGGCTCTAAATAAAACCTCTTTTTGTTCAAAGGAGGTATTTGCCTAAAGGCTTTGCCYATATTCACCACAGTGGCAGTTCACGCTGAGGGAGCAATGCCCATGCAGCTGAGCCTRTGCAGGATCAGTGCCCCAAGTTCTCCTTCACTGATCCCCTTGCTGGTTTGCCAGAGAACTGCCTGTGTGCACACACTGATACTAATTTTAGTCAAAATAGGTCTGTATTTAGCAGGCTCATCAGCTACATTTAAACTGACCTGGGTCAYTTTGATTGAAATGCCTAGAAAGCACTCACATAAATAGCTCAGCTGGAAGGAGGGAATAGGAACCACTGGCAGAGGAGCAGTGCTGTATAGCCAGTGAGAAATAACCCCTCTTATATCAGYAAAGRTGGTTACAGAGTTCACATCTGTCTATACTCTAGAGGCCTTTTAATTCAACTAGGCCAATACAAAACRCAGGGATGGTATTCTTTCTTAAACAYTGTATTTTAACCCTGATTTRTGCTAGGTAAATAAGGTAGATTCAAAGAGCTTGTATCAAGATGATCTGTTTAAACAATTTTACTGAATTGTTTTTAATCAAGTTAGATAAGCAAAACCTGAATATAAACCAAATAAGAACACAGGTTAAAATATTCTGTACTTCTCCCTCCCTCCCGAAAAATCTGCATTTGATTGTTGTGAGGAACTCATTGTTCACCCTTTAGTTCTGAGGCAACACCATCCATAGCCACAAAGCTTGTATTTCCCACATCAGTCAAACAGCTGAAGTCCTGCTGCTTTGTATTGCACAAATCAGTCCGGACATGAAGGTTTTGGGAGACCCCCAACTACTTTGGATACCTCAAGAACTCTGTGAAATGTTACCAGCCGTATCCACACGCATCTCATGCCTTCAGCATGTTTTAGTGCTACGGAAATGTCTGTTTCTGAACAGGACAGTTAATAATCATCAGTAGCAGACTGCATATTGCCCATCCTGCAAAGCAATTACTCCTTGCTGGTGGTTTTCTTTTGCTAAGGTGGTTTAAACAAATGGGTATTTGGGCTTCATCCATTATGTCCTCACAGAGACTGAACTAAAACCAGTATTTACAAAAATTAATATTGTTAGAAAGAGCAACTAAAGTGGCTGTTCAGTGCTGTTGAGAGAAAGGAGCAGGACACCTGTGAGGTGTATAGCCATGAGGGAGGTGGCTATTCTCCATAAGAACCAGACCTTTGGAGCTGTGCCAAGTGCCTCCACCCTCAGCAAGACAAACTCAGAAGCAGTAGGCAGCCAGGTCTAAGACAACTTTAGCCAGACTTTCGTGTTCAACTCACTCTCAAACAGTAACAGAGTAGAGACTTTTGTCTCCTTTATCCTGAAACAATTACAGACCTAATGTACTCTTCAAAGCCGTTACCACCTCAAACTAAAGATTAAGTCCTGAAGATCACATGTCCAGATGTCATGATGGGAAATTTGCTTAGTCCCATCTCAAAACTAATGGATGCTTCCTTATGGATGAATAGAAGCTTGACAACAGCAGACAATAATGCATGCCCTCAGATTTCCTGACTGCCTGGTTGACACAGCAGGGACATACATGTATATACATATGTGATAATGTAGACACAGATTGAAAGGAGATCGATGGTATCTATATCATTGGTGGAATGGGAGTTCATCTACAGCAGGAATTTGTTCTTACTTACCAAGATAAATAAGACTGTCTGAGGTGCATTCTGCTAAACATCATTTGCAGATCAGTGGCTAGCTTGGGAGCTGTGGGTATGCAGGAAAATGCCTGAGGAAAAAAAGGTTATGCTTTCCCATCTTGTCCTTTTAGCAAGGAGTGATAGCTGGCTGGTTGAGCAGATGGAGGAGTATGCTGGTGTAAAGGCTAAGGTATCTCCCTGTCTAGTAGGGAGCAGCTGTGCCATTTGCTTGGCATTACTGGCAAAGCATCTGCTGGACCCTTTGAAGAGTCTGGCACGAACCCAATGGAACTGGCTAGTTTTGCAGAAACTCGTGATCAATAATTAGTGCTCGTCTGTTATAACTCAGTGAATGAAGCAGAATTGTTTGGCTCTGAAGCTGGAATCTCACATTGCACTAGAAATAAAAGCTAGGAAAATAATCTGAGCAGAAGTTACCACTACAGAGAGCTAAAGCTTCCAGAAGCCACATACCTGGAAATGAGATGACCAACTTTAACTCTGACACCTCCAAGAGGTCCACACACAGATCCACAAAATAGCACAAGGAAGAACTGAGTACTTCTCAGTTCAGAGAACTTGTCCTAATGTAAAGTGAGAAGTACCTGCCTAAGGCTTATTGGCAAGTCCACTGAGATGGGCTAGGCAACACATGGCTTGCATCTCTCAAGCTAAAATCTGACACCTGATGAGGCATGTCTCAGGCTTTCTGGCTCTGCATGATTATCAGGCAAGGTCTCTGCCCCTTTCTGGCATGCCCCCACCCTTCCCAGAAGGGGCAGTCTCTGCCAGATTGGCCTCTGAACATTGAGGTTTGCTTGTAAACTGAAGCAGGGAGAGTCAGCAGAGATTTAGTTAGAAGTCAAGTCCCCAAACAGAGTTTTGCAATTTCCAGAAGGAATTGCTCCTTTGGATGGAACAATGTTAGGCTCTGATAGCCTTAAAAAAAAAATCAGATTATTTCAGAAGACTAAGGAGGATAGCCAGATGGCTTTTCCAATATAYTTTAAAAGCCATATTACACAGAAACATTAATAAAGGCTACCATCTCCTATTCATTTTTAATTAAAACACAAGATGCTGCTTGTGAAAGACTGCTGTAATTAGACTGGTTCAAGCACTTCTCAAAGGGATGACTGCTTGGAAACACTACTCCATTAAAAATAGAAAAGATATTACAGAAATATATGGAGGAAAAAAAAAAATCAGTGGTGTTTAGAAGCCAGATCAGAGTTTCTGGTCAACACAAGAGCTGGAATAGTCAGACACCAGGTGTCCACACTCTGCACTGTTCAGATCTGGCTTTCCCACTAACTGGCCTTTTGGCTATTGAGCAGGTCTTGTTTTTTATTTTGTGCCATGTCAAAGCTTTTATTTTCRAAGACAAAATCCTTATTTTCTGGCTATGATTTGTTATAATGGCCTAAAGGGAGCTTTAAATGTTCAATTACTGTACCAGAATTCAGAAATACTTAGCTCAAGCCAATTCAGCTATAAATTAAATATCATATGCAAGATTCTATTCCTGTGTAAATTTCTTCATATTTTTAAGATACATTAATCAGTAAAGTTTAGCAACCACTGCTTTACAGTTAGGTAATACCTAAGAACACCTGAAATGTTAGCTTGTGAATTGCATGACTCACAAAACTGAAGATTTTGGAGCAGAAACTCGCAATTCTATTTCTTTCTCCCCAGTGTGTTGATTCGTGTATTGATCATATTCCCCAGGTTCCTGAGAGCAAGGCTGTCACTTAAAAAAGTAACTCTATGTTTCGTTTGCAGGCACCATCTTCTGTAGATTGTAGAACCAATTTATGCATGGGGATAGGAAATTCTGCAGCTATGCTCTTAAAGCGAGAGCACGTTGAGTTATTGATCCTGTACAGCATCTACCACCACTTGAACAATAGATGTTTTAAACAGATTTGTCTTAAAATCTAGAGTGAGCCTGGGGGAAAAAAAATCCAGAAGGATCCAAGACAGAAAGACATGGTAAAATGGGTTACAGAAGCTCATCTGTGCTAAAGAAGATATTTAGACATTTGGTGTCCAGAAAAGGTAGCTGATGAGGTTGATTAAAGACAACTTCAGTCTACCTATTGTTTTGTGCTTCCCAAAACACATGAAATGCCTTACCTATCCAGTAGAATGGATTTCTCCCAGTACTCCTGGGCTCAAACTGGTACAACAAGGAAAAGCTTTCGTTTGGTGGCATCAGGTTGCACAAAAGTTTGACAGCAGGGTATGAAACCTAATCTTTCTTACTTGCTAGAGGGGAAAAAGGAAATTTGTTTATGAAGATTCATAAACTTCAGTACAGGTAGACTGGTAATGTCAGAACCTGAATATGCAGGACGTTTTTACATTTAGTTATAAAGAGAAAGATTGCATTAAAATGCAAAGGTCTTTGTTTAGTTGAAGAGTAAATCAAGTACAGTGAAAAACAATTGTAAAGTGAAAAGGATATATTTTATAAGTTAATTTCAGATGATATTGCTTTCATATAGTCAGTCTTACAGAAAAGCAGTTAAGGGCAAATCTAGTGCTCACAGGGTGTTAAGAAAGCAATTGGTCTCTGAAGATATTCTAAACTACTTAGACAAGTAGAGTGTTACCCAGTAGCACCTCTTACTGGTTTATGTTGTAGCAAGATATAATAAAATACAGTGTTAGTACAGATATGAATATGAAAATTCATTGCAAAGGCAGAAGTAGGTCAGAGATAGGGAGTTAGCAGCAGAGGCAATGTTCACTCAAATTACACTCAGAAAGCACCAAGGAGAGCCTGTGAAATTACACTGGTGCAAGCCAGAAAAATTATTGATTAGCTTCTAGTCTTATACTAAAGAAGCCGGTTTTCTGTGTATAACTTATAGGTGACTGGTGACAATGTTGCACTTGGCTGTTTTTTCTGAAATGGCATTGCTTCTCCTGTGATTCACCTTCATGTGGGAGGAATCTGCCAGAGTCTACAGGGCTCCTACAGTCACTTGCAGATCTGTTCACAAAAAACACTCCACACGCCTCCATGCCAGAACTGACCTACAGGTTTCTGAGTCTCCACAGAGAAATACCTGCTTATTTCTCCTCAGCATTGCCTGTGACATATATTAAAGCCGTATTATAAACACATTAGGGCATTAGCCTTGGCCAAGGCACTCAGAGCTTGGAGATACTTAGCAGAAAACAGGTCCTAAGTCCATTAACAAGCAGGAATAACTAAAAATGGTCTGTTTCTATTGAAGTCTCAGGCAGAATCCTAATACTGATGTGTAAAGCTGCATTTGGGCCATTAACATGACCAAGTCGCCCAAGCTCAGCAATCCCCACATGCCCTCCATCTGCGCTCAGAGGGCAAGGGAACGGCTGCCCGTGGCCACAGACCCCCTGACAGCCTTGAGGTGCCCGTTTTCAGATCTGAGAGGGCAGAATTAAATTAAACGAAGACAAGCATGTGAGAAAAGAACGCTCCAAACTAATCACACTGAGAAAACAGTTTTTGCATTGCTGAAGAAAGCATTAAAGCCAGGGGTACTCCTTTATGGGGCTGCTTCAAGAATTTGAGCCTACATCCATTATGCTTGCTTGTCCTTAAAGCATTTCAGGAATTCTGGAAGCAAGGTCAAGGCCTCAGTGAGATCTATGGCCATGCTGGTTTTCAGACTCCGCTAAATACCTTGCAAAATTGTATTAAAAACAAGCAAAAAAAAAAAAAAAAAGAAAAGAAAAAAAATTACACCAACAAACCAGGACTGAGGGTCAGAACAACAATGAAGATAGTGTTACACTGGCTTTCCCAGCTCAGTGTCTTGAACAAAACAATTCTTTTGTTATCCACTACCATTGCCTGCAACATCCTCTTGGAATGAAACCTGCCCTGCTGCCACCACCTCCCACCCTCCAATAGTTTACTACTTTACATGGGGGGGGGGGCTTCATCTTACCATTGGCACAATAAATTAATTGAAGCAAGTACCTACCTTGTGCTTGTAAATGCAAAATGACCACTAACCATTAATAGCTCTGGCTTCAGAAGCCTACATGTACTGTATTTATGGACACAGGATAGGGGAGAGAGAGAGAGAGAAAGCAAGTTTAATGAGCTGCCAGCAGAGATTTATGTTTGGCTGGTTAACACCTGAGAGCATTCTTCATTAACATTTGTTATCTAGCAGTTAAATATGCTTCYTTCAAATACTGCATCAGATACTTAAACATCATTTTTCAGATCCCTACAACCTTTGCTGCCAGAAAAAACAGATGATGATGATGGCACTTGAAGCAGGCCAGAAGGGATGAAAAAGTTAAACATCACTGCATATCTAAATAAATGCCTGTAGTGTATCACACAAATCACAAAGGTCAACTKATAATACATAGCACTGTATGGAAGGTGGTGTGCAGCCAGGAAATAGGCAATTATGGCATTTAAAGCTCTATAGCATGAGCTCACAAAGCTGATAGCTACTAGAGCTTGTCCCACATGCCTCACGTGGTCTGGAGAGATGGTTGCTGGAGTGCCCGTAGGGCCCAGCAGCACAGAGGCAGAAAGGAGTGGGCAGGTTGTACCATTTGTACTAGTTTTTGATACCAGAATTTGATCTCTCTGCAACTGTTTCCTCACTTGCACCTTCATCAACTTCCACAGAGCCTTCAGATCCTAATCATTTTCCTACTTGCTCGTCACATAAACTCCTGACCCAAAATCCAGGAGACCTTGACATCAGCCAAATTTATTACTTCACTGGTATGAGAGCAGGAGCAGAGGAGGTCCTTCTCCATGCAGCATTTACATACCACAAAGACTGAGGTTTGGGTTGCAACAAAACTATTTGCAGAGTTGAATCACATTCAAACAGCTTGAACTGGAATGGTTCAGGTATGGCTGAGTCTACCCTGGCAAAGGGAAGTTCTAAATAAAATGAAGTCAGAGACAAACCATGTGATCACAAGGTTAAACAGCTTGAACTGGCTAACGCTTTATAGCTAACAGTATAACAGTGGTCCAGTGCTTCAGCTTATTCCCTAGCCCTCTTATTTAGCAGCACATATAATGTCTTAAAAAAACATAGCAAATAATATTAAAAGGAGTCTTGACATTTGGAAATAAAAAGAGGTTTTCCTGTGCCTCCCCCAGATCAGACTGCTAGTTATTCGTATTGTTCAAGTTTTTAACCGAACAAGGAGATGATAGCATCCTGCTCATCTGCTCCAAGAAAAGAAATTAGCACTTGAATAGGAAAGTATTCATTACAGGATGTGCTGTGACCAGAGAATATTATCCCAGGACTGGCTTTTCTAAGGATGKCCATTCCCAGAGTTAGCTTCTAATAGAGTAGAGAAAGCAATCAGGAATACAGTGAAGGGAATGCACCTACCTGATATTTCTGCTAAGTTTCATCAAGCCCTGTCCTCAAGAACTCAAGCAATCCCTTCTTCTCTGGCAACTACCAGCCTGGGAGTTTGTGGCTCACACTCCTAGCTGCTTTACCTCCGCTTCCCTGGGATAAAAGTGGGGAAGGGGCTTCATTTCAATGCAACATTTCTTCACAAAACAAACAAAAACCCCCACACCTTCTTTTGGGCAATAAATCCATTTGCCAAAGTGCTAGAAGTGGAGGTGAGATGAACAAAGGCAATAACAACTAAAGGCCAAGATGAGGGGGAAGAAGAGCAGAGCAGAAGAGTTCTGTGCCTACATGAGAGCAGAGAGCACAATACAGCCCTGGAGAGAGAGAGAGAACAGAAAGGAGACTGTGGTAGGATGACCAGACTGAGAAGAGCAGAGGGCTGGAGGGTGAGAGACTGCAAAAGGCAGAAGGGACACTCCCAAACACCTTTTCAGGGCAGCACTGAATAGAGACACACACACCGAGATAATTAAAAGCTTCATTGCTCAGACACACATACCACCACACAGAGTCCTAGATGATCAGCTTGCACACCAAGAGACCCCCAAAYATCAAAATCCTTGAGACAGGCAGTACACTTGCTGCTCCAGTAACCCCACAGGAGTTCATCCCTGGCAACAAGTTCCCCCATCCTCCTCTAAGCTCAAGATCATATTCTTTTACCAAATCTCTGAATTTCTAGGCAGTCCTTAGCCATTAGCCTCACTCTCAGCACTACCTGCTGTACAGCAGCAAAGGACATTACTTTCCAAGGCTCATCAAGTGACTTACCCTCCAACTCTGGTATTTCTCTTTTACTTCTCTATTTCTTTGCTATGCTTGAAGCAGGTTCTCACAACTCTCAAGACGATCCTTCTCTCACAACCAGCAAGTAGCTGCAGGGGACTGTCTGTAGAGCCAAGGCCTCTGCTTTCAGGCCATACCCTTATTTTTAAAGGCACTACTATCATCCTGCTCTTAAACTCACCATCACAACAAGAAACACCTGGTATCAAGCATGCTACATGTTCTTGTGACAAGCTGTAAACGAGCGTAACTCATCGGGACTGAGACCTTGCAAAGTCACAGTCAGCAAAACACCTGTGGGCCAATATTAGTAGTAGCAAAACTGATTTTGGTGAGCTGTGYGCTGAGTGCAGTCTTTCTTAGCATGTGTTTTTCAGCAAGCTGTTTCACTAGAGCTTTACGCAGCTGAGGAAGTCTATGTAGGCTCCATCAGCAGGATGAGCACCAGTGCGGGGCAGGGCCGGACACAGTGGAGGGTTTTGCAGGGAAGACGAGTAGATGGCAAGAGCAGAACAGGTTCTGGGAGGAACAGAGGTTGTCAATGCACCGAGTGACAGAGAGATGCCACTGGCAGGGCTGATCCAATTCTGCCATGACRAGGGCAAAGCACTGCCTCAATGTAGCACTGCCAGGACTGGAGCTGCTGGAAGGATGGTGGGGAAGGCAAGTACTTTTGGATGCACTGGCAGTGAGTGAAGAGCTTCTGGGAACTGCCAGGGTGGGTGGTTCTTCTCAGCAGGGCTGCCTGCAACTAACTTTTTTCAAGTGGTAAAAAGCCTGAGCCTCTTGAAATGAATGGAAATCTTTCAGGGAATGCAATATTCTTTGGATGAAGCTTTCAGCATATGTGAACCCACCTGTCTCTGCAAGAACACACAACAGTGATCATGCCATAGTACAAAATGCAATCTGATTTTGGGAGACTTTCTGTTACATATGTTGCAATGTGGCTAATTTGGCCCTCCAGTTAAATTAGTTTTGTGCTAGAAGCTGTCATGCCTGAATTCAAGAGGGTGTGCAAGATACGTGATTATACATGAGAGCAAATCTTAACATCCATCTGCTCCTCTATGTGATGCTTTAGACAGCTTGATTGAAATAAAATCTTTAAGTGTTTATTTTTGCTTTTTTTATTTATTCACATCTTTTATATGCACATTCCTTGGGTAAATTCAGTAAAATCTCATTACAGTGAACCTGGATTTAAAGCACTAGCAGTTGGCATAGCAAGACTGGAAGACTATCCTGTGTTGATTAGAACAGAAGCTTTTTGATGAGACCGTTTGCCCTGCTGACCTATTCAATTAATTGGCTCGTTACGCGGTAAAATGGCCAGAAGCCACGTGTTATCTGGAGGAAAACAGTTCAGCAGACATGCAGCCTATAGAGAAAGGAAATCTATTTCTTGTTGCTAGGGCATCTCATTTTACTGTTAAGTAACTCATGTGGCTGTATATCTCCAGCTGGACATGGAACAACTGGAACTGAATTAGCAACTATTATAGCATATTTCAGTTTGATAGTGTCAAATAAAACAGAAATGTTTCATATGGGTTTAGTGCAATTTAAGACTGGCTCCTCCTGAGATGCTGCAGGGATAAATGCTTGGTTTGTTAGCTATAGATCAGGGTGCCTGGCTGGACTGTGTCTCTGAAGGCCTTAGGAAGGCTGTGTGACCCCAGAAAGCTGTGTGACCTCAGAAATGTCGGATCGCAAGGGGAAGGGAGGGCTCACGACACGCAAACTACACTTTTCTGAGAGCCTGTGGCAGATTAAGCTGCTGATGAAGAAAGTAAAACATTTGGCTCAGCACAGCCCTCAGATGAAACATTTCATTTTGATCTCACTGAAGGAGAATTAAAAAATAGTAGCAAAATCAAACCTTTGGTATTACAGGGAATGTAGTTTCCAATTAAAAAAAAAAAAAAAAAGCTTCTTGAAAATTTCCATTTATCTTTACGGATGTGGTTTATATCTGACAAAGGCACAGTCAGCAAATTCATTAAGCAAGGTACAGACTGACTGCAAAACATGCAGAGGTGCCGRTGCCAAGACCAACAACACACAGATATATTTTCTTCCGAAAGACACAGATCAAAACAAAGTGTTTGGTACCAGTGTCTGAGCTGAGCACAGGCAAAGCAGCTGCTTTTACTTTATTTGCTATTGATCATATAGCTTTTTACAACTATAAGCTAATTTTTACCCTGTGATTTCTTCTGGGACATATGTATACAATAACTGGAGTCATTGCTACCTGATAATACTTTCTCTTTCATTTGAAAGAAAAGTGTTTCATTTTCTACTGGATAGCTCATGCAGTTTTTAACCAAACCAAACCACCTCTTTACAGTTAAGCAAGCTCAAATAAAGGAAATGAAAACAACTGAAGTGCTTATGATTTTCTACGAATTCAGAATCTCACCTTCAAGCCTGACAGATGTGGTCTTCAAATACTAACAGAACCCAATTTGCCACGTGGAGAAACAACAGGAAAAAAGCCACAAGACCAATGCAGACTGTTTGGAAAACAAAAGACCTAATTTTTGGAAGACTGGGAAGAGTGGTTGACAATTGCATTCATTCTCAACTGGCAATCCATTAGTTACTTTGCAATTAGCCTTTCTTGCTTCTCCCTGTTTCTCTCAATGTCTCTTGAACTCCATTGTAGACATGGCACTTTCCAAAAACTCCATTTCCTAGTAAAAATTCTAATTTTGCTGAAATACGTTAATTGACCAGTTTGGTGCTTTGCTTGTGCTTATACTTTCTGCTGCGGCTGAGCAACRGGTAGGACTTAAGGTGGAAACCCGGTGGCAACATACGGCATTTCCATGTCACTAACTCTTGCTACATCAGCTTCCGCTGAGAAAGGGCATTTCCAAACCTCACCATAATTGTTATTTTATGAAACATTAAGTGAAGAACCTGCTCTGACAAAGCTCTTAAGAATCATTAACTTAAGCACATGGATTGTAATTAAGAGATCAAATACGGTGCATTGGTGAAGTCCCCTTTATGAAAGCACTTCTCTTCAGTGATCCATGGGAACGCTGCTTTTTTCAGCCCATTAAAGACAGTGTGAATACTGACATGCTCAAGGTTGTTGTGCTCAAACTATTAATTACCACATCAGGCAGCGGGTCTGTTTTTAAGACTAAAATTAAGCACATGCTGAACAATTTATTGCATAATTGCTGCATTGTGCTGAGCCTACGGGAAGAATTTTCTTAGAACAGAGGAGGAAAATTGTTTGCTCAGTGATGGGGCTGAGGATCACATATATTACAGAAGTTCTGACATCCTTAAAGCCTTCCAGGAAATGGTGGCTTTCAGAGAACAAAACATTTTGGAGAACAAACAGTATAGGTGTTAAAGGAGTGGTACTGCAGGTTCTTTTGTGAATTGCATATTATACCAACGAGATTCCAAACAACAATATTTTGGCTGTGCTGGGTTAAATTCAGCTTCTGATTATATTTGCAGAAATACTTCTGCAATTTTATGACTGTTCTGTCACAAACCATTAGTTCTTCCTAACCACACTCCTCCAATGAAGCTTTTATGGGACAATTGCAATGGGGTTTCTGCTTGTTCCCATGCAAGTTGGAGAAACACCAATGAAAACATCTGACTGTTTGGTCACCTAGTGGTGAAAGTAGGTGATKACCAGCATGGCTATAGGCATATAATTAGGTTCTCTTTCAATTAAGTTATTCAATAAGGAGATTTTACACCTTTAACATCTAGAGAGATAACTGCAATGRGAGCTAAAAAGCCCCAAAGTAAAAAAAAATCATTATTAAATTAAATTTGATATTTTTGAGTAAATTCTCCCTTAAAGGATACACTAAAATAACATAAAGATCTTTCATAAACTGGATAATCCTTGTAAGTTCAGAGTTCAGTGTTCTTCCATGCTGGAAAATACTAAGACAAAATCAAAGATGGAATCTTGGTCTAAAAGAAATACACATTTTTCCAACTTCACTCTTGGGCCAGATTCATCTTTCACTGAACTCACTGAGCCAGAACAAATGGGCCTTGGATCCGAATGTGTTTTTGGGGCTGGAAAGGAGATTACTGTCAGCAAGGAGTTTTTSTCTCTAGAATAAATCACCTTCCTTTGTTCTTGAATCTCTTGACTTTCAAGTCCTCTGTCCTCTTTTACCCAAGATATTTATGTAGAAGATATTGAGAAAGGCAGTTGGTCTCCGCATCAGAAAAGTTTTATCATCAGTATTATGTCAGCCTGGATGTATTTATAAGCTGCATTCACTTTTCTTCAATAAATCCTATGWAAATTATCAGATATATCTTTATTTAACTGGACTAGCCAGGTCAGTTGGGTATTCCAGATTAACCCATACAGAATATGGTGGTGACAGCAGTCTCCAGTCTCCCCACCAGCCTGCAACAAGAACCTTCTTCTTTGTGTTGATTTATTCTCGATAATTTCTTGGCCCAGGCTCATTTCGTACCCTTTTTTCATCTCCTCCTGGTCATCAGAGGGAGATCTGTTCCTCTCTGTGGATCAAAGGAGCCCCTTGCCCAGAAGACGCAGCCCACCATGAAAGGGGGCAAAGAAGTGGATTTTGACCTGGAGCCCACTGCATAGGGACTGGTGTTCACCTAGACAGATTTGCCAGGCTGATGGGTGCCACTTGTTGCAATGGTAATACAGAAATACAGTAATACAAGTGATTTGAAAGAAAGCAGTTTTGTGATGAAAACTCTATCCTAGTGCAAGCCCAGTCTCAGTGAACAAGGCTGGAATGAGTGTTTCCCCTCAGGCAAGAATTGGCATGTCTCTGAAAATAAGAAACACCAAACTAAAGAGACCTACAAGACAAGGAAGAATGCAGAGACCAGTGGCATGGAAAATAAGCGTTAACAGGTTTCAGTGGCTGTCTCTCATTTTCTAATTTGTTTGTCCAGTGTTAGGCTGCCTTCCTTCACTTCCTTACCCTCCCYAGACCCTGCACAACTTAGACAGTAGGATGACAAGAAAGAAAATACACCCCAGAAGCTGCAGAATTGCGCGGATATTGTTGAAGAGTTGCTTGGGGTTCCCCTAGAAAGGTAATGTAAGCAATAACATGGGAAAAGCCTATATCCATGGTACAATATCTTGTCTGACCCCATTGATGAGGAGTAAAATAAYGCCACAAATTGGCTACTGCATCTACTACAGCACGTCTGTGGCACTGTCGGACTTTCAGTGCTGCACGCTACAGCCACTTGGACATTCATCGTGATGACAGCAAATAAATCCAGAGCGCCCTTTTCCTAGTTCAGACCTCCCTATTGTGTGTCTTACGGAAGAAACGTATTCAGCAGTTCTTGGGAAGAGGCACTGTATGGTATCCTGCTGCTGTACTCACAGGAACAGTTGCTAAATGAGTAAGCCTGCATAGCCAGTGACCAAGCGAGTGTTTGGACCACATGTTGCACCTCCTGGCTGAGAATTTCCCCTCCCACCCAGGAGATGGCACTCACAGAGAAAGCRTCATTTTCACCTTAACTAAAACTTAGTTTTTGGGGGTCATGCCCTGGAGAGAAAACCCACAAAATTTGCTGCATTATGTTGCTGCATCATGTGATGGGACCAACTAAGTCTGATTTCTGACTGTTCTGTGGATGCTATCGCTTGGATTTGAACTGGTTTCACTCTCACAGCTTCAGTGTGTTTCCTACTGGAGAACTGCTCTGGTGAATCAGATCAGCCTCCATCTAGGCATGTTCCCTTATTTTGGACAGAGGCCAGGACCAAATGTTTTGGCGAAATACTCAGCTACTGCAGCAGTAACAAGGTAATATGCTCCTGGAGACAGCTCCCAATCTCTATTAGCCACGGTTTGACTCACATCCAGCTTGTTTCTCTGTGCTGTTTTTTCTCTTGTTGGTAGTGTAAAGCTTGATGTTCCACATACAAATGTCTCATCCCTTTCTGAATCCTGTTGAGATCATAGCTAGTGTTGTCTGGTGCTGAAAGCACAGGCAGCTATTTCAGGTTATGCAGAAAAAGGACTGAAAGGCTGTGCTGAGGTAATTCCAGTATTAGCTAGAGCTTTTCACTTCTTTTCAACCCCAGTGCTCTTTGATTTTAAGCCTRTATCATTCACATGAAGAGGCTCCATCCATCCTGTAATGGGAACATCAAAAGGAGCACCAGAGAGAAAAAAGAAGTGGTCTATGTGGCTGGCTCCCTTCTGTAATTTGAATATATTTGCATGCAGCCTGAATGTCCCCCACAAAATAGTAATTATTCCCTGGAGCAGTATGAGAGCTTGCTGAAGTCACACGTCACACTGTGATAACCACTGCCTACCCATTTGTGCGCCTGAGCTGGCTTGGAGCCATCTTGGTTTACATAGCAGGAAGTGGGAAAAAAAAAAAAAAAACATTAACAGAAATCACTGCCAAAATCAGACAGGCCAGTATCAGTAAGGGCTGATGAAAGTTTTTATGTAAGTAAGCCTGGAAAGACAAGGGTATGAGAGAAAATAAGACAAATGGTAGAACCTGAGGATGCAATAGGCAGGATCCTGGCAGGGCTGTGGCTGAATCAGCAGTTCTGCATTTCTCACCCAGAAAGCAATTGGCTCTGCCTTGAAGAGCTCCTACAAGAGGAGGAGTAGATCTGGATGGGAAGATGAGACCCCACCAGCCATGCTACAGACTGGTGCCCTGCTGAATGCTGGTGTCCAGCCTGGTCCCCACTCACTGCAGGCAAGTGGTGTGCTGGCCCTGCAACGTGGATGTGCAGGTTTTGAAAGCCTGGTCTCCAAAGCTGGAAAGAGTTTAAGTGAGTGTACTGACAAAACATCCAGGAAGGACAAATTATCCTCAATATCAGCAGCTTCACTCCTTCTCTGTGGCACATTGTTAAGGACCACGTTAGCAAATCCAGCATTAGTATGTCTGATCGAGTATCTTTATTAGTGCATCATTAACATATCTTCTGATTCATCCGTTTGTTTCCTTCTTGGTTGCCTATTTTGATTAGCATTTAACAACATATTTGTTCCTGGTGAAGATTACTTGAAATTACCTTGTATATGTGCCCTAAACACACCTAGACACACAGTCTCTGTCAGCATAACAAACTGGTGCAATGGAGCAATCTCAAAATCTGCTGGAAGAGTCTGTCTTCAGCATAGGGAGGTAGGTTAATGGCATTCTTTCACAAGAGAAACCAACCAGTCAGGCAATGAGATTCATTTTAATTGCTGTAAAAGTGCATACCCCCTTAAGAATATTTCTGTTCTCATGGTCATATTCTCTGAAGAAATCAAACATCTCTGTATCCTCAGGATCCCCTGAGGTAGGCAAGTCTTACTTTTTCCCCATTTTAAAGTTAAATGCAGTTTCATTCTGTCCTCCAAATGCTACAGCCTTTGCAACCAGCCTGGCTTCAAGTTATTCTCAGTTTTCTAACCATGTTTCCAATGACTCTCACACCTGTTTACACTACTCCACTATCTTTAGGTATAGTGGAAATAACCTATAATACCCAAAGTGCCACAGACTGTGATCAACATCTCATCCCAGAATGCGAAGACGGGGCAGCTTTGCAGCAGCTAGAATCCTTTTACCTCCCAATCTTATTTGCTTTGAGATTGGCCTTGCCAGATGTCGTGTTTCTAAATCTCCCAAGCTTTCTCCTCCTGCAGTGAAACAGCTGTGCACATGATTTTCCTAAGGTCCTGCAGCAAGTTAATTGCAACATTTACTGCAGGTAAGTGGTAATGGGATGAAACATTTGCAGAGTATATGGAAACAGACAGCAGGAAGGTCACACAGCTAAGCAGGAAGGCTGCGATATGCCTGGCAGGCTCCTTTGGGATCAGCACCCCTGGGACATCAGTCCTTTCCAGCGCTGGGCTTTGCAGCCAGCCTTGGGATAAGCAGCTCTGCAATGCCATCTTCAGGCAGGCAGCAGCCTTGCTCCCTGTAGAAATCCCTAGAAATCTCCCTTAACTCAGGAAGGAAGACAGAGGGAATCGATTATGGCTTAACAGTCATTAGTAGAAATTGGTGGCCAAACCCTAGAAGATGTTAGATACAAAGAAGGCAAAGAGCTCTGCAAGGTACCAACCCAGCTGCCCTGGATAACACAGATATTTCCTTCCCTGTGAGCACACCAGGCTTTCAAGAGAGTGCATTAAAGCAATGCTACTAACACAAACTACTTCTTGATGGAAGATGAAGTTTATTGGCAAATTTTATTTAGAGTACATGAATTGAAACTGCTTGAGTGATTTTAGCTCCATGGACTGCCTTGTACAAAAGAGTATTTTTCTAATACTGTTAAGAGCTAGCGTTCTTGGGAGATTTTAATGAAAATGCATGTGAAAGGGTCTCTGCTGAGCGCTTCACAAATATTCTAAAGCCACAGTGGTGGGTTTGGAACATAAAGGGCTTCCAGGCTTCCAGGGTCTCCCATAGACAATATCACACAGATAATTTGGAGAGCCACAGAGCTGTAATCACTGAATAGTGTGGGCAACACATCCTAAAAATGAATCAGAAAATGAGAGAATAATGTAGACCAAGAGATCTGTGGAGGTCTTCTGCTCTATCCTGCTGGGACAGGGCTAATTTGGATGAGGTTGTTCAGGGCATTGTTTAGTCAACTTCTGCACATCTCCATGAGATTCCACCACCTCTTTGGCCCCCAAGTCAGTGTTTGACCACTTTCATAATTAAAAATATTTTCCTAGTATCTAACTGAAGTTTTCTATATTGCAATCTGTCACCTCTCATCCCATCACAATATAGTGATTGTCTTGTAACAGYATAGTGTCTTAGGCATCAGGATAAAAGATCCCATTACGGAAAATGATTGGAAAGTCACTTTAGTACTCCAGATAATAAGCCTGTTGCTATTCAGAACAAAATTCCTGTAGTGAAGCTCTTATTATTTTAGATCAGGTCTCACAGTTGCTTGTACAAAACAAAGATACAAAAAATTACAATGTCATGATTGCCAGGGACTCAGCTTTCAACACAGAAGCGGCAACCTCATGGATTATCTCAGCACTTACCATGGACAGCTGTAGCACCTATCACTGGGCTGTGTCCACTGCAATCACTTTCTGAGAGGACAGGCTGTGGGGCAGACATGAGATTGGCTGTATGGCCGAACACAGCCCCACAGCAGGGATCTGAGATGACCGGTTCAGCCTCTGCAAGAAAACACTGTAGTTGTCTTCATACTCTGATACCCAGTAGTTCCTGCGAAGAACATGGAGAGGGGGATAAGAAGGGGATCTGCATCCTTTGCTTGGCATAACTGGACACCAGGACGGGGATCTGCCTCTGTCTTGGCAGCAGCAGGCCACTCAGCCATGAAACTGGGCAGTGCAAACAAAAGCACATGCAGATGGCATGGGAGASACTGAGAACAGTCTCCATCAGGAACAGCATGGATGCTGCCACACACATGGCTGTCATTGGGACCAATCTCCCACCCAGATCAACCATTACAAAAACTTCGTCTCCAGCCCACACATAACTCCAAGATCATAGATCAAAATCGAGACTTCAATGCAAATCTGAAATATGTGTGTGTTAGCGGGAGGGAACGGAATGATGCAGCAGGGAGGAATTGCCTTTCCAGTGAGAAATGAGAGCTCAGGAGCAGTTGATGCCTGTTTGCTCATAGTGTGCAGATGAATCACATTGCAAAGAGTTCCTGCCCTAATTTGAGCGTGCCCTTTCCCAGGGAGAGATGGGTGCTGCAGTGTTGAGAGACATCTCCCTCCACCAGTCCAATAAGGGCTTGACTCCTTCTTTCCAAGGGAAAAGGGATATATCAGAGAATATATCCCCTAGGAGGGAAAAGTTTCCCAGCTTATATCAACCTCACCAAAAAATTTTCAAGAAAAGACTAAACAATTCTTGTGAAAGGATTTGACCCTGAGGGAATTCATTTGAGCTCCTTGCATAACATGGACAAGAAGAAATACACTTGAGAAACACTTTCTGATCCCGTACAGTTCCAAAATGTACATATCCCCACTGCCAGCACCCGCCCTCTCCCCTAGCCCTGCTCTCCCTTACTGGTTAAAGCACTCATCTTCAGCAAAAATGTGTGAGAGAGTCCTATTTGCTTTACAGTATCCATCATGGACTCCAGGCAAGGGCTGGAAATCTGTGTTGTAGACACTTCTGCGGTCAAGGTCAAAGCATTCTAGTAAAAGAGAGTTCAAATAATTGAAARGTTTTTTCAAGTCTCTATCTTCTGTATGCAGCAGTCTGTCTRTTCCCCTTTCTCTCAGCTTCATTAGCTGTTAATGCTTTCAGCTCTCCYGTTGTAGCTACCATTATTGAAATGTAACCAGAGTTAGCCACAACAGGAAATGCAAGAAGTGGTTCCCTGGTCTAGACAAGKCCTTTTAGACAAGATTACCGAGTCCTTATTTTCTATAGCCTTTTAAGTTGATGGTAAGTCATRCAAAGCAGATCTGGAAATGATATCTTAAGTTTTTCCGTTATTGACATTGACTTGTCAGCAGCTATATATTTTCTCCTGTCCTCTGGATTTTCTCTTTTATCACGCCAAAGCAATGTGCCTCTGCTTTATTTAATCAAGGACTAAACAAGGAAAGAGTTCCAGGGCCCACTGAATCTTTTCAGAGAAAAAAGAAATCCACTGACCATCTTGTGCAATGTTGCCACAAGAGTATACATGGACAACAAGCCAAAATACTAGGCTAAATGCTAAAYATTCACTTAGGGCTTTATTCCTCCATTTGTGTGGAAATATATGTGTAAGTGATCCCCCCCCCAAAAAAAAAATGGTTTGCCATGAGTTTGTGGAACACCCATTGTTACTGGACTATAGGCTGAAAGACTGCTGCTGAAGGGCTGGCACTAGTGCAGATACGATATAAAGCTGGTAACAGGGCAACATCTCAGCCCTCCTGTCAAAGTACTAAGGGAAGATCTCAGCAGGCAGAGGGGATACAYACTGGAGAAGAGACCCCACAAATGAGGACTGTCACATCAGTTCTGTCCTCTTCACCTAAAATCCTCATGGGAGCTGGTTTGAAGTGACATTGTCTCCTATCTTTTTCTACAGGGATGTCCCACCTGTATAGCCTGTGTATGCAACCTTCTGACTGAACAGATCTGTCTGTGGAAAAACGTGTCACTATCTCTCACAAGAAAACAAGGGAGATAGACAAAGAACTGCAGATTCCAAATGTTTCARTCTTTTTGCGTATTTTAATATGATCATGTAATGAGTCATTATTAAGATTTTTTGTTTTCAGTAATACTGAGATTACAGATATTTCATAGGTATCCACTTCTCTACATCTACGTCATGCAGTTAATGCTAACTGAACGAGCAGTAGCAGCAATAGTTTCCATGCTGCGCCATAATTTCCACACAGGTCACACTGAGCAGGACCGTGCTTCATTGTGTGGCCCATATGGAAACTGGGAAGAAGGAAGCATCACGTAGAATGCTCCAATCTTCTCTGGAAAAAGATAGTTGTTTTCTGCCTTTCTTCTCCCCACTGACAGGTAGATGGTCGTGGGGACTGCTCACCCATTTGGGATCATGCAGCTCAGTCTCCAGATGAGAATTTAAGCCACACTCTCTCCAAGAAGTGGATGTTCAGTCAGAAACCTTCATGCCATCTCCAGTGGTCTTCATCATGCCTGGTAAATAGAGCCTGGCATTTCTAGGGCACCATCTATAGGCATTGGTATGGACTGCAGTGGCCGTATGGAGGATGAAGCCTCTGAGGACTAGACCTCGGCCTCGTCTGACCAGGCTACCCTTGTGAAATTCTGGATATGCAAAGCTGCGTGAGAAGTACAAACCCAGTGACGGTTGCCCATTGAGCACATGGCAGTAACCTTCCCACCAAACCTGGTTCCAAGGACCTTTCCTATCTCATTCACTTGCCCTTCAACTTTGTCAGCCTGCATTCACTTCAAAAGCCCAAAGCCAAACCAAAGGCCATAAGTCATCTATGTGAGGCAGAGCCTCCATYAACTGACCTTCCCCAAAGACAGATGAACCCAAGACCATGCTCTTGTTTTGTTGAGCCTTAAATTGCCTTGCCCGACATGTCTCCAAAATGAATTGCTGGTAGGTAGCCCAGCCCTGAGCCAGCTCCTGCTTGCACAGCAATATACCTGAGAGATTGAAGAAGAAGAGAGCACATTAGACTGGGAGGACTATCAATTACTCACCCAAATCCTACCCTTGGGCAGGTGTACGCTAACAGTAATTTGGAGCATCAGCTGGCATAAATCAGGGGAGACCCATTCACTTCAGCAGAGCCTTGCTGTTGTATCAATTCTGAATTGATTTAGTTCATGAAACCAGTGAGGGAAAGATATATAGTGATGCTAAGCAAGTGCATACAGCTAGCTTTGTGAAAGGTAGGAGCCATTCCGTCTCTGTGTTGCACTGGAGCATTAAAAGGAGCTGAGACCCTTTGCAAGAAGATAGTATATAAAAGGGAAAGACTTTGCAGAGAATACTACACTGCTGAGCTAGACAGGGTAGAGGAAGGGAAAAGCTCACAGTAGTTGTCTCAGCACTAGACAGCCTCAGATGGGCTTGGCAAGGAGATGCTCAAAGCTCTCAGATGTTAAGTGAAGAAATCACTTACCCAAATGGAGACATCTCCATCAGGGCTGCTTGTTCAGACTTCCAGTTTGTGGAGAGAGAAAAACTCTGCCTGGGTTTAATTCTTCTCATCTTCCATGGGGCACTTAAGCTACAGTAGCTTAATGGCTACTGTAGCTTAAGGYTATAGTACAATGCCAAAGGCTGTGGCATTTCTCTCCAATGATCATGAAGGGAGCTGAGATGATAATCTCCAGAGATGAACTCAGGGAACAGAGAGAACATCCCTGTCTCATGTCCTCCTCTGTGGTCCTGGAGCACTGCTGAGAGAAAGGGACTCCCAGCAGGACTCCCCACCAAACTGAGCCAGGACGTTGTGTCTGACCAAGGCTTTGCCAGGTCACAGTTTGCAGCTAAACACAGTTTGACACACAGAAGAGCAGGCAGGTCATCACCAGGAAAGGCAATGGAGCAGGAGGGAAAAAGAAGAAACCCTTAGAGTAACTTGGTGCATAAAAAGCCTCATTGCTGAGTTTCCATGCCTAAGAACAGCAACAAAATTCATGGCTGCTCCTGTGCACGGTAATGATGGAAACCAAGATCAAAATTTTGAAAACCCATGGAAAACAACAAATGGCTCCAACTCTATTTTACAGCTTCTACCATAATAAAACAACAAGGACCTTGAGTTAGCTGCTTCATGAGCAAGAAGGAAATTGTATTGTTTCCACTGCCCTCTTCCCTTTCATGCAGGAGCTCAGAGGAAGATCTCAGCTGCTTTGAGAAGGTTGGGCAGGGTTGGGTGATGTTTCGTAATCACTAACTTTGTTATCCTGAAATCCTAGTACAAAATTCCATCAGCATTTTAATCTACATAAGCAGATAGTGAAATGGAGTTCAGATGAGGCCTTGCTAACAGTCATTTCCTTCTGCATTTACTGCCAAGGCAAGTAGCTCTGACAGATGGACATTAAGGGCTGTTGGTTTGTTCCAGTATCTTGAACACCAAAACCAAAGTAACTAGAGCTCAACTGTGGAGTCCCTTTGCCTCTCTGAGCTCTTTCTGTTCCCCACCTCCAACATGGGGTTGACTGTGTCTTCCTGTTTCACAAAGGAGCTGTGAAGATAAAAACCCTAAAGACAGTAGTGCAGATACTTTGGTAGCAGGGGCTCTTTATGCACCAAGAGTGGGTTTGCAGAGTTTTCTGAAGGCAAATTCAAACTCACTATGCCTGYCCTTTTAGCTGGCCTGAAAGCTGCATATTCGTGTCAAAAGGGTGCTGTGCTCAGGCTGCTAATCTTTGCTGGGCATAGCCCTGTGCTAATGCTTTGTCTGGAGTTTGGAATCTGCTTGTGTCCAGCCAGCTCAGTCCATGAGCAAAGGGCGCTCAGCTGGCAAACGACCATGCAGACAGCCCCTTAGGTAGCAAGATAGGGCTAGTCAGCTGTTCACTAGCAAACAGTGCCAACAACGTGGAAATTACCTTCTGTTCCAGGAGTTTGAACAGCAGCTGGAAGATACTGGGAATAAGAAAGCTCATTTTCTGGCTTAGTGAGAGTCTGTGGCCTCTCCAGTTTCTCCTCCTGAGTTGCCGTTGCCTCCGTGACAGGGTAGTATTTTGGTAGGTAGCTTTCTGCTTTGGAAAGGACTGAATTGAGGTACTTCCTCTGCTCTTTTTCGGYCTGCTGGAATGACTCAGGACTGGAGGAGCTACCTTCCTGCTTCTTCTCTGGCATGTCAGTATGTCTGTTCACTTTACTGCATGGTCCTGGGATGACTTCTCTTCCCTCTCTGACCACATTGTCCCAGTAGTTCATAAACCGCTGCTCTTGAGGCACTGCAAACTCCTTGGCTTTTAGCTGGGAGTCTGCAAATTTTAGCTTCTGCAGAAGGAAGTCATATGTCAGTGGAGATGCAGTAAGGTAGGATACCAGTTCCTACAGCAGCATCAAACACAACACTATCTGCCCACAGAAAAACATGGATTTTGGTGGTATCAGTGAGACCAAGGACCCAACAGCCATAAAGCAGCTCCATAACTGTATCATTAAAATGCATAGGGCATCAAAGCTTCTTCTTTCTGTCCTTTTTATGACTCCTTGGGCTGTGTCACTTTGCACCCAAGCAGTGTTCCCCTGAACCATCTCCACTCACACACTCTGCGGGGTCCAACACCAGGAGAACAGCTCTGCAAGCTGTGCCCCTATCTCAGGCAGTTTATGAAACCTGGTAGGAAACAGATGACTTGGTAGCTCAGCATCAGCTGGGATATTGCTCCAGAGGCAGCTGAGACAGATGGTTTGGGCTGGGCATGCTCTGCACTGTGTGGAGACACACACTTAGGCCTCTTCTTTCCCCCACCTTCTTCTGTCCAGCCTGCTATGCCCAGACTCTGCTGTACCTGCAACACCCTCAGGGTGTTGAAGTAAAGCAAGCTGAAGTGCCATTCTTTGAGCCAGCATGGAGCTATCTGATTCAGGGACTCTGCTGGGCACCATGTGGACACAGAGATCTACCTGTAATAACCAAGGAGCAAGCCCAGAGTGCAAATCTTAACCCACAATAGATTTCACACCAGGATTTTCTCACTGGTGGCATGTTGTTAGGAAATAAACTACCATTTTGGCCATCTTCTTTCCACTGTCATAGACAGCCATGAAGCCTCTGCTAAACCACCTCCATATTCTCATGTCATGGATTAGAACATCAAGTTACAGGCAAAAATAGCCTACTTACTTAACTTTCCTTAATGAGTATGTTCCTGACAAATAGATAGACCAGATAGATGTTTGAAGGCATATAATGCTGCAATGACCTGACTGCAGTATTTGAGCCCTTCAGCCACTGGAGATGAAGGAATGGCAACCAAGATTATGAATGCAGCTAATTATACCAGCAGAGGGGAGAGAATCAATCCTGGCACAAAGAGAAAGACCAATGTGGCTGCTAGTATGGTTGCTCTTGGGAGTCAGTTGGTTTCAGAATCTTTTAAACTGCATACTGCAGCTGTCAAGAGTAAATTGCTTCCTTTTAAGGGCCAAGTCAAGGACATTCCTGCTGTGAGCATTCCCAGACCCATGAAGTTAGCAAAGTTGCTCAGCGACTGTCCTCATTGCGTTTGCTCCTCAGCTCCTCCATGACATTGTTTTGGACTTGCACGGGTTTCTGTTTGTCCCTCAAGATCAACATCCCCCAGGGCTTTCCCCTTCCATATCACTTCAGCCCAAGCTGACTTCTCCTTAAACACACTTACAACAGGGAAACTCGGTGTTGCAGAGCTCTGGGAACTACCTGTACTGGGGGGCTTCCTCATTTAAGGACAGAAAGGGCTCATAATGACAAATCTCCCAAGAGAATAAGAGCCTCCAGAGGCTCATGGTGGATACAGCTCACCAGATAGTAGAAACTCTCTGGTTAAGGAACTCTCCAACTTCCTCTTTGGGAGAGGGCAACAATTCAAATTTTCACATCGGAAAATACCGAAGTGATTCTATCCTCTTAAAAAATACCTTGTGAGTCTAAGAAAGAAATCTGAATCTCCTGAATACCTCATCAGTAAACTACTCAGTAAGACAACTTTTTTTTATAGGCCTTTAGATTTAATAAAGGATCAATAAAGAGCCAAAGAGAGCTGCAACCCAATGAAATCAAACATATACCAGATGCTTCCTCCCTCTTTATCTCCCAAGCCAGCCAGGACACAGGTCAGGACCTCCACAAAGAGAATGTAGCCTTAAAGGCCTTTTACAAAATAAAAATAAAAATAAAACAGTGAAACCAAAAAAAAGCCTGAAAAAAAAAAAAAGTTTAGGTGTGCAGCTCAGAAAACAGGAATTCTTCTCCCTCCACACTGGCCCTGGCTTGCACTCCAGCAGGCAGGGGGTTAAAAAAACCCTGCCCTCTAAGTCAGCAGCTTGGAAGCAGAACAGCCACCTAAGGCTTGGGCTTCCTGCAAACCACTCGCCAGCCTCCGAGAACAGCGGGAGCCCAGAGCAGGGAATGTTAATGAATGTTGCTGGCAGCGGTAACTCTTCCCAGAGGGCAGAGGGAGGGGAGCTGACAGTGAGGGAAGAAGCAGGAGGGAGAAGGGAACACAGGAGAGGGCTCCTGAGGCTGCTTCAGATGAGAGGAAGGCACGGGTAGCCAGGAGCCTGGGTCATGCTTGTGCTGGATTAATGATGTGGTTTATTACCGAGGCCCCTCCAGGGTTAACGTCACCCCTCCCGCTCAGACAGCTTCTCCTCTCTGCCCCACCAGGCACTTTCACACAATGATTTCTCTGTCGTTTTCCCCCAAGCCTGAACTTTTTTCCTCTCTTATGAGYGTAGGACAGATCAAGCCACTTTAGCAACTGAACATCCCCCCTGCTACTTCTCCCCAGTGGCCCAGTGCAAACCGCAGCTGTCCCAACTGGGCTGCCACAAGCAATTAGGCCAGGCCAGGCGGAGCGAGGCAAATCAGATTAAATAGCTCAGGGGGTCGCTCTCCCTGCAAGGAGATTTAAAAAAAACATAACATTCCCTACATAAGTCTTCTCAGGCCTGTGTCAGGGTAAGGAGACATCTCCATCACAAACACCCCCCCACCTCCCACGGCAATATCAGGATGGGCCTAATCCTGACTCATTCCATCAGCCCAGAGGAAGCAATAAGACTCCAAGGCTTAGGCCCTGGTTCAGCAAGCAGTCATTAGTGCCCTGATTTAATGAGTGTAATTAGCACTGCCTGCCCAAAGTGGCTTTACTGGAGGGTACGAGGARGATTTCCTCCAGAAGGGACGCCCCAACACAAGCTAGGGGATTTGTGCCTGACATGACCCACTGGTGGGTCATCAGCAGCAAGGACCGAGGCAGGGCTCCCACTCTGCTCATGCAGGCGGCAGTGGACCTGCTGGGATGTGACTCTGGTTCCCAGCTGCCCATGGCCACAAGAGGRAATGGAGCCCCGTGGGGCAGCCTGCACCACGGCCATGGAGCCGTGCAAGGAAAAACCGACTGTACCCGCAAGTACTCCTCGGTGGGTGGCTGGTACTCCTTGTGACGTTTGTAGTCTGTCATGTATGAACTCCTGTACATGTCCAGTGACACAGGTGCCTGAAACAAGAGACAGGAAACCAGCGTAGCTGTTATTTACACAGATGCCTCCTGCTAGGGCTTGGGGGGAAGCCTTCGAAGRTGGTAATACAAGCACTGCTTCCTCAGAGCTCAGGAGATGACAGGCTGCTCCTTTTGGTCCAGCGTCTATTCCCTGGGCCAGGTGGGGTCAGTGCAACAGAGACAACTCCTTGCTCAGTGTAGCCCCAAGCAGGCTGGGCAGGAAGGTCCCCCTACTCTTTTGGTAATGGGCTTTGGGGTTCTTATAGTCCTGGGTGACTCTTGCAAAAATACCTTCCTCCTGCCTTTCTCCAGCCAACCCTGATAGCCACCAATGCTCACCCCTGGGCAGAGCGCTAAGATAAAGCTCCTGAAATAGTTTGATCAGCTGCTGAGGTCCAGTGTCACTCGAGTTAAATAAGCATGTGCTCCAGTCTCACATTTCAGCAATATCTCCCTTGTACTTGTCACATATTTAAAGTTAAGTGCTCACTAATGTCAATACTTATTCTACAAAGTGATTGGAGAAATTATGGATGAAAACTCTACCAAGGGCTACTAAGCACAGTGGCACCAGCCTTAATGCTCAAAATCACTGCAGCACAAACTGCTGCAAACAGAGCGAGGATTTTAGGGAAGAGGCATTTTGCCTTGTTTCCTATGCCCCTCCTTTGGCATCCACTACGAGCCGCATCCGGAGACAGGAAATCAGGTGAGATGAGCCTTYGGGCTAAGCCAAGATAGCTGTTCTTATGTTAAAGTATAAAATGTGCTAACTTTTAAACACATTGCAGAGGGCTCTGAGAGAGGAGCTATGGCACAACCTGTGCRGTAACTGAAGGTGTTACTGCTGTCACCCCTGCCACACAAACATACTGTCCAGGCATGTCCACCCTGCAGGAACCGGCCTGGCCAGCCAAAGCACAAGTTTGCACTCCCATGCCTCRTGCGGGGAGTTCTGAGACCAGGGGACTCACCCCTACCATCTGCTTTTGCAAGGCAGAGGGGCCTGAAAACCACTGAAGCGCCACAAACTCACTCTGCCAAAGACCAGTTCTCAGCTTTTCCTGGCCTAACACTTTCAAAGGAAAATACAGAACTTCAGTTTTTCAGACAACCTTGAAGTATTTAAACCATCCGCTGAGAAAAAAAGGAATCAGTAACTGTACCAGTACAAGGCATCTTAGGAAAGATTTCTTGTGCCTTGCTACCAATGCTATCCATTATGGTCAAGAATATATTTTATATACTCATTCCATTTTTTCTAACATTTCACTCTTTTCTCTTCCACTGCTGCCTCCCAGGTGAGAGGCTGCCTTTGGCCACCACAAGCCTGTTGTCACCAGATGCTATTATCTTCCCAGCCTGTCAGGCACTGCAAATCCATTACTCAAATGTTGGCAAGGAAGAGAGCCCCTCTTGTGCTTCACCTTTGACAGGGCTATTTTCCTCATCGCGTCCACCATGCTGAACCAGAAACCTGAAACAGAAGTCATTCAGTTAACCAGCAAACAAATTCCTTTCTTCTATATAGCCCCTTCCCATAGCCCCTTCTGAGACAAGGGACCAAGTGACATGGAATGGGTACTGGTGAGAAGTACCTACAGCTGGGAGCTGTAGGACTTCTGTGCAGCCCAAATTGGTGGTTAGAGTATGAACAACTTCATCCAACTTTAGCAATGCAAAGGGACCCATCTAGTCCAGCAAGGAGCACCTACAAAGCTGTGCACCTCAGGGCAGAGCTGGCCCTATGGGGTGACCTTAAGGTCTGGACTSTCAGGGCGATCTCCCTCCCAGGGCAGAAGAGGTGAGAGCCTCAGTACCTGTGTAGCGGAGTGATCCAGTCTCTACACAGCTGCAGAGTTTCCAGGGAGGGGAAAAATCTCCTGCCCTTTGTGAGACACCTGGGCTCCAGAACCCCAGCAGCCTTGATGGGGCAAGGGGACCTTTGTGAGGGTGCAGGGTGAGGTTTCCTCAGAGGAGAAGCCACAAGTGTCCCCACAGTCACATTGCCTGGGACCTGCTCCCTACTCTTTCAGCTGCCACCAGCCATGCCGAGGACACGTGGCCAGTTCAGGGACAAAGCCTGCAGGCCCTTTTCTCTGGTGAGCCCTCAGAAGACCCTCCAGTGAGACCCACTTTGTGCATGTGCTGTGGGGAGCAGAGTAAAACAGCCTCCTCACCTCACTACCTGGAGGAGTGCAAAACAAACTGCAGAAGGCAGGCAGGCAGGGATCTCTGTTCAGCTTTGGAGGGTGTCTGAATACACCTGACCTGTCCTATCCAGACATCTCCTTATCCTTCCTAAGAGCCTCTGATGACTTGCAAAATAACATAGCAGAGGATGCTCAGATTTAGTCTTCTGTCACACAGATGAGTGTCTGCCAGACTAGACCTTCATGGCAGTACTTACTCTTCAAAAAAAACCATCAAGCATTAACCAAGTTTGGGATCCATCTCATCCAAGACTAATTTCACCTAATTTTAGATGTCTACAGAGAGGACATCTCCCTTTTAAATAATCATTCCAGGCTCCCTAGCTTGTTTAGACTGATTCCTTTGACCGGTGTAGATATGTAGTTTGGGATGAAATGAACTGCCTTCTCAGAAAGCCTGTCTTCAGTCCACTGAATCTCAGTCAAGAGTCCAGTTTCTGTAGCTACATCTAAGTCTGGAAATCAGTTCAGAAACTCAATTCTCTGTTACTATACTAATGCAACTAATAAATGACAGTGATGCCACATGAGTCCAAAAGATGTCGTCTTGGTTTCAGGATCCTGGCTGAGTTTACTAAAGAACAATTAAAACGAAACTTTTTATTTGGATCAGTCAGACAATTTCTGCTGGAGGGTGTGGAGAGGTATCTATGTGAAACTTCATGAGCTTATTTCTGAGGGTTTTCTGACTCTAATGAGGGCAGAAACTTCCCTTTGGTTCTGAGTTTGTATAGCACTGGATACAGAGGAGATCTGGTCATGGATCCAGGTTCACAGGCCCATCACAATGAACGAAATTACTAGAGTTATTTCTCTTTGCACTCTGTTACATACCAGCACACACACGAAGCCTTGGGATGCTAATGCGCTGGCATTAGAGTCATGGGCTGCTAATACCCTGCCACTGAAGTCAAGCAGAATGAGAAGCCCTTGGCTCCCCACTGTATTTTATGCAAATGAATATTAGAATAAACGATGCAACAAGGAAAGAAATTATTTGCAGAAATGTGAAACTCTCATGTTCTCCTGTGCTTATATTAAAGGGATTACACTCCATTTCCTTCTTAATAGAGCTAATGCTCTATGGGAAGCCCTCAGGCCAGGGATTAAACCACTTATTCAATTAATTAGGAACAAACTTCTGCCTTAAAGTCAAACACACAAATATCAGTAAGCCCTTGAGAGTGTCTTCCTTCCAGGGYAGGGAAAATGGATCATATTTCTAGTGTAAATGAAACTAAGTCTGCACTCTTAAATTATCAGGAATTACATAATTTAAGAAGACTTGCTTTTAAAATCCAGGCTTTCTGTAAAGCAGCATGGTAAAGGAGGAACAGTCCTGCCACCTTGAACTCCCATCAGTTACAGTGGAAATAGAATCAGGGCCTAGAAGACTAATAAAAATGAAATATAGTTTTAGGATGTAATATTGATAACTAACTCCAAGTTGCAAGCACACCAGTGTTTGGATATGTTTGAAGTTAGGGGTGAAATCTTGCCTCAGCTAAGCTCAGAAAACAAACTGCTTATTCAGGAGGATATGAATTTCATCTAGGGTGTCTGATTCATTACTGAGATAGGAGACAATTTCCAAAATCTGGCTTCAAATCCTAATCTTCCTTGATGAAGGCTTGATTCTTCCATCTTCTCATAGGCACAGCTCACAGGAAAATTAAAAGGCATTTTGCCAGCATAGTTCATTCAGGAGCAGCCTGCTAGTGCTGTTTACCTTCCTATTTCTTCTTCCAAATGATGAGGCTGACAACTGCCAACGTAATCCCAATTAGAAACAGGTTGAACCAAAATCCTAGCTCATATCTTCCTCTACTTTTGAGAGAGCTTGTCTGCCTCCTTGTTGCTAACTCAGAGAAAAAGGTGAACCAACCATATGCCATTTTTTTAGCATTTTTATATATATGAACATTTTTTAAACTTCCTTCACATTCTAGTGTTGTCTCTAGTGCTGTTACCTTTCCTCCTAAGAATTCTCTGCAATGGTTCCAGATTTCTCCAAGCCTTCAGGACTGATGAAGCTTGGCAGAAGGATACTTCAGCGCATCAGATCCCTCCCTGGCACTCCTGTGCACAATGCTTAGTATGGGCTGTGCACAAGAAGCACCAGCAGAGAGAGGTCGAGCAACCACCTATCTCTCTGTGTTGCAGCTTTCTTGCTCTTTCCTGCACAGCTTCTCCTCCAGAGAGCTGACTGCAGAGCTGAAAGAGAGAAATGAAGTCTGAAGACCAACAGTGCTTTACAAAACAGCTGCAGGAGAAAACTACTATGAATTAGTTTATTCTCATAATACTCCAGAGCAATGATGATTGAGATTTCCAGGGTCAGGATCCTAAACCAGGAACCTAAATGGAAGTGCCCCCATTTATCAAGGCACCGATCACCCCAAACTTTCAGAGAGGTTTTCAGAGAGTGTTAGTGTTTTTCACCTCTTCAGACCATTTACGTGCAGAGATGTAAGAAAATTACAAGTGTACAACTCAGGATCAGATTTTCAAAGGCAGGTGATTACATGTTTAAACAGCATCTTGGGAGAATTTCCAAAGGGGTTGAGTGTATGACTGTTGAGTTCAGATCCTTTAATATTAGATGTGAAGAGTTTAAAATAGAGTTAAGTTTAATTCTAGCATAAAACAATGAGATCTCTRAACATAATCTGTGCAGCTGCTTTCTGACATCCCAATTCCCTGTGCTTTGAGGTGCCTCTATACACCTCCTGAAAGCTGATCTCATAGCTTCAGTAGGACTGCAGTAACATACAGGACTTGGCTCAGAGACAAATTTTATCTAAATTTGGCCTTAACTTCCTCTGTTTGCCATCTTTTTCTACTTGCAAAATGGCAGGAGTGCCTGTATTGCTCTTGTGCAAGGTGCTGCACCAGATATTGGCAGCATTCTGTAGAACCATCAAAAATACTCAGCTATTAACAATTTAATTCAGRAAAACATTTCAAGGAGGACATACCTCCCTGTCAGCCCAGCTCTTTGAGCAGGGAATAAGATTCATTGCCCCAGTGTGGATGTTGAAAGAGGAAAGCGATTGGTAAGTAGGACCCCCATCACGTGAAAGAGGCCGAGCGTAATCTGTGAGGGGAATCTCCATTCACGTTAACACCACAAGCAGATAAAGCACAAAGAGGAGAATCTTCTTCAAGGGACAAGTGTTGACAGCCTGTTCTGTCAGCATGAGGTCAGTCACCCATTTGGGTCTAAAAACATGAACTTTTGTAGGAGTGCAGCAGTCCAACAGGGGAGGGTTCCTCATAGGGTTTATTTAATGTGTTTCTCCAGTTTTCTTGGTAAATTGGTGAGGGGCATTTATGGCACCCTCTGACAGAAATAACTAGTGCCCTTCAGCCTAAATTTGAGGCACTTGTAGTTCTCTTCCAGACGCCTACATCACTTACTGGGCTGAGTCCTGAAAGTCCAACTTCTTGTTGCACAGATGCTCCACTCTCCGCAGAAGATGAGGGCAGCTGGTGAACCCGGGAGTGATGCCCAATTCTGCTGTAGCCTCTTAAGACAATCAGATGTTTGTTCATAGTCCCCCCAAAAGCATCCGTCAGCAGAGGACTGCAAGAATCTCGTCATTGTCTATGTGAGAGCATTCTGTATCCTGTGATACAAATCAATGTATATTTATGCACCTGTGTAAGGCAAATACATATATGTATTGTTAGAGAACTTAAATCTGCTCACTAATGCTGTTGTTTAAATAGCCCTTTAACCACATCACTTTTCTCCTCGTTAGGTTAAGTCGCTGGAGGTGAAAAAGCCCTTCCAAAATGGTTTTCACTCAGTCAGTCAGTCCAAAGTAAACATGCCTCTGGGACCATTATGTGTATCAGATATCCAAGGCTTTGTTAAGAGCTTGCCTGCTAGGTAAATTCTACTACTCTTTCTCCTTGGAAGAAGAAGGTTAAAACTAGAGATAGGCTCACACAGGTATTGCAGAGCAGCACTGTGAGTTACGGCCATGCCGGAATAATAGGACATACCAGAGCAGCACATACGAGCAACCCAAGCCTTGAGGAAGCTCCTGATTGAAGGTAATTCCAGTTACAATATGGCATTGGCTTGACTTATGCCTGCCACCTGAAATCATATTAGTCACAGGTCTCACAGTGACCAAGGGTCTGACATTTTCATCAACAATTGTTGAAGCCACCACATATGGCCGAGAGCCCAAATAACTAGCACTAGGCATCGCTAGCAATGAATACAGGAGGATTGTATGTTTACTGCATGCCATGGAAAATCCTCAACTCACATCTCTGGAAGAACTATTGGAATTCAGCTGGCTTAACTTTCCTTGTACAGTCTCACCTCACAATACAATCACATCAATTTCTTAAGTTTGGCAAGAAAATGACCATTCAAAGTCACTTTATYTAGCCCTTCTGTTTATTGCACCACGGTTTGGATTGGGCCCACAACCAGGAGATTTTCCCATTGTGGCTATTAGCTGTTCAGCTGATTCAAACTTGTCGGGGAGAATAAAGCAACCACCTGCTTACAGGTGACAGCAAAAGTAAAGTGAGATCAAACACTAGCAGGAGGAGAGAATTTAAGTAATGCAAGAGGTGGTTGCATGTCATTTCAAAAGTCACCTTTTGTCTTTGATCTGTGCTTAGGAAGTGGGTACCTCCTGGATCCGATGGTCATTAGAGAAGTGTGCCACCAAACTCATCCCACCTTGAAGTTTCAAGTGTTTGCTTTCCCCTAGAAGTCTCCTCCTACTTCCGCCCCTGTGTAAATCATCTGCCCTAAGATTTCATTTAGAAGAGCCAGCTCATGCATGTTAGGGAGCAGGAACCAGGACCCGTGTCCTCCCCTAATTCCAGTATCATTCACTGCATTGAAACTGAGACTGCTCTTCTGTAACTGTATTATTCAGGCACAAGTAGGTCCTCTAGAGATCAGAGAATGGAGAGATACTATAGGTGTTATGCAAACAAGAAAGCCCTGGCCCTGAAGAACCTACAGTCTAAATACCCAAGACAGATAAAGGACTTCGACTTTAGGGATTTTAAAGATGAAGCACTCAGAGACAAAATAAGCTGCAAATCACAGAAAATCTGTGGCAAAACTGAATAAATCCCACATTACTGAATCCCCATTCTGCTCGTAACAGCTCCTTGGAGCTCTGCCTGTTTATTCCTAGCAAAGCATTTGCTTTATCAGCACACATTGAGGAAATAAAATTACACAGTTTCATGTGGCAAGCACAAGCAGTTACCCTCTAAAAGCAGAGATTTAAAGCAGGTATGTGTGTGAATATTTGTCAAGTCTTTGCACATTCAATAAAATAAACYTGCATTTGGAAGGCAGTCTCCACATTACTGCAGAGAGCTTCAGTTTGTTGATACCTTCGGTGAGTGTTAACAAGAGGCGACATCATGGGGAAGCGAGAACCTGGTCTCAGGTTACCCCATAAATTGGCTAAGGCTTCAGAGAGGATTACAGGCCCAGAGCCATCCTAAGTACTGGGATGTCATTACAGTGAAATCAAAGGTAACCTTGGGGCTTGGCAGGTAACTGTCAACAGCTAAGAGAAAGAGTGATCCCATGAAGGAGCTCTGCTTCAGGATGAAATTCAGCCACCTTTATTTTCATTTCAGGTGAGGGGTCAAGCAGAAAAGCTATCCCTAGCGGCCTTTATTTACAATTTTCAAGGGAGCGGCTCATGAAGCATTTAGAGGAAGAAGGATGAACCCACTCGTCCCTCACTCACAGAGCCCGTCTCGATGACAGACGGAGGATGCTGTAATGACACAAGAGCTGGGAAGATTCCTTTTATGAATGAAATGCAGGAGGCAGCAGTGCCCTAATGAAGGCATTAACAAAACTTCCTGGTGACTTCCAGTGACTGGAACAGGGCCAGGATTTCACCTGTAATATTTTCAGGGACCTCCTCCCAATGAGACATTTACTTTCTGCAGTCTGTGAGCTAACTCCTAGCACTGATAACAATAGCAACACCCCAGAAGCAGATTTCAAGGCATTTCTTTCTTTTATACTTTTTCTCTCCATCCACCCTTGCCTGTCCTTCCTACCTAGGTGACCAGTCTGAATTTCTAGAGAATCCCAGTATGTCCAGTTTTTCTCCTAGATGTGTAGTCAATTTACCATCAAAATATTGGGAAATTTTGTATTTCTCTAGATTTCCCATTGATGAACGCAGAAGTTATAAATGGTTTTATGTTGTCTGCTCACAGTAGCTAGATCTATGCAAAAAACAAACAACACCCCCAACAACAATAACAAAAACATGGGGGCTGCTCTTTGGGCCTGAGCTCAACTGAGTGCACAGCTCACATTCTGGCACCTACACCAGCACTCTCCAGAGCAGACCGGTCCCATGGAAACTGCCTATTAAGAACAACATATAGCCTGGGCATGGGAAAGTGCTGTTATCCAGAAGACATGCCAGGCTCATAATTTAACTGCATAGACTACTGCAGGTCACCAGTGAGGCCCATGATGGGCCAGTTTAATGCAGTAGTGTACACACACCAGTGTGTACAAACTGGGCATCCAGAGAGATATGTTTAATGTTGCTATCAAATGGTTGTTTTGTTGTGGAGAGCAGACTTGCAGGGCAGATTTAAGACCTTGCACTTAACACTGCCCTTCATGGGGAGGCAGAAGTGGATCTCACCCTGCAAGCACCCTGCAAAGCACAGCTCTGGCTATCCCAGGCTGCGGGCTGCTGCAACACAGGGAGCTGAGTGCCTCCTGTGATGTCCTGGAAGTCCCACTCTGGGCAAAAAAAACAGAAAATGAAAGCAAAATATCCCATTTTCCACTCAGCCATGGCAAACCCTCCCTTACCCTCCCCTCTTCTTTAAAGATCTAAAATCCTACCAGCAGCCAGTTTTGCAAGGGTTAACCAGCATGGAATGAATGTGGAGAGACAGTCTGGGACTATAATCACTTATTATTTTCAGGTAATATGCTTTATCTCTGACTAATCTCCTCATCTGGAGAAACACTCACTGCAGACAAGAGTCACTGAGGTTATCTCTGATGATGGGGCTGTACGGACTGCTGGCTGCGAGGGACCGAGGAGAGGCCAAGGAGAATACTTCAATTATGGCATGAACTATGCTCTGGTAGCTGAAAGGCCATTGTTTAATCTACTAGAAATCATCTATTTTAACAGATAAAGGGATTTACTTGGTTTTTCTACTCCCCAAGAACAGCATGTTATTCCAACTACTAACGGAACATTGGGTATTTAATTAAACAAAAAGCACAGAGAGAAGCAACACAGCCATCAACATCACTTCTGGGGAAATTCAAATTGATTGTCACCCTTTGATGCTGCTCAATCACCTCTATCTCACTCACCCTTCCTACAGTAGAGATTAAATCATCTGGTTCTCCCTACCCAGCACTGTTATTTTATTTTATATTTTTTTAGAGATCCAATTCAAAACTTTTGGAATATGTAATGTGAATTCTCAACTAAGCATAGACCTGACTTTCAATAAGCTGGATTATCCCAGATCTGTCTAGAGGAAAGTGTAGAAATTTGAGCTTCATTTTACCTCTTCTTCTGCACACTTGGTGCTGGTTCCTGTTGGACAGGGCTCTGGTCTGTCTGGACCATTAGCACAATCTAGTGTGACAGGTCCAGCATTTGGAAGTTCAAACAGTCTTCATTGCTCAAAGACAAATCTGAAACTTCCACACGTGTACATCTTCTGTTTGTCCCTTTTCCATCTCAGTTTCTTTGTTTGTGTCTTTTCGATTTTCAGAGATGTCTTCCCTTTATTCTTTTTCATCCAGTAGTCTACTGATTGTAGAGGACAGTTACAGGTCATTCGCTGTTGCTCCACTGTGTTCAGTAAAGATCCATTTTCTTACGTCCTCTACCCCTTCAAGTCCACAGACTATAGACCCAAATGGTCTATGAAGGATGATTARGAAGCAGCAGCCTACAAAGCTAGCCGTAAATTCATTATGTAGGGGTCACATCTCTGTTGGAAATACACAAATGAAAAAAAAATCAAAATGAAAGACAATAATCTAGTTTTTCCTTCGACCATCAGCCTCTTAATCCTCTTCCCTTTACCAGAACAAAGAACAAGTATCTTGAAAGTGATTATCCAGCCAGCCAGCAGCCAGATCGCTGAAGTTTCCTCACTATCACAGAGATGGCTGTCATTTTTGTCAATCCTATTGACGACTGTCCCATTTCTGACATAGTCTCACAATCCATAACATTTCTTTGTAAAGACCAGCTGTCTTTTTTTTTAGTTTTGCCTTCCTGAAAGTCCATTTCTGTGCATGTAGAGCAAGGAAAGGCACCAGCTGAGTAGCCTGATTTTTGCATCCATGAAAATGTCTTTGCCTCTCCGTGTCTGCTTCAGATGGTCTACCCCCACATGCACTAATTATATCCTTCTTCATATTCTGTTGCTGTCCATCTGGCAAAATTTCCCAGATAAATAGGGYTGTCCACGTTGTCCACCCTGCTGCTACCTGCTTGTGTAGTTCTCTTTCTTTCTCCCTTTCCTCCTGGTCTTTGTGTGACCCACGCCAATGTTTGATCTGCATCATTCACCATGCAACACATCAACCTGATCTGGCACATCAGATAAACTGGCACACCAGTGAAGGTGTGTGTGATCACTTTGTTAATCTCCTCATCTGACTTTGCCCCAAATTTTTGGTGACTGTAACTCCATTCTTCATTTTCTACAGGCGGCTCCAGAAGTTACTGGGAATTCTCAGGTCACCTCATCTGCTAGCAGTCATTGTGCTGAACCAGTTATTCAGCTTGCTGTTGACCAGGACTGCTGACCTCACCACTTCATAATGTTTTTCAACAGCTTCTTACACATATCATATAGCCCCAGGATACTCCACACACCTATTGCAACACACTAGGCCAAATGACTTTTTGAAATTGCGCAACTRAAGTTCTTCTTGATATCTCTGAACTTGCCCAGGATCAGCTCCTTTCACTGGTTTTGCCATACTGTCCCTCTTGCTTTGYGGAAACTGGCCTGCTCCTCAACTAAATCTCCAGTTATCTGCTTTCTGGTAAGGCAGGATTGGGGAATTTGCTCAGGCATCACAAAATTCACAGAATTTGGAAAGTCATCGTTGTGGGAATTTTCTCACTGGGCTYCACTTTCCCTATTTAGGTGATCTTTTCTTTCATGATAACTTGCAATTTCCTGGCTGGGTCAACAATCCATGCTATAGCTCCACTGATCCAGTTCCAGCCCCTCAGTTTTCTTCAATTTCCTGACCCTTCTTTGCAACCTCTTCTAGAAAGATTCTTCTTGTCATCAGGCTCTTGAAGTGTTACAATCTCCCAAACATTGAGAATCTCTTCATCTCTTGATTTGCAATCCACACAAGTAGTCTGGTAATATTTCACCTATCACTTCTGCCTGTCCTTTTCTGAGAGCAGGGGGCTATCCTTTGACTTACTGTTGTGGACCATATACTAGTYCTTCTTCCTTAGCATCAAATCATAGAATCAGTAAGGTTGGAAGGGACCTCTGGAGATCATCTAGTCCAATCTAAACCTAAAAAACCGTCTTCACTGGGACTCTCACAATAATGTTTCAATGGTCCTTATTTATAAAACAGTTCTCCTTGTTTGTCCTTGCTTTTTTAACTTTTGCCTAGCTCTGGGTATTCCTGCTTAGGATATGTCTTTTCATCTTTGCATTCTGTCTTTCACTGGCTGGTTTCCAGGCTTAATAGCTGCCTGTTTTCTTGCCTATTAAGTCATCAACATCAAGGCTTGTTGAATCTTCTCTGGCTGGTTCAGTAACAATTTCTGGGTTAAGCCCTTCAAGCTCTTGGCTGAATGAATCTTTCTTACTCCTTCGTATATTTGGTCATTCTAGTTCATCCATGTTGTAACTGACTGCACCAGCTAGAAGCTGACCAGCCTTCACAGTCCACATTTTTCTCCACACCACATCAGATAGATATTGTTGAGGCAGAGGATGAGATCAAGATTACAGAGAATCACTCCTCCAGAGGATATCCAGTGCTTGCTTTTCCTTTACTGGCCAATTCTAGTTTTCCTATATGCCAATCAGAGCTTCTCAGCCTTGTTTCCTATTTAGTTTGCACTTAAAGCTTTTTTTACATATATAGAGTCTCTAGAACCTTCATGAGCATCTAGAAGGCTCATGAAGGCCTGCAGGAACTTGCCGTATTTGCTCATGGCTGGAACTAYCATGGCCATTCTTTGGTATGTGCCAATTACTCACATACGTCAGTCATTGAGTGCCTGAGCAGTTCACTCTGAGGTACTGCTACRAGATTCCTTGCCTGGTAGCAAAATAGCCTGAATTGTCATAGGAGCCCCTATGTACAGAAGCTGTTTCACAGCCCTGTATCCTGATGAAACAAGCTCATTTCTAAACTGTGACAATGCTGGGTTAACCAGGGTCCTTCTGACCATTGTGAATCTGGTATCTCTTTGTGCTTTGTGTCACTGCCTTAAAGCAAGATTTTGCCACCTGATATCACTGCCTTGTCTGTCCACCCAATTTTCAAAAGGCCAACAGTATTATGCTAATACATCTCTAACTTGCTCATCAGCACTGAGATTTTACCCAAAGCGGTTTCAGATCCTGGTTTTCCTGGCCAAAGCTTCCTTTAACAGCTATCCTTTTGCTGGAACATTTCACCTCATCAGACACGCTGATCTATTAAATCATTAAATAGCATCTACATGGCCAAGAAGACTGAAGAGAGCTCACCACATTTCTTTCCAGTAGCCTCCCTGGCATGTGAGCTCAACACATGCTGCTCTGCATTTTTTGAGCACTTCTCACGAGTGGGTTTTGGCTTAGGTGATAATGATGGTGCTCAGCCCTTCTCATGGGAGCCACACTTCCAAAAGAGGGCAGTTTTTATTTAGAGGCAGCAGTATCCTAATTACCAAAACCACTTGGCAAGCTAGGTCCTGAAAAACTACAGAGAAATATCACAGAATTTGTCTGTACTGGGCAAAATTAAGCAAAGTGCAAAGATAGCAAGATAGTTGAGGAAAGCTCTGACTCGGGGGTTGGAATCATCAAAGTGCAGTGTACTGTTTGAGCTAGACCTGATGGTGGGAAAATGGGAGATCATTATAAATATCCCATAAACATGCAGAAGGATTGAGGCCATAGTTTCCCTCAGAGGCTGTCTTCTGTCAAGACCTTATCAGATGAAACATCCAACCTTCATTTTAAAAGTCGCAATGAATCTACAATAACTTTTGGTAAATAATTCTAATAATTATGTACTACAGTAGAAATGGACACTTTGGAATTAACTTAGTTGCCCAAACACAGGTATTTAGAACCATCTGAGGTGCACTAGGCAATGTGTAATGGATGTGAAACAGTATCTGTGGGAGACCACTGGAGAGCACGGAGCTCCTCATATAGCACCAGATACCTCTGTTTGAGCAGCTGAATTGAGCCCCTTGTGTTTGTCCTGCTTCAGTTCTGGGCACTGTTCTTGTTACAGCCTTATCTGCCAGCAGACAGGTCTGATCCTCATGCTTCTGCTCCTGTGTATGCATTTATAGACTGCAATCAAGTCATCCACAACCTTCCCTTCTCATATGCAATTAAAGTGAGTTCCTTGAGGAGTTTCAAGGCTTAACTACCTGTTATTCTGTGAAGTAACTACACTACACTCTGAAGTATGCTTCCTGACAGTTTTATTTGAGGTCCTCTAGCTCTTCTATTTGACTAGATAGTAAACAATATCTCTGTCACTTTCCCCTGCCATTTGTGATTTTATAGATGCCATCATTATTTGATACAATACCAAATATGAAATTATTMTAACTCCTTATTCTTACACTTCATTTCCAAAGTCACAACAAGGAACAGCTGATTATTCACAAGAACCACTAAGATTATTAAAAAAAAACAACCGATTTCCAGAACAGACTCTACCACCTCAGCAGTCTCAGATTTTGTTCTTAGATGTGTCCTTCTGGTTCTCTATATTGAAATAAATCTCACTTGTTTGCTCCCAGTTCCAGTGCAGAGACTGAAGCAAGCCTGTGTCAGTGAACTGTTGTCTTCATTATTTGACACTCTATACTCCCATTTTTGCCTCCTACACATTCAGTCAGTAATGACTTTATTTTTCTTCCGAATAAAMAACAGAGATAGAATAATGAATCAGTTTCACAGGATTTCATACTGGAGGATTCTTCATTAACAGTGACATTCTGAGATCTACTGTTTAATCTGTTAGATCCACTTAATTTGTACCATGTTGATTTTACACCATCCAATATGGTGGTTACCGAACAACTTCAGAAGTCAGTTACATCAACAACTGCTTATTCTTACTAGAGGACAACTGCAAATCAATTTAACAAGACCTATTTTCTACATATGCACATCCATCAGCATCAGTTATATTGTTTCTTTTTAATAATTCATTAATCAGGTGAGGTGTCCACTATTTCTTGCCTGTGATAGTGACAGGCTGACAGCCTTAACGTTACTCATTTGCCCAATACTTTCAAATAACAAGCCAATACCGGCTTCTTCCAGTCCTCTAAAATCTTCCCAGTGTCCCAGAATCAAAAATCAGCATTAATGGCTCACTACCAGTGTCCCAGAATCAAAAATCAGCATTAATGGATCACTACGTTCCTGGTTCCAAGAATTCTAAAACTCTTGGATATAAATTACCTGGCTGGCTAACTATAAAACTTATATTGCTGCTCTTTAACATAACCCTTATTTATTAATGGAGCCAAAAATGTTATTCACCAGCATTGGACAGTAAAAAACTGTCTGATTTTCTCCCCCAGCAAATATGGAAAAGAAATATTATTTTCATATTCCTCTATTTCCTTATAGAGGTGGCAGTCGCTACTGCCTTTATCTGTTAATAGCTTCAACCTTTTTAACCTTAGCTCTCTATAAATTCATCCTTATGTTCTTTTATTTCCATTCATTCTAGGGCAGACGTGGTCTATTCAGATGACTTAAGACCAAAGCACATTGGTGTTTGCCTTGCTGTACAGGAGTGATCACAATAGAGCAAGAAGCCCTGAGCACCAAGCTCCATTCCAAACATCCCATTATGCATCAAAAGGAGGCAGAAAACACAAAAATATTCCTTTATTTTAGCCCACATCAGTTTCTAGCTTTATTTCCAGCCTTAAGCAGGAGAGACGAAGCCCCCTTCTTACTACTCCTCACAGAAAAGACACCATCAGATACCAGCAAGTTAGTCCYCCCTCTCTGTCAGGTGGACTTTTTTTATTGTTGCAAAAATAAAACACAGAGATAAAGTTTGCAGCATCAGAACAGGGACTTTTTAAATACTTTTTGTGAATCTTAGGCATGAAGAGAGGCTGTTCTTTGAGCACAGCAGGAGAAATGCAGARTGTGCAGAGTGCTTCTGCAAACTTGTTTCCAAACACCTGGAGTGTATGCTTAATCTGCTCGCAAACAGYTGACTTCCTTCTTTTTCCTACCAGATTCAAGTTCCTTTCCTTCTCTCCACTCTCCACAATCCCCAAATCAGGCTTCTTTCCCAGCTCGGTAAAATCTGACACGCAGAGCTGCCTCAACCATCCCCTTGTCCCCAAAAACTCAGAGAGACTCCCACTTGCAACTGCCTCACTCCCAAGGTGTCTAATTAATCTCATTTTTATTCTGAGCGCAGCTACCAGTAGCCTACAAAAGTTACAAAATAATGAAGCTCTTATCAAAACTTGGGCTAATCGGTTGTTAACAAGCTCCCATTCAGGAAGGGGCTAGGCAGGAACCTGATTTGAATCTGAAAGTCACCCACTACCTGCACTGGGAAAAGAAAGTCATGGGAGAAGGAGAAAGGCAGTGCTCGTGCTCAGCCTTGGGGCAGGGGAGGGTTCACCCCAAGGCTTTGCTACCACAAATACTCTGAAGCAGCTCCAGAAGATGCAGTTCCACTTTCCTTTGTTCAGAATGAGCATTTATTTGGTCACACAGTGAACTGGATGGGGCACTGGTGCAGGTTAAAATGAAACTGGGGGAAAAAAGAAAAAAAAAAAAGAGCAGTGGCAAGGGTGTTTCCTTTTAACCTGGATCAGTTCCTCAGCCACAAAAACACTTGTATGAGCACAGCAGACAGAAAAAGCAGCCAGGAGTGGASAGAGAGCAGAAATTCTTCCTTCAGCAAGGGTGTTCGCTTATGACAACTTAAAAGCGTTTGTACAATGACAACTTGCAACAAACTGTAATGACTTATTCTTGTCTTGTGGCGGAGTCCACAGGCTCTGTCACACTCAGCACCATACAAATGCAACAGGAAAATATTTGCTATTCCAAAATGCTAACCATCTCAGCAGTTTTTTTCAATCTGCAGCCTCCAGTGCTTTTAAGGAGACCATGAACAGCAACTAGAAACAAAACCAAACTAAGCCTGCTGTCACAGGCTGAAAATTGAGGAATGAGGACACCTCCCCAGGAAATGTTGTAGGGTCTGAAAAATCAAGAAAGATGGAAAACCTGATCTTATCATAAGGCAATGTGGCAAAATTTGATCACTAGCACTTCAGTCCAATAGATGACTGGATACAAGGAGGGAAAAATATATATTATTTTCATTAGGTAAGGGATAAATATTAGTTCAACTTGWATACACATACATAGAACATTCTTCTCAAAATCATGTCAGTGAAACATCTGTTGCACACTATCATATATTCTGTTATCTATTGGCAGAACTCAGAGAGCAAGTGAAAAAGAGAACTTCTTAGAGCAGATTAATGGGCATAAATTACCTAGTTTAGGAAGGAACAAGTTTAGCTGTGAATAAGGGAGTGGGAAGCTCCCATTTAAGATCCTGAGTTTAATTTGAGCTGTTCTTGATCAGTTCCTTGCTGATATTCTTGAAGAACAAGGTGGAACAAATATCCTGGACCACTGCTAGGAAAAAGATAATTCTGCCAAATTATCCTAGAGGATGAAGAATTCATTCCCAATTTTGTTGATGACTCTGGAGAAAGATACAATCTGCACACGAAGAATTCTTTTATATGTGGACCACAGAGTTACTACCTTACTTCTTGTCAGCCCTAGGGARAAAGTGAGACTTACCTTGCAAATGCAGCCAAAACAAACCAAACCTGTGGTGCCAGCTTCACTGCAGAAATTCGGAGCCATTGAAGAGATTCTGGTCTATATCCTACCAGTAAAGCCAATAGCAGCACATATGAGCTATTAGGTCCTGATCCTCCAACATCCATTCCTATGGCTAGATCTCAGCATTTTCAGGAAACGCAGGGAGACCCAGGTAGGTGCAGGCGTTCATTCTTGCTGCAAGGCTGAGTGCTCAGCTCTGAAGCATTTTCAGGTTTCTGTGTTCAACTGCACACACCTGCGATTCACACAGTAAAGTTAAGCCTGTACCTACATGTTCAGAGGAGCAAGGCCTCAGAGGCAAAGAGAACGTCTTCCTCCCAGTGAGAAAAGTGCCTACTGCATGGATGGTAAGGACCAGCATAGCACCAAAGCAAATGGTATCACTAGTACAACCCAAGGATGGGTCAGACTTCGCTCTCCTGCGGCACTTCCCCATAACASGTCTTAAAACACTTTCAAAGGAAGCTGGAGAGGTTCATCTATAATTGCAAAGCTGGCTGGGGATACAGTTCAGCCCTGACTCCAAGGTGCCATGGGCTCTTCTATCCAGCAGACCTCGCTGCCGCAGTTAGTAATGCTGGTGTTAATGAATGTCCCAGTGACTCGGTAATAACAGAGTAATTTCAAAGCATTGCTCAAGCGTGATTGAATCTTCTTGCAACGATGGACAATAGCCTCAGACACTTACCTTGAAACTAATTTCACTTTTGAGTTTCAGCACCTCGCATGCTGGCTTGTTCTTGCTCAAAGGCAAACATCTCCCACACCTCTCTGGAAAAGAGCACAGTTTAGCAAGTACAAAGGCAGAGYGCTGGATTTCTCAGTGTTGTTCTCCTCGTGTTTTGGCAAAAGGGAAAAGCAACAGGTTTGTACTGCGAGCTCACAATGTATTGAGGCAATACTGAATACCTTTTGCAGTATAAATGCATTAAGAAAATAAAACATTTCTAAAGCCATCACACCATCAAAGCTTTATTCTCTCCACTTTTTAAATTAAGTGTTGGTTTGCTTATCTGTGCCATCCTGGCTATGTAATAACTTTCATAAAGCTATTTTTGTTTCACATTTCCTACTGTTTGGCAAAGTGAGCTGGAGTTTTCAGAGGACACTCATTTTTATTAGAACTAATTCAGCATTATTTTCTTACCTATTTTCTTTGTTCGAGGTAGAGAAATCAACTGAGGAAAACTCGAAGGCAACATACCATGCCTTTGAGGGAAACAGCCTTTTGCACTGCCTCGTAATAGCCATGGTAATCCTCTAGATGGCTCTGCCTTTTTCCAAATGCATCAAATCCCTGAAGCAAAAATTGCAATTTCAAGCAATACGGTTGATACTACTAACTTGTCCTCTCCCTAYCGGGATGATCACAGACTTTTTGAGCAAAGGGATAAACATAGACTTGTCACAATTTTAGAGAATAAAATTTCTAGATTAGCTTTTCAAATGCAAAATAAAGTTACTTTTAAAATCTACTTCTTGTCCTTTCAGCACTCTTATTATCTTTGATTTCCTGATAAACTTCTTTTAGATGCTGGTTGTCTGTTTAGACTACAAAGTAGTATTTTTGGATGTGACCCTTCTCCAGAAAGATGCAAAATAATTACAAACAATAAATGTCTATAGGCAAGGAAGGAGAGAAGGAAACAGTCACCTTGCAAATCAAAACGTAAAAATTTCTCCTGCTGCTGTGACTCTCCAAATATACACATGCACACAGCAAGCTCTTCCCCAAGAAGATACAAAACAAAATCATCAGCAGCAACAGTGACAGAAAGAAAAAGAATCACAACAAAAATTCTCCTCCTATAATTAAAGGAGACCCAAGATCAAACTTCTTCATCACTCTCACTTTAAGTGATGATGGTCCCAAACTGTCTGTTTGCTCACTTTAAAACGAAATCTAATGGGAAGAATTCTCCAGTTAATACGTTCCTGCTTAGATCACACAAGGGATGAAAAACTGATTTGAGCAAGCCAAGGAAAGCTGCTCTGATTCGGTTTCACTGATTTACAAGKGCATTTTTAAGTATTTTATTGAAGACATAAAATGCAAAGACGTCTTAAAAACGATCTTCTCCCCACTTGCCCCGATTCCCCAAAATCCCAATGTCAAATCAAGACACTGGGCGCCGGCAACCCTGGGAGCGCKCTTTGCTTTCGCATCTTGGAAGGCSATTTTTACGCATTTCCCATTTGTATCTTGGAAGGTGATTTTTAAACATTTTGCTTTTGTATCTTGAAAGGCGATTTTAACGCATTTTTATCAGCAGAAAATGGAATTGAATAACGATAGCATTTAAGACCCGGGGATTTGCATCTTCAGCGCGACGGGCAGAGATTCTCTCAATTCYCCCGCACCGTTTGACCGAATTTTTCCTTTTTCTGAGCGCGGTTTAAACCTCTCTGTGACGAGGGTTTGAGGGGGATTTGCGGCAGCCGGCGCTTCCGCGCATTCCCGTTTAAAAACCCCCGGGATGGGAAAACACTCGTGCACCCGAGCCGCGCRGGGCACCGCGGCGCTCAGCGGGACGCACATCCTCCTTTCTTCCCCAAAAAGACACAAAAACCGCGCGCGGCGGAAACACAAGAAGTCACCCGCCAAATTGCAGGGAGAAACGCAAGTCCACAGGAGAAAGGTTTTTGTGGG
>NW_028186546.1:4367990-4467840 GCF_003343005.1 Rhea americana
GGCGGCCCTGCGCGGCCGGGGATTATGAGCGCCGGTGAGTTGCAGCAGGCGCAGCCCAGAGCCTCGGCGCCGGCGGCCGCGCCGGTGCCGCCGCAGCCGCGCAGCGCCCAGGAGGCCCCCGACATGGCGGTTTACTGCAGCGAGAACTTCAGCCTCTACCCCCAGCCCAGCCTCCACCCGCCCGGCGCCGCCGCCGCCGCCGCCTCCTCGGGGCAGCGGGCGGGCGGCTACGCGCTGAGCGACTACGGGGCGGCCGCCAACGCCGGCTACCTGTGGGGCATGAACAGCCCCTCGCCCTACCTGCAGGGCCCGCCCGCCGCCGCCGCCGCCGCGGCGCCCTTCCTGCCGCCGGCCTCGTACGGCTGCCCGCGGGGCGGGCAGCTGGTGGGGTCGCCGCCGGCGCCCGGCTCGCCGTCGGCGGGCGGCGCGGAGCTGAGCTGGCTCAGCCTGGCGAGCCAGGAGGAGCTGCTGAAGCTGGTGCGGCCGCCCTACTCCTACTCGGCGCTCATCGCCATGGCCATCCAGAGCGCCCCCGACGGCAGGCTCACCCTCAGCCAGATCTACCGCTACGTGGCCGACAACTTCCCCTTCTACCAGCGCAGCAAGGCCGGCTGGCAGAACAGCATCCGCCACAACCTCAGCCTCAACGACTGCTTCAGGAAGGTGCCCCGCGACGAGGACGACCCCGGTGAGGGAGCCGCGAGGCGCGCGGGCGCCGCCGCCCCTGAGGGGAGCGCGGGGAGCCGCGGTGGGCGCGCGGGCGCCGCCGCCCCTGAGGGGAGCGCGGGGAGCCGCGGTGGGCGGAGGGGAGGGGAGGGGACGCGGCGGCCTGGGGTCTCCAGTGTGCGTGAGGGGGTGTACAGGGGGGGGTCGTTGCCCCCCAGGCGCGGCGGCGCTGTGTGTAGGGGCAGCCGGCGCCACCGCTGTCCCCTCGACGGCAGTCACGGGCGCTGGGCGGCTCTTGGTCCCGCTGCCGCGTCGTCCGCTCCCCGCACGCCGCTCGTGGAGAGCCCTGCCCGCCGCGGGCCCGCCTTGCCGTCGGCGGGGGCCCCCCGCTTGCTGCGACGCCGGCAGAGCGAGGGGAGCCCCAGCAGGCGGGTCCGAGGTCGAGGTGCCTCCCCGGGAGGTTTCGGCTCTGCGGTGGGGAAGATCTCCTCCTCCGCATGGCCTCGKCTCCACCAGGACACGGGGGCTGGTGGTGTGCTGGAACCAGGCTTTGGATTCCTCTACTGGAGGGCAGACTGAGGAGAAACGTGTTTGGGAGGGTGCTGCCCCGACCCGAGTCAAGGTGCACTCAGAGAGGCGACAAGCTTGGGAAAAGGGAGGGATATTGCTTATCTTGTCTGCATTTGGGTTCACTATCGCAGAAGTTGACTTTCTCTCTCCTTTCTCCTGTTTTCTGCCAGGGAAGGGAAACTACTGGACCTTAGACCCCAACTGTGAGAAGATGTTTGACAATGGGAACTTCCGGCGCAAACGCAAGCGGCGCTCGGAGCCCAACGCACCCGCTTCCGCATCTGTGTCCTCCACTCTCGGGGGCCTGAAGGCTGAGGAAGAGCGACCCATCCCAGCCGTGGGGAAACCGTGCGGAACCAGCCCGCCGCCAGAGCTGGACCCATCACCTTCTGCCAGGGACCATCCAAAAACCTCCTCTCCCTCCRGCATCATTTCATCCACCCCTAGCTGCCTCAGCACCTTCTTCAGTGGCATGAGCTCCCTGACTAGTGGAGGCAGTCGGCTGGCAGGGGGTCTTGGCAGTGACCTGCATCACAGGAACTTCTCTGCTGGACAGCTGAGCAGTGGCACTTTCACCCCTTCCAGCAGCTCTTCTCAGGAGGTGCCTTTGCCAGACCAGCTGCAGCGAGTTGCAGGACCTTCCCCTGCCTACTACAGCTCCTTCCACCCCAGCAGCAGCAGCCAGGGAGCCCAGTACAACCACTATTACAACTTCACAGTTAACAGCCTCATCTACACCCGAGATGGAACRGAGGTGTAGGATGCTAGGGCAGTCGGCCAGCAAGTGCTGCAAAGGGAACGGGAGATGCAGGCATATTTGGCAGCACGGAGGACCATGTGCTTTTGCAAACATTTCAATGTGGACACTTCCTAGGAGTTCTTCCAGGAAGATAGATCTTYTCACCTTTTAAAAAATGAAAATGCCCCATAAGCACCAGCAGAAGGCAGATGCAAAGTCCTTTCCCTGTCCTGGAAAATTTTAGATGGTCTGCCATCTAAATTCTGCAGATGAAAGTGAACTGAATTAGTGATGTCAAAGGTTTTTAATCCTGAATGTAGACTAAGAAGTTTTAAAAATATAACCATAAAGTGGCATCAGCGAGAACCAAGTTTAGACATCCAGTGAGTCTTAAAAGAGAGAGAGGAAAAAAAATGAAGAGATTTCTTATGAAGTGCCTTGTACAATGTATTAAAAAATTATTTTGCCAACAGTTGCCTCTAAGTCCTTGCTTTCTGCCCTGATCTTGMAATACGCAATGCATGGGTAGATACTCTGGGTAAATACCCATCCAAAACCTCCTTGAAGCCCATGGAGGGTTACTGTGGTCTTCCTGTGTATGGTATATTGTGCAACCAGGGCCATGTTTTGTAAAACAATCTTTTTTTCCCCCTGAGCTTAGTACCAAAGATAACACTCTAGCCATGCAGCTTTAGCAAGAGAATAAACACCAGGGTATTTTTATACATATTTGTATGTAATGTAACTCTTCTGTAAATATGTTTCTATGTGGTTTTATATTTGTAAATTATGCTCTGGAACTGTACTTATTTATAATGTGTTTAAACTTTGGTAAAGTTTATTTTACTTTGTTTCCCCTTCTTTTTTGTTGGTATTGTTTATTTGTTTTTGTTTGTTAGTATATTAATGAAACTCTTCAGGCTGAACAGCAACCGTTGGGAATAAAATGTTAARAATTGTTAAGATTTTTGCCTGCTTGTTCCTCAGTAGGTTTCAGGCATTTTTAAACTCTGTGGGAGACAGATTTTGCTTTCACGTGGTTTGGGATAAAAGGTGCAAAGTTTTATGAGCAATTTCATCTGTGCAGTAAGAAAGAAAAAACCTGCTCTCAGCCCAGAAGGAAGGCATATGAGCTGATTTGCAACCTTTTGTGATCTCAGTGTGCAGAGTGGGCACCGTGGGCTTTTGCATTTGTTTGTTTTTGCTAATGGTCTGAATTACAACTGTCCTTTTTCGGCCTGGTTTAGTAGAAATAATAAAAGCATGAAAAAGTAAAACAGAGCTGGTTCCAGCTTGGTGCTAGCTAGCAGGAATGTTTTGACTGCGTTGGCCTGATCTGTTTTGCAAATCAGTTTTTTGACTATGATTGCGCTTGCTTAAAATTCAGGCCGATTCGGACCACATCTAGCGGGGCTGTGATGAGCCTAGCGGGGCTGTGATGAGCCGGCTGCCATAAACAGACACTCCTGCGAATCCTTTCTGATTCATGCTATTGTGAAAGGAGACTCCATCCTATAGCAGGCATTATGCAAAACAATAAATTCCCACTTCTTGTAGTTTGCATAAGCTGTTCCGCTGGGTTCCASGTTTAGCTGTATAGCATAAATACAAATGTCTTCTAGAGGAATGTAACATTAATAATGGTGATAAGCATGAAAGTGCAGCTGTTTTAACGTATATGCATCTGACTTAATGTTAAGGCCATCCCTACAGGCTCTTCAGAAAATGATATTGTTGGCAGTGCGTTTCAGCACTTCACTGGCTACCTGCAAAACGTATATGGTGGTGATGCAAGACAAACCACTGGCCTGATCCAAAATATAATGAAGTGTATGATGAAGTGTCAGATGACTTCCAGGTGCTTGGGATCAGGACCAAGTACTTTCCCTAGCACTGGCCACCTGCCATTTGTGGACAAGTGGCAACTCTGTGAGCAGCAGCTGCCTAATCCCTGTCTTGCACATCCCTTCCCAGCTCAGATGTATGTTACCTGGCTTTTGGGGTCGTTTACCCATGTCTGACTGCGTTGCAGGTGATGCAGTGCTAGTGGCAATGGGAGAGAGAGGAGAAATTGCCAGAAGCAAAAAAGACTAAAGCAAGACTTTAGTCTTGTCCTGCTTGGGCTCAATCACACAAGCTGAATAGCTTGTTTTATTTGGGTTTTGAACTGCTGAATTTGATCTAACGGCAGTGGAGAGATTCCCATTGCCTTAAAAAGATTTCAAACAGCCCTTTGGAGAAGTAAGCAAGAARCTGCTTCCTTGCATTTCTAAATTGACTGTAAAACCCATTGCCTGCTCCACCTATCTGTTGTCAAACCTCAGCAAGTAGTGGGGCCGCAGTGGGAGGCTTTTGTGTTTTCATCACATATTCCACCTAGAAGATTGTTTCAGGATTTATGTTCTGCTGCTTCCATCAGCTATATGTTTTTGCAGACAGTACCCATGAGTGTTTGCTCCTGAAGACCCTGAATCAGTACTAAACTTTAGTTGCCAATAGTGCCATGTGGACTCCCTCTGCTAGTCTGTTCTCAGCAAATATCCCATGGCTCACTGGAGCTTCTCCTGCCAGAATGATCGTAGCATAGCCAGAACCTGGCAGAGCAGAGTCCAGGAAAGATTTGCCCTCCATGGCACTCCAGCCCCTCTCTTGGGGGGTTGTTGGGCTCTAGGGAGACCTGGCCTGCCTTTAACACCAAATCCTACTCCCTCCAGGGAAAGTGAGTAGGAGTCCTCAGCTGGAGTCAGGGGCTTTGGCCCCCGTGGTGGACACATCACTCCAAAGGCTGGTGTGTTCATGCTAAAGCAACCTGCTCAAGGGACACTTGATAGTAGCATTCAGCAAATAGACACCTAGTCTGCAGAAAGGAGCCAAGTGAATGAGTTAATGGYGGCCTTTTAGGTTTCCTTTTGTCATTAAAATAGGCTCTTCTTTTAGCAACGCCCAAGTCCTGGGAGAGGGAAGGCAAGAGGACTGAGTTTAATGAAAGACACTTAAAAGCAGCAGGGCTATTGTCATGGGCTTTCTGGCTTTACTGTGATTCCCCCACCGAGGGAAGGGGAAAACAAAGGCAATTAGTGTGCTGGTCCCACCCTGAGAGCCCCCACTCCCCTCTAAATGCCAAGGCCATGCATGGGCCAGGCGATTCTCCATGACAATGAGCCTTTTCCCAGCCTGGCTCAGGCCATAGTGGGGGTTTACTCCAGCACCTGAGGGCAGAGCCTACTCCCAGGGAAGTCATCGCCGAAAGGTCTGTCTCTTGGAGAAAGGCTCAGACTTCAGGCTCTGTCCTCTGCTCTGGGAGCTGTAGGAATCACCTCCTAAAATGACTCCTTGCTTTGAGGGAGCAGTGACCTCTCTGGGAGTAGCTGGAAGCCCTCAAATCCCTAACTGCTGGATGTTAAACTAAGTCACAGGAAGGCTCATCTTTGCGTGGTGTCCCCACTCTGCCTAAGCATCTGCTGCTGATTACTGCCAGAGGAGCCAGGCAAGACTGATGCAGCACAGCTGCACTTACTGTGAACTCATGGTCACACTCAGGACTGCAAGTACAAGATACTGGTACCTCTGCATCTCACACTGGTTTGTCCCCTCTGAGAATCCCCACCAGGCTCTTTCAGCTGAGCACTGCACATACGACTACCCCAAAAAAGGCAGTCTCAACTTGAAAAGCAGTACAGTCCACCTGTGTTTCGAGAGATATTGGATCAGTAACACAGATGCTTACTGACTTCTACATGTGGCATCTCTCCAGCACAGGGACGTTTAACTTTGCTTGGTGCTGGTCTTATCAACATGCCCGCAAAGGCGGAGGCAGGCACCCACTGCAGGTCTGCACTTGAGCAGCTCCACATTACAAAGGTTTTGTCAGTACAGTTGGATCAGCCCAGTCCCCTAGAGGAGACCCAGCTCATATCAACAAAGGAAACTCYTGTGCCAGTAAAGTTAACCCCTCAACCTCCTCTATCAGGAGCTGTTCTGTGGGTAATGGGAGAGGATTCAAGAGTCACAAAACAGAACTCCATGCTGGGTTTCACCACCCGCCAATTCCCTTGGAAATAGCATTTCAATTACTGCTGCTGACCATGGACTGGGATTTACATCTCCTATGAAGAAGGAGGCTTTTGATTTACTCCATCACTCACAAAGTTCATGCAAGTCAGTCACAAAACATTGTGCCTATGCAGAAGATTTTATTACCTTTGTTATGTTCATTAGGGGTGTCTTTTTTTCCCCATAATCTTGAGGAACAGAGCAAAAGGGGCAGCAGCAGATCTAGTCAAAGAAACTGCTCTACTGATATCTTGACCTKGCCCTCCCTATGTTTCTAGCAAGAGAAAATCTTCATCAAACTTCTCCAAGTAAARCCCCAACAGCCCTGTAGATTTTATCTGACTTCAGATAAGACAGACCTAAATCCTGCCTTGCTCATTCATGGGAGTCAGTCCCRTTGGTTTGATTCTGCTATATCGGAAAATAGAAGGGACAAAACTTCATTTTGTAGCTTGACCCAAGGTGAGAATCAAACATCCATGGTAAAATGGATGGCTGATGCATCAGCTAGAAATAACTTTGCCAGATGGAGACTACAATTGTTGTGAAATTGTCGTTTCTCCATAGGCTTTGGCAAAAAACAAAACAAAACAAAACACACATAAGCCTATCTTCATTGTCCTGTTAGAAAATCCCACTGAAATAGATTTTTGTCCTCAATTATTTGTTGTCAATTATTTTCTCTGTTGAAAGAAGAAAACCAACGGATTTATCTTTATTTTTTTCCTTCTTTTTGGCAGGAACCTCCATCAAGCTGAACTCCCCTTTCCCAAATGTTTGCTGTTAAAAAGAAGGTTGATGGAATGTTTTTGACCAATTACCAAGCTCAATATTCACCTGGGTAAGGTGACGAGAATATGCCCCTCAAGGAATAACTGAAGTGTAATGTAAAACATCAAAGGTGTTGTGTTTTTTTACCTTATACCTGAACTATCTCTGAATCATATCAAATAATCTTCTCATTTCATAACACCATACAATGCAGGCTAAAACTGTATGTGATCTGCTTTGTGTATTCCTGAATGGATGATTAAACTGTCTAACCTGAGGGATATTCATCCAAGGCCTCCCCCAAACGGTGAAGTCAGGAGAAAGACTCCCACTGACTTCAGAGGGCTTTGGAGCAGACCCATAATCAGCCAGGCTCTATCATTCTTCAGGTAGTGCCTACAAGACTGCCCCAGGACACATAGAAAAAGAAAGACTGCATATTTGTGAATTAAACACCATGGGCCTGATGGGGGCAATTGGCTGCTCTGGGAGAGCAGAAGCCGTCTCCCTCATCCACGCGGGCTCCTCAGATCATTTTCCCTTTCCAGCAGTCCATTGTGTCCAGGATTTATTGACAAAGCAAATCTCTTGCCGTGCAGCCGGTCCGTGCTAGCAACAAACAGTGACAAATCAGGTCAGGACCGATGGTTAATTTGCCCTTGGACCCTTCAAGTGGTGCTGATTTTATATCTAATTAAAGTAAATAGTGGTGCTGAACTGTGCCATTTCTCTCCTAGGCCAGTTCAAAAGGTGGCAGAACTCACACCTTGCCCTGCGACTTTTGGACTACCACGATTAGTGTGTATTGCTGCTTTTGTAAGCACTGTCATTGAAAGGATCTTTAAACAGTCAATAYTAGAGCATCAACTCCAGAAATGCAGAGGTGTCAAAGCTAACACGTAGCAGAAGCAGGCTGAGCCCTCCTCAGGCATGATTTTCAAATTGAGCCAAAGCATATTTTCATTTTCTCATGTGGCAGTTGTGGTGGACCCGCTGACTCACTCTTTCTCCCAGGGCAGTAAGGAAGGGACATCTAACAAAGCTGCCAGGCAACAGATTCAAAGCAGACAACAGGTGGCGGTGGCTTTTCACAAGAAGTATAGGGACATAGTGCAGCTCCTTGCTCTAGGATGCTGAAAGCTGATGGGGAGGCAGGAAAAGTCCATAGAAAGGAAATCCAGCAGAGCTTAGGAAATACAAAGGCCCCATCTTTAGATGAAAAGTCCCTGAACTGCAATTTTTTGGAATGTGGAAACGTATTTTGGGGAAGTACTGCTCTACAGTTACAGCCTTAATGAGGCAACCATCTTTTGACACTGTTTGGGTCAGATCAGTGGCTTCAACAGTTTGTCTGATCCAGCAGAGCCATTTTATGTTCCTACATCTGTAACAATGTAGCGGAAAGCAGCATTTCAAGTTTCCTTCTTAATACAAGCAGATGCAGAGCTCTGTCCATTGCTATTGATTCAAATAAGCATTGAAGATACTCAGTTTGAGGACAGCAGTTCTCATCTCTAAAAAAGCTGACTAAATGAGGGCAATTGAGTTGCTCTCTGGAGGTGCCAAAATCTTTCCATTCAATGAAATGAGTTAGAAAGCTAACTCAGGCCAAGTTGTAGACTTCTCCCAGGGCAGGAATACAAGCATTTCTGCAGAGCATCTGTTGTGTGTGATCTTACAAACAGTACTGAGGCTATCGGGGACTAAGAAGTCCAAACAATTTTCAAAGCAAGACACAGGCCTAATCCATAGGCAAGTTTCCTTGGTCATGGGAGAGATAAAGGAGAAGGAACCTGGTTCATAGTGCTTCCTTCTCCCACACAGCACCATCCCAGCCTTGCTTTGGTTCATTCAGCTCCAGGGAGAGCTGTTTCAGCATGGAATTTCTCTGATGTGGGACAGGAAAGCTTGATAAACTATTTTATTCCACTTATTTTATTCCCGTTCATACATTGCCCTCAGCAGTGTAGGCACCTTCCAGAGGTGCAACATGATTTATGTATCACGTGTTCTCTCTTTCCTGGTGTGAGGACTGCTCACAAAATATAAGACTTCTGGCTTTGCAGGGATATTTTGTTGTCTCTGGCATGTCCAGATTGCTGTACATTTCTTGCAGATAACGTTTGCAAAGGGCAGCTTGGCTGTGGAGGTGAGCTCTGTGGTGCCCCACAGTTCTCAAGGGCACATGAGGAAGAGCCATCTCTCACACGCAGCAGCTCCACAGCAGCCTGCACCATAAGCTGTAACCAACAACTGGGGCAATAGTTTGGAAACTGTGAGCATATATTGTTATTTGATTAGTAGCATCAAAACCATGGAAGTCTTGATGGCAGAAAGTTGACCAAACGTGTCTGAGGCTGGGACTGTTGCTACTCTTCGCTCTGCATCAGCACCAGAGCTGCACCACGATGTGGATTTGGGCATCCTCTGGGCTAGGGGATGCCTTCTCTCCCTCCGAGGCATCGCAACTGCTGCAGAGTCGATGTTAAAATAGGACTGTTGATTTTACACAGGCCCAGACTGACTGCCTGTCTCTTCTAGCATCCTGATTCTGTGGAGCCACCAAAGAAAATTTTAGAAAACAGCATAAAAATAAGATAAGCACCTTCTTTGGTTCTCACGTTTCTTCAAATCCGGTCCAATAATCAGATATTTTAATATTTCAGGTCAAGTAATTCTCCAAATTTAAGGATGTTGTCAAAAGGTAATAAAAGCTGTAATACATGCTCTTTAAAACTTTAGTTGGGGGAAAAAAAGCAACTGTCCAACATTTGCAGTCTATCCTTTGCAGCATGGCAGGGAAGTGAGCTGATGAGAAATCAGAGAGCCCCTGAAAGAATCAGGGAGTATATTTATAATAACTGAACAAGAGAGTGCATTTATTTTCTCTGTCTCAGGAGGGAAAACTGGAGCAATGAACACGTCATGAATGTTAAGGAAATTTATCATAACTCTGAATGCTGTTTCTTTCCAAAAAGCAACTTTACCACAATGTGAAACATCATTCCCTACCTCGGAAAGGCAACCATCCAAAGAGACAAGTAAGACAAAAGAAGTGTTACTGGTCCCATTTAACAGCCAGAGATAAAGGCATATCATGGCAAAGTGATTCTCTAAAGGAAACACAGTGCCATAGCAGAGTTAGGCATCAAATTTCTATTTCCAAAAGATTCCATTACAAGACTGCCCTTTCCCTCCTGAGATAGCCTGAAACATGCTGGAGTTGCTCTGAAATGATTTTTCCTTGGCGCTGTTACAGGAGGTCATGATGGACCAGGATATCTCTTGCCTAAACCTTATTTATAGCTGCTTTATGTGGGAGCATGGGCACTGCTGGGGGGATCCTGCCTAAGGAAGCCAGATGCTTTTAATCTTCCTCCCTCCAAACCCCAAGAGTTACCCAGACAGTCAGGGACTGATTCTCTTCCGAGAGATTTTCACATTGTGTAAGCACTGTTCTTATGGGAGGATTAACAACAGGACAACTGGAAATGTGCTAAACCTGCCAGAAATAACACCAGCAGCTGGGAGTTGTAGCATCTGCCCGATGAACAGAGCTATGCAATCCCCTTTCCATGCATTACAATCTGTTCAGGTTTTACAGTAGCAATGTTTAGTCTGCACGCCACGCTCTCAGAGAAAGGAGTTAAAATGTGTTATGAGCTGAATCCTTCTCTGGAGATCTGATAATCTAATTACAGCAGTTCAGGTCCCTTCTATACCCCAGTGCAACCATGTTTGCATCCAGGAATGATACCGATCTGATTCTACCCAGTTTGAGCTCTTTCCAAGCAGCAGCCTTGTTCTCAGCATAGCATGTGCTACTTGCACTTGTGCACTTCTGCTGAGCTGCTGCAACACTCTGAACACCTCTGTTCTCTGTGTTCTTGATGAGGGGAGCTCTTTCTCCTAATTCCTGTTGGACAGATGAGCCCCTGACCTCCAGAGTTTGATGAAATGCTTCGGACGCAGGAAAGCCGTTTTCCCCCCTTGCAGCAGGCATCACTAGCAGAAAGTCATGTTTGGTGCTGCTGCAAGAAGGATGCTGRAAGCAGGAGGAGGAAGGAGCTCTGAATTGACCAGGAAAGTGGCTCCTGTCTGGCCAAGCTACCAAGAGCAGATCCTTGGCTGTTGATTCAATAAGCCAAGGAAATCACGTTGATTTACAGCAGAGGGCTTGCCCCAGTTCACTTCCCATCAGACATTTTGCCTATGACTCACTCTCTAGACTCCTCTGACTGTACAGAACATATTTCCCCTGCTTGCTACTGGAACTGGACACCTTGCTCCTTCATAGATACCTTCCTGCCAACACGTACAGTTCGGTGTGTCACCTGCGAGCTGCATCCTGCCCTCTCTGCCCGCCTACGTGTCTGGCTGACAGACTCTCACCAAAACTCCTCAACCTTTATAAGTGTGGGGTCAGCTTCATCAACTTCAAGTGTTTCCAGTGCAGTCATCTACACCTGAGCTAATCACCTTTGCTCCCTTTAGAGCTGAAGTGGAGAAATCAGTACTTTCAAGGTGCAATGCATCTGATTTATTTTTGGGGGTGTCCTTCAAGATGAGATGAGATGAACCATTTCCTAGATCTCTATCGATAACAGAAGGGGGCAGATCTATTTTGGTCAGATGATTTGCCTCCCTGCAGTGCCATAAATGTCATGAAAACCAGCAAATTCCTAGAGGTCGGAGGCCCAAATTAGTGCCTCCACCAGGGAAACACAGCTGTATTTCAGCAGCGCTGGCCTGCTCGCCAGTCACCATATAGCTTCAAGCTAACCCTTGCTGCTTGCCTAGACAGAGAGCTGGGAGACATGGAGGAAACTTGGCCCTGGTCAAGTTGAGGGCAGGTAGGGCAAATCCGTAAGAAACATTCATTCATTTCATCAGACATTCAGTGTCAAACATGAAATGTTCATTCATTTTACTGCTCACGGAARAAGTCTGTTTTTCTTTCACTATAACACATGGGGAAAACCACTGTGTTTCTTTAATTGTGGAAGGAATGAGGCCAAGTCCTTCTGCTGATGTAAATCACCCTAGATTCATCTAGCTATTCATAGTACCTACAATTTCATTTACTCTGAAAGCAGCACAGGGAGCCATGCTGGGTCCAGGTTGACTGACTGACACCAGGAAATATTATTCAATAGGTCTGATTGTTAAAAGCTGCTCAAGCAAGGGAAGAGAAACAGCCTACAAAAGTCTTTCTTAAGCATTGAGTTGTTGCAGCTGTGTTTCACTGGAAGGATACAAACGGGTTTATTTTCTGACTGAAAAGGGCTTTACACCAGCATTGCTCCTTGGAGTCCGTTATCATGAGTCATGATTACAGTAGGGCAACTGARAGCAAAAGCAATGCCCCATGTCTGGGAGGAACACACAGACTGTAGGAGTGATCTCATACCAGTGTTACCACATACAAAGAGTCCTGGTCAATATGCCAGGATCAGYCTAAGTTCTGGTACTTCTAGTCTAATGATGTCCCTAACAGCGACAACTTCCCCTTGCCCTAGGTAGTGAGRCAGAGTCGGCAGGACTCCGGATGATGGTGGACACCATGGGAAAGTGGCTGACTGGCGGCTGGATGAAACCTGCCTATGGCTGCCCATGGCTCAGCAGGAGGCAGAGGGAAAATCTCCCTTCATCTTCTCCAGGGGTTTCTCCTTAGTAGGGGCACACAGTCCTCTGTGTCCCCCCCCCACCTTCAATGGTTTCAGAGAAGGGGAGGAATAGCCCCAAATCCATCCTTTCACATAATGTTTCCAACTCCTGGCTGGTCTAGAAAAATCAGAGCTGGGTACATTGTGCTGGTGATGATGGATTACACCAGTTTGCATTCAGACTTAAATCCCTTCCAGGTTTACAAAGATTTTCCAAAGCTTAACTACATTTCTAATTGTCCCACCACCTGTACTGAAATGTACTTTATGTGTTAATCTCAAATTCTTTTCTCTTTCCACAATCTTTTCAAGTTTTCCTGCACTCAGGCAGTAAATCCAATTAGGTCCATGGGTGAGCCAAATATAATTTTTCAACTCCAGACATCAGTGCACTGCTGAGAAATTTTCCTTCCCCTTCCCTTTCCCCTCCCCCCTCCTCTCCTCTCCTCTCCTCTCCTCTGCTCTCCTCTCCAGAAAGTGATTATATGTCATTGCCTTCTCTTCTCCTTTCTCTCTACATACTTCTAGAAGTTGCATGAGTAGTAGCACTCTGCACATTTGCACGTTCCCCTTTCCTGTGTGGGTTGAAACTGCTGGAGGTAGAGGTGTGGCAGTGATGTTTGATCTTATTTCGCATTAAATCTCTTCTACCATGGGCTGATCCCCCCACCCCACGCACATACTCATCTTAAAGAGCATCCTACTCTATCAGCACTCCTGCGGGAATAAACAGGCAGGTTTGCAGAATAAGATAATACTCATTGTAAGTAGAACTGGCTGGATCAGGCCTCAAGCAGGCTGCCATCCCTGTAGGGTACAAAATCTGTAGCCTCCTCCAAAATAAGGGTGAATGTGATGATGCTGCTTTCAGATGGTTTGTGCAATTCATTTCTCAAAGTATGTTCTGGCTCCAGCTCATGATAAAACTTCACTAGGGCCAAGATTTTACTTGTCTCTCCTTCAGAGAAATATCTTAGAACTGCCTGTATTGTTCYGACTTTATTCCTACGATGGTAGAATTAGGCACTTACAAACATCCTAGTCTGTAGCCTTTTGACTTCACAAATACAAATGAAATATGCAGTGTAATAAGTAAAATAGAAAGAGATATAGAGAAGTTTGTGTGTGTTAGGACCTGATAAAGATGGATCACYGCACTCCTCTATGGGGATCATGCACCTCTGAACCGGCAAGGAAACAGCAGAATTGTCTATTTTTCTGATCTATCTGATGCATTTACTGAATCTGGGATTTAAACAAGTCCTTCCTTTGTGTCACKGCAGAGGTTTTGGGTTGCAAACACTGAATAGTTTCCCCTGAAAATATTTTGAACATCAGAACATGAAAGGATGCATGCGTCCAGTGCTTCTCCTCAGCAACACTTCAGACCTGCTTTGTGCCATCTACCTGGGGGCCTGGAAAATACCTACTAATTTTTATGTCCTGAGTTTTCAGCCTAGAGACCATCAGTGCCCAAGGCCCAGGACATAACTGGTGATGTCTATGGTCAGTAGCTGCTCACTGTGCCTGGTGGAGAACTATCCAAGAAGCAACCCTTGTCTGTCCAGACCTTTCTCCAGGACTGGCAGAAAAAGTATCACATGTGCTTTTCCCTTGCCACAGAGAAGACCACAGAAAGCTCAAGTTCTCTTGAAGTCAGGTCACTCACAGGACTTTTGGACAATACCTCAAGGCAAGGGAGGAGAGCAGCTTGGAGGAGGGCAGGCTGAGAACATTTCTGTATTAGGGATCAACACTTGGAGTGCTTGCCAYGTGATGTGCTCATGCTGAAGATACATATCAAGTGGCACAGCAGGGAAACAAAAGCCACTGCCTGTGAAGGCTTACTTTGCAAGCAGTAGGTATGGCAGGGAAYGTAGGAATGCAACCTGGGAAATGTCATGTCTGTCCCCAAGGCATGGAGAGCTCACCCAGCCCCAGCTGAGCACAGCTGTGGGAGCTGCAGCCACCATACCTGGGTTTGGTCCCTGCAGTGACTTCAAGCTTTGATGAGAAGCTTGGGACGGTGCACAGTGGAGGTCTCCTCCRTGGAGTTGCATGCTAGACAGCAGAGGAACCAGGATCTCAGCTCCCACCAGGGAGATTCATTGTCATCTGTTCCCTGTAGTAGGAGAATGCTTAGTGCAGGAGCTACCAGGAGACGAAAATGGCACAGAGCTCYCTCTCTATTTGAGACATGACAAACTGCACCAGGCAGCGCTTCAGAAACCATGAGTAGTACAGACCAGTGATGCCAGGTGACTTCATAGGTTGCCTCCCAGCCCCTCCATATCCAATGTTAATGATTATTTTCAAATCTGCATTTATTAGAGACTCYCAACACCTCACAACATGGCCTATAGTGACAACGCTAAAGGTTTTTGAGGAGCTGTGGCTTCTATAACTACTGTTAGCTGACCTAATCATGAAGGCACTTGAAATTACGTTGGTGACAAACTGCTGCTCAAGATTTTGATGTGATATCTTACTAGTAGCTTTCTCAGGCTCTGTAGCCGTGAAAAATGCACTGCCTTCATTTCCCCACATCCGCTGCATGCACATGGGATGCGTATGCAGAAGTCCTTGCATCAGCAAATCAGTAAGTCTCCTAAAGCCTCAGTAATGTACTTCATTAGTATTGATCTGTTTGTCTTGCTAAGTGCTTTTCCAGCTCCAGCACTGCTGTATCTCCATTTTCAGACTACCAAAAAGAACAATCTTTTTGCTGCCTGCATTAAAAGGGAAAATCCTTGCTACTTCAGTGTAAGCAAGCAGGGTTGTGTGTATGTGTGTGTACCCAAATAAGTGAGGGGAGGCAAAAGTAAGGTGATGCATTCAATAGTTGGTTTCTAAGGTGGCATTTTCAGGCCATTTTTTTTCCTTTTATGGGCTCAAACTCTCACGATTTCTTCCAGCTCCAGTGAGAATACCRTTCTTACGCTGGAGGGTAACTGGCCTCAGAGGGAAAGGATATCTTGCAGTAGCTGAGCCAAAACCCAGACAGGACTTCTAGAGGGGGAGATGCATGACTAAGGTTTGATCAGCTGAAAATCCAGTGCAGGTGGAGCACTAAGGCAGACCTTGAACATCTGCAGCTTGGATGGGAAAAAGAGGAAGTGGAATGGCACCTCTCTCCTGTTTCCTGARACCCTGAGCTCGGATCGTGCTGAAGAGCATTGGTGCAGGACTGGCATTCCCTTTGCTTGTGCAACCTGGATGTCAAAGATGGATCATATGGCTTCACAAATCTATGGCTTCCTGTCAGAACCCAGAGTAGATTCACCCCAGAATACAGTGTGTAGAGGTGGAGCTTGGACATCATTCCACCCAAAGGCACACAGCCTGATCTTTGGCCAGTTGCAGCAAGAAGTGGGTGCCTTTTTTCTCAGTGCCTTGCTACTCACCTGGAGACACTCCAGACAACCCCAAGGCTTCATGTTGACTGCATGTTCCAGGGTAAATACCCTCTTTGGAGGAGTTGTTCTAAAAAAGGCAAATTCCCAAGTGCTCCTTCARAGCACTGCTGGTGCCAGGAGAAGCTCACTGCAGCTTGGCCAGTGCTTGAAGGTCCCAAGGATTTGAACCTGGGACCTGGCGTAGTTTGCTGCTTCCCCCTATCTCACAATAGTGTTATAGAGATGAGGAATAACCAAAGGTCAGACTCAGAGCACCTTGAGATCCCCGCTGGTAAAATAGATTAGGAATGTAGTTATTGCATTGGTGGGATCAGACCCAAAATTTAGTTCTTGCTTTCTGTCTGGTACTTTGTGAGAAGAAGGATTTCAGTCTTCTTCCCTTCCTGTCAAACCTGTTTTAATTTTCGATACTCCTGTGGACATAAAAATAGTCAATCTCCTTTTAAAATCCACAAAGCTTTGGATAAGAGTGATGTCCGATAGGCTGAATCTGATAGTCCAGCTGTGTTAGTGTGGGAAAAAACTTTTCCTTTCACTGGCTTCAAATGTCTTCCCTTTGAAATTCTGATAACACCGAGCTGCTATAAGAGTTGCCAGGATATTAATCTACCTGGTTTATCTGTTTGCATGGCTGCTTTTAAGAGAGTCTTTCCCTTTCAAAAGACACATGTCCCATCACACCATTGCCCTGAGAAGAGGAACAAGAGCCATTGCAAAACGTTCTRTTTGTTCCCACACTTGGATGCAGTGAGGAAGAGATACCTCATGGYCTGCATGGCATCCACATCCAGGAGAAGAAGAATGGCTGCACCACCAATGTCTTTGAGTAAACCAGTGCTGAGCTTGTGTTAAAATACTCCTGTGTGCACTTCTCTGCAGGTGCATTACCCCTCCAAACTGTAAAGCTCTCTTACTGGCTCGGACCATAATCACCCATGGTGGTAGAGGCTCCTATTTTGGTTCCCATTCCACTAAAATAGCTACCTTTCTGCAACCACAAGAGAGGATGATCCATCAGAGAAGCCACTGCTACCTCAAAATGATATCTGTATTTATATGAGATTATCCTGGACACTTGTTGTCAGCAGGTCACCTCAAAGGTGACTTTGTCCTCCTTATGTTAGATGTAGCCYTGCCTGGAGTATGTATAGGTTATCTTTGGCCCTGGGCTCAAGGGCCATTGTGKTACCCTCAGCATCCAAAATGCCCTCAATTCACAAGGAGAAGTTGTTCCTCTGTACATAACCTGAACATGCACCATGATAGCTGGATACTCACATGTTCCCCTGCTCCAATGTCCTGTCATGTCTCTCATAAACATGAATAATCCCTAGCTCATGCTCACTCAGTCCTCCTGAAAGCACCTCATCGGCTTGAATTTAAGCTCTACTTTATGACCAAGGGAGCGCAATCCTTGCAAAGCCCCAGTAATCATAATACGCAGAGGCAGAATTGATACATGTGGGCTTTTTCTATCACTCAATTAAATGGTTAGTTTATGCAACATGCCGTCTTTTTGAATCAAAGCTGGGTCACTGTTAGGCTGAGGTAACATTAATTATTTTTCCGCTTGTCGGATCCCATGAAAAGGATGTGAAAATGGCCTGTTTATGAAAGAGTGCGGGCAAAGGCTGTGAGCTGATTATGTCAAACATATTCAAAGCTTCCTCTGCAAAAGGGATTGTGATCAACAAAGCATAGCCCACACCTGCACCCATTTCACAATGAAAGCTGTTAGGGCCATGAAGCTACTGGGGAGAAAGAGAGGTTGCGTTAACCCTTTTGGGGGACAGGGCCCTTTCCACTGGAAGATTTCCACACACGCACATATTCTTTTTCTCTTTCCTTCAAGTGGATCTCAGAAGCGTTACCCCAAGAGAAAAGGCAGTCATTCCCATCTAACTTTTTTCATGCGTGGGCTTTTCTAAGCTGGATGAAAATATCAGAGTGCTGTATTTCCTCCTCCTCTTCTCTGAACTCCACAGGAATTTCCAAAAAGGGAGAGATATCTGCTTGAAGAACAGAACAGCAGTGCATGCTCAGACCCCAGTCCTGAAAGAAGTTTTGTTCAGGCCGATCCTGGCTCCCCAGGGTAAGTGTCTACTCACACAGAGCATACTGCTGGAGCCAGGCCATCATCTCCTTTAAAAAGCGTAGTTACTTGGAAGGCAGCAAGAACAAGAGATGTTCTCTCAGAGAAAGTTGAACTGGATCCTAAATACAGTGTATCTACTCCATTTTCTTGCAGCTCTGCTGGTCAGAGGACAACTGGATAAGCTGGTCTGAATTCAGTACTGATCTTGCCTTGAGCAGAAGGTTGGACTAGAGATGTTGTGTGGTCCTTTCCAGCCTGTGTGCTTCCATGCAGCTGTGATATGCAGCATCGTGCCCTCATGAAACCTTGTCGCACAGGACAGTCTTGTGTCTGTTGCCCTAGGAGGGCACAGGGGGCAGAGGGAAGTGCTGTCACACCATTCTGCAGGGACCAACRTGTGGTGAACCTCAGTCAGGCCACAGTGCAAACTCAAAAGGCAGAGCAGGAGCATTCATCAGACATTTTCCCGCAGCATCCTGAGAAAGATGTCAGGGGAGAGCTGAATGCTTGATGTCTGCACATAGAACCCCAAACTCCATCCCACAAATCCTTCCACTTGGAGCTGCAGTCAGATCAAAATCCYACCTCTGTTCCCCCAGAGTCACAACTCTGCCTGCATACAGCATCCATTATTTAATTACTGAATAAATATTAAATAAATGAACTAAAATAAATATTAAATTATTTAGTCAGAGACAGCTGCAGCATGTCCCTCTCATTAACCCCCTCCAAACCGCGAGCAGGGAGGCAGCCTCCTGACTTGGTAGCATGATCACCGAGGAAGAGCTCGACTTCTAATGTAAAACCAGAGAGGAAGATCCAGATCCATAGATGTATCTATCAAKACACAGTGGGTTGCTCGATAGTTTTGGCAAGATGTTACTTCAGATAAAATYTGAACCACAGGAAGTTCCACCTGAACGTGAGGGGGAATTTCTTCACTGTGAGAGTGAYGGAGCACTGGAACAAGTTGCCCAGAGAGGTTGTGGAGTCTCCTTCTCTGGAGATCTTCAAGGCCCGCCTAGATGCAACCTTGTCTACCATGCTCTAGGTGACCCTGCTTGAGCAGGGAGGTTGGACTAGATGATCTCCAGAGGTCGCTTCCAACCTTACTGATTCTATGATTCTGTGATAGGCTAGTGCTCATGCAATGCAGTTGAAAGACAATACCCAGCATAATATGACATGGCTAATACCCACAGCTCAGTTCAGAGAAACTCAGACCTTTTGCCTCCTAAAGCTAATAATCTGAGATTATGGAGTCTTCACCGAAACACAGGGCAGACATAAGGGTCCCCCAGTGAGTTGGAGAGATCACCTGCATCTAAACAGAGGGGAAGGGCTGGTTTCTCAGCTTTTAACTCAGCTGGAGCTGATAGAAGTCTGCAAAGGGACACACTTGAATGCAGGAAAAAAAGTCTGATGCCACCCCAAAGTAGACTAATTAAATTGCATGAAATCCCTGTAGGCACTTTTGTCTAGCAATAATGTTACTTATCTTCTTTTGATTGAAAAGTGAGTTAAGCTAATTCAAATCACAGCCACTTTTCTTCAAAATTASTGGGTTCTTTTCAGGGAACACTAAAGGTCGGTCAACATTCAAGTCACATGTTCAGTTAATGCAGATGAGCTTTCTATGAGCAGAGGAGCCTGTGAGAAATTCCCTTGAAGTCAATGGAGATGTTTGCCATGGTCCAAGGGAGATAAGATCCTCCATAGGGTTAAAATGGTACCAAACTTAAAGGTTCAGCTGTTCCTTTTGTAATTCAACAGATTACATAGGTTCTGTCCTCTAAAWTCTTCCTGGCTCCATTGCTAAATCAGTATTGTTTTACAGGAAGACCTGGGACAGTCATTTAACTGGGTAAAACTTCTACAGAATAAAGAAAGAATTCCGCTTTAATAAGGATGATTATAGGCAAACTAATTGCATATGTCCTTATTTACACTCCTGAGGAGAGATCTAGAAGTGCCCTGATAAGCATCACATAATAGAAAAACAGATTAAGGAAAGTCTCCTTCTGACTCTCGTTAAGGATGGAATTTTCCTGGAATCATTGCATACCACGACAGCAAAAATCCTTCCACTTCTAAATATTAGTCACTTCCCAAAAGGTTTTCCTGCATGCTCTTGTTTAAAATAATATTGAAACAGTTCTACCTTGAGTTTGGAGCAAATATAATTACAACTGGCAATAAAACCCTGAAAAGCTGTATTTTCAATTTGGCTTCAGTGTTGAGCTTTCGGAGTAAAGAAGAAATGTTGTAAAAAGCATCAGCTAAGTGTTTTGACCAGGTTGTAGGCATTGGCCAGGTTGTAATCTAATCACTGGGCTACGTTAATTGGAAATGAGTAAGAAAGTAGGGCATGTTATAAAGAAGTGTCAGTGACTCTAGGTAAGGCTGTGAGTAGGTCACTTTTCATTATCAAATGTTCTAAAAGATACTTTAACCTCATTTGAAAACAAACAATCTAACAAACTCTGCAAATATTTAATCTAATAATCCTCATAATTAACATGAAGCAAGAAAAAGTGAGTTTGCTAAACGTAAACTCAGCTAAGAAACTATTCTTGAATAATATGAACAACAGTCACTGGAATAATAGTATTCTTTCAAAAAATCGTTCTTTTTCCTGTTAATAATTTAAATCCTTTTCCTCAGAATTTTAAAATAGGTTCAAATATTTTAAATGAATGGAGAGTGAGAACACCTTAACATATAATATATAATACTAACAGCTCTTTTGAGGGATATAATAAAAGCCATGTTATAAATAATGGACAGTAGTCATTATTTGATTATAATTATGTATAAATATGCTAGATCTCTCAATAGTATTTGCAAGGGTAATTACACAAATCAGACTATGGCTTTCTGCACAGTAGTTAGTTCAGTCATAAATATACATATATATAAATATAATTCATACCAAAATGCCACCATCCCAATAAATTTTCTTATTCCAATTTTTGCTTTTTTTTCTGAAACTAGAATTAAAAGACAAAATACTATAAGTAACACTCAGGAAATGTTCAAGAACTGAAAATGTCAACATGCAGACATATTTTCAATATTTTTTTCCAAACCCTTGATTTTTTATATTCTGCACAGTAATTCAAACCAAAATGTTTCATTTTGATTTATTTTCCCCTAGAAAAACATTAGAAAAGCTTTTGAAATTGAAAATTGCTCATGACAATTCCGAAGGGAGAAAATGGTGAGCTAGGACATATGAAGAGCTTCAAAATGCACTTGAAAATGATAGTTGAAAAATGTAAAAAATTAACCCTTCCTGAAGAGCACTTTCTGCTTTGAGGAACTGTCATTAGAAAGCAAACTCCTGTCCTGAATGACTTAGTCGCTAACAGCCGCCGCAGCTTCTTTTCCGTGGTCTCTCCTGCAGGTTGGACTGTGCCTGCTCAAGGCACTTTGAGATTGTACCATCTGCTTAGACTGGTTTGGACACTGTTGCAACACGGCCAGCAAGACTTTAGCTATCGCCCGCTAAACCCAGAGAGTCTTTTGTTTTGTTTCCTGAGGAGTGAACAGGTAGCCTCCTTGTACAGATGTCTCGGAGGGAAGGAGAGGATGGACAATTAGCGCTACCCACTCTCACTCCTGGGCATCCCTGCTGTCCTCCTCAYTGATGTGGTTTTTTACTGCAATGGTGGTTTTGGAGCTGAGTGTCAAACAGGCAGGAAATGGAGGCAAAAGATAGCTGCTTGCTTATCTTTCTTTTCTAACTTGGAGGTGTAGCTTCTCCATCTTATTTGTATTTCTCTTTTTTTTCCCACAGCTTTCTCCAACTCTCGAGTGGCAGATGTAGTTTCTGTTCAAAGGAAATGCCAGCAGGTCACTTAACGATTTTTTCCCTCTCCTCCAAGTGCTTAACTCTTAGTTATACATAGAAAGATACACAAGAGATTATAATAAGAGGAATAGCAGGCAGCCAAAATCAATTTGATTTATTTATAGTGTGTGACATATGGCAAAATAAGACAAGATCTCTGGCTTATGGGCATTCTGGCAAGAAACAGGCTGAATCCCATGGCAATACCTTGTGTTTGCACAGCTCCTATTTCTGCCGCTCTCTCCTGTCTTTTCTTTCATATCTCATAGTAAAGCTTTCAATGAGAGGACCCCAGTCTTCTCTGGCAGGTTGTATCTTAGACATTGCTTAGATACGTGCCCACAGCGCATACCTAGCCAGTGGGTTGCTGTTCATATCTCTTCCAGGGAATACAGCATCTCAGAAAACATTTTTGTCTTGTTTTCCTGGAGTGTGGAAGATAGTGATACTTTCCTCTTTATCTGCTTCAAAGGGTACTGGAAGAGCTAGGTAGTACTTTGAAACATCATCTAGTAGTTGGGTATTTTTATTATCGTCAGGAAAAGAAAGAACATAAGAGCAGCCAATCCGGCTCAGATCACCCCTCTGTCCAGACCAGTCATCTGTCTCCAACAGCTCAGAGAAGGAATATAAGGATAAGGAAAGAACTTTGTTTTTTGCTCTGATGCAGCCTTCACTTGTTTCCCACTGAGCTGAAATAATACMAAATGATTGATTATTCTCTGGAATGCCAGTCTGTTCCTTTCTGCATCCCCATCTCCCTGGAAATGAGTCATAGTGCAAGATGGGGAAGTCAGGAGATGTTTGATATCAATGGGAAGAGCTACTTCTAGTTAAAAGCAGTGGTGCAAATCCCACTTACTACAAACAGGAAAGGAGTGGAAATTTCCATGGGGCTAGTACTTCTGAGTCCCATCAGTCCTGTCTGAAAACCCTCTACCTTTGATTCCAGGGGCTCCACCCAATGGACTTTTTATACATCGTTCTGCCTTTGATGACTGTTGCCAGATTATTTTTCTTATCTGATTCAGAAAAGATCTACAAGGATCAGTTAGTTAGCTCCAGGGTAGGTTCTTCGAAAAGCAATGATTTAATAGGGCTTTCTTTTACCTGCTGTTGGGGTTCTCCAAACTCTTCTGGTTCATCTAGCTTTCTGATACAAAATGCTGCTCTCAGCACTGCCCAGCCAAGCTTGGTTGAGGTGCTGGTATATCCTGATCCATGGCTGTAATTCCTGGCTCAAAGGGGCCATGGCTTGCCAAGTGGTCATTGCTCCTCACTGCAGAGGACGGCCGCAAACACAGCACCAAGACAGATGCCTCTGTGAGGGACAAATCCCTTCCAAGGTACTGCTTTTGTATGTTGGGAGTTATCGAGGGGAAAAACACCAAGTTAGTTTGCACTAAAAGCTGCTGCCAGAAAGCCTGGCTGCTGCTCTGGTTTTCAGGCGTCACTCCTTTCTGCCTCCTCGCAGCCCTCTGTCATGGTGGAGGGAGAAATGATCTTGGCTTAGCCAGGGCTGAATGAGGACACAGGGTCAAATGCTCAGCTGGCCTATATTGATCCAGGATTTGTATAGTATGAAAAGTCTTGACACAAGCCTGCAAGGCCTCGGTAAATAACGCCTGGATCTTGTCTGTGGGAAATGGAGCAGCGTGGGGCATGCTGGTCTCTGAGTGGTCTAGCTGGAGAAGCTGTGAGCCAAAGGCTGAAACTGGTGGTTTGTGGCACTGTCACGAACAGAGAGTGGCTTGAGAAGAGACTGCATGCTTGAGCAGACCTGAGCAATTCACAGTCAGAGCTATCAAAGCAATGACCGAGCGCCTTTAACAYGCTGTCTAAAATCATATTCAGAAACTTTAACCCAAAGTTTTAATGCTCCATTGTATTGTTACAAATAGGTCAATGGTGATATTTTATATTTACACATCACCTTCCACACCAAAGACCCATTGGTCTGTAGTGCATTCAGAGGACTTTGGGGATTAATGGCATTAGGTAAAAAATATGCACAGGTATACTGTGCTCTGGGAAGATAAATTCTTGCCCCTTTCCAGGTTTTAATGGGGGGTAAAATTTCATCCACTATAGACACACAGATCAACTGGGATTAACCTATTTAATATTAGTCAGGTTAGTGATAGTCTTTAAGATAGCACTGTCCTTGTAGTCTTACTGGATTTATGCAGACAATATTACCRCAAGACAATTTCATGTGTTCACAGGAGTTGCTAAGTGAAGTATTCAAGATCTTTGGAGGCTTTTGTCTTGCTTTCTCTTCACCATCTACGTAGAGGCAGGAGGACAAGTTTTCCAGCGTTACCTGTTGCAGTAGAGATGTCTAGTTCCAGTTACTTATAGGATCTTATAGATTACACTGGTAGACAGAAAATGGAAGTTCAGTGAAAGAAATGGATTTAACAGCATGCACTGGGAAACCAATTGGAAGCCAGCTGTATTAGCTGAACTCATCATTGAAAGATTCTGTTTACCCTGGGAACCACAAACTTAAGTCTCAAGACAGATCCATAGTTGGTGTAAATTGTTATAATGAGCCTGGGTCATGGAGATCCGCTGAAGATCCCTGCAGTGCTGGGGGCAAGGGAGCAACTTCTTGTACCCAAGATACCGTGGTAATAGGTCTTTGCAAAAGGGACAGGGGGCACTTTGGGTCTTCATGCTACCTTGAGACCTTGGTCCAGTCTGCCCTGTCCATCTTCCCAAAGGAGCCTTGGTTAACTCCTTGTCACGCCGCAGTACAGAACACATTGCTCAGAAGGGCTGGAACCCTATTGCCTGCAGTGTATCTGCGTCTCCACTCAGCAAACCCTCATGGTGGCTTGACATAACACCCCCATGCATCAGAGAACCTGCATAAGGTCTTGCTGAATGATAGCTGGGGAGCCTTAAACATGCCCAGAAAGCTTCYAGTGTGTTCAGAAAGTCAATAGATGAATTATTGTCCTAATCAGTGGAAGGTGTTGGACAAGACAATCAGTCAGATGGAACAAGGTGGAGAGAAACTGTTGGTGGAGAGACTGGCAATGCTAGGATGACTTTAGAGCTCTTCATGGTAGGAGGTGGCCCAGAAAGGATAGAGGAAAGGCAGGTGAGGGAGAAGAGAGGGGACTGTGGGAACTGCACAGAGGAAGGCATGAAGCGATGAGCTGGCTGAGTGCTGTTTATTGCTCGCTGGARTATCTGCCATATGTCCAGATTAAAGTTGGTGATACAGCAAAGCTCCTCTCTTTTTCTGTTATTCAGACRCATACCATATTTCTTTGGTTGCCATATCCAATTCATTTCAGATCTAATGCCAGAGGATATTCGATACGAGATCTAAACAACCATATGTTTAACCTCATAATGCTGTCTGTGTTGGAACATGTTGCACGACTTTGAATCTTACAGTAGGTTAGTGCCATMAGATATACATTAATGCAATCAAATGTAACACACCCAGCTAAAGAAAAGATGTGACACCTTTGCTATAATTCTGAAAGAAAACTAGCCGAAAGGGAACAAAACCTGATTTGGCAAAGCCTCAATCAGCTCAGAGGAAACTCAGCATTCACAGTGCATTGGCGCTCACAGCACCAAGCCCAACAGAGAGAGTACGGACAGACTTCCCCGAGCAGAAAGCCTCCCTTGGCAGTAAGGTGCAATATTCATTAGATAACATTGCTGTTGATCTTGCCTGAGATTCTCACTCTGCTCTAAGGCTGGGAACATCTGTTCTGGTTTCATCTGTCTGGCTCAAGAGGTTCCTGCCTCCAGCTCTTTGTTGCCTCCCTTCCTGCCCAGGGGGTTACCATCCTGCATGGATTTGCCAGCAGAGTGTTTTAGAGTGCATCCTAATTCACTATGGATTTAATCAGCCTCGTTAACTTGAACTGTGAGGGGGTGGAAGGGGTGGGAAAGAGTAAGTGGCCTCTGACAAGGGCAGTCAGGAGCATGCAGGGGAGGTACGGTCTCCTACCAGCACAGCTGTGTGCTGCAGATGACCTCTTTCACCAGGAGCAGGAGAAAGCTGGGAAGGAGCATGCCCTTGCTTACTGACCTAAAGCACTGATGGTCACTACCAGGTACATATGCATCCGAACAGGCTGGGAAAGCCATGCTAGCCTTGTTGTAGACCTAGCATTGTAATTCCCACTCTTTAAATTTTTTTTCTTAGTAGCATATATAYGGGACAGCCTATAGGTAACATGCTCGTAGTTGTGGATAACCACATGCTATCAGAGAGGAAAGCCTGTGTATTCCTTGTGTGTGTGTGTACTTCAGGAATGGATTATGTGCAATCATGACACTGAAATGCACAGATCTGAGAYGGACTCTGCATCTATAGCAATGAATACATTCTCTGCAGTTGCAAATCTTGGTATCCTAAAGTATTTCAAAAATCCATGTCATCATCRGGATTTCTTCTCATAGAGATTTCTGCTTTCTTTGTGCACATGTGTAGCTGGTGATGGGGAAAACACTTTCTGTAGTTTAAATACTGACATCTGCTCATGAAGAAATTAGGGAATTCAAAAATCCTTGCAGCTTTCAGATCACTTTCAGTTTCCTTCCCCTCATCTTCCAAACATCCTTCCAATATGGTTGTCCATCACAGAATGGGGGCCACATAGCATATCGTATGCAATGGTGTTTTGGTGCCTGACTGTGAAGAATGGCTTCAACGGGTTCTTGATTTGTCAGCAAGATGGGGTGAGGTCATGTATTAAAAGGTAAACTTACTTTTGCACAGTTCATTGCAGGTTTTTAAGTGTGCACAAGAGGGACCAAATGTCCTTAGCATACTTTCCTCTCCATGACAGTTGAAGATGTTCAGCATCTTCCAACTAATAATTTAGTGCACAAAAAATGAAAATACAGAGTTCAGCCTCCAAAATGTGCCCAGTGAATGTGAACATGCTACCCAGGTTCTGCATTAATTGGGCAATCTTCCTGTTTTAATGCAAGCCCAGCACTCCTTGTCATTCACTTACAGAGGGAAGTCCATGGCCATTTTTCATATCTGGTGCTGTAACACTAATGCAGTAAGTTGTGATCATATCACACCTGGCCAGCATGCAACGTGAGATGAACTATATGATCATCTCATCTATTGAAGCAGAGAATGGGACTTCTGRCATCTGGTTTCGTGTTTCTATGTTAAAGATATTTGTCTTGCCATCAGTGTGGATTTCCAGATTGTGATTGAACATCAGCTTTGTCATGGTATCCCTTAGCCTTTATATGGATCTCACAAAATGCAAGCTGTCTCTGAAGCTGGCATCGAGAAGGATGGAATAGACAGTGTGTGATGGAGAATGTGCTGTAAATGGCCAGACAATTTAGCATCTTTCACTGCCTACTGTGTGGGAAAGTAGCTCTCCAAATCCCATAGCCACCTTCCCAATACGCAGCTATGAGGGTCTGACTCGGTTGCCCTACTGCTTTACTGTTATGAGAACTTCCATACCCAGAGCAATTTCATGATTAGAGCACTCAGCACACAGAATATCAAGTTGTGACTTTGGAATAGATACCCAGCTGCCTGTGRGTCATTTCTCTATCTATAAAATGAAGATAGTGATAGTTTCTTATTTCTGTTAATTGTTTTCTGTGCTTATTAAGACCTGAAGATCTCTGTGGCAAGAACTGTATCTGGCTGCAGAGTTGTCACTAGGTGRCTCAGACTTTGTTTGGACCCTGTGGCCATTGCTGTAGCCCTTCCGTCCCTCCACACCAGCCACAGAACTCAGTGGGTTTTTCTGCCGCATCTTGACAAAAATTGCTTGTTCCGTTAGACCTGCGGTGCAAAGCCTCTGAATCCACATTTTGCTACTAGTAGATTACTTCAACTCCACTTCTGTTTCATTTGTTGATTGTTAAAATACGATGGATTGGTAAAAATGGAATGATCTGCTCAGTGCTGGGCACAAGGGAGGGACAAGGGGTCTAAACACAGTGATGACCGCGTGTCTGGAGTATGTACTCCCCTGCACATAGGTGAAGGACTTTTATTTTGTAGGAGAAGGGCTTCTTGTGTTCARCACACAAAAAGATGATTGCCCCAAAACTTCATTGACACAGTAAAATGACTCAATCTATAATTTTAGTAAACCTTAGAAATATTATTTCATATGCAACTTGGCATATGTTGAAAGAGTTACTCTGCCCATCCTGTTCCCCACATTTTTTTTAATGATCCATTAAGAAATGTACATGCAGGGTACAATGAAAGTCAACAGGGAGAGCAGAGTAAAATCCAAATGCAGGTAACAATTTACTGTGGATAAATAGCCATTATAGTGGCTGTCTAATGACCTGCAGAGACCACATCTATTCAATAACTGCTTATTCCCCCCTTCAATTGATCCCACTTCAGGTCCTCTGTTGCTTTTGGAGCTTTTACAAACAACATAGTAGTAAATCTCAACTCTAAGAGATGCATCTGAATGGAACCACCGCTATGTCTTTCCTGTCTTTTTCATCTACTGGAGGAAGCCATAATTACAAGTCTGAGTTCAGATAATGAGGAATGAGCGGATGCATTTCAGAACTCAGCCTTGGATTCTGGAGACTGGAAGATTGCTGGGAATAGTCATCACTTCCTTCACAAATAAATGGTCTTGGATACTCTTGGGGATGAAGTTAAATGGCTCAGATCCAGCAGCATAGACATTTTAGCAAGGGTTAAGTACTGCAAACCCTTTTACAAGCAATGCAGTTGACTTTAGTGGGACTTTCCTGGAACATGAGGACAGTGACTTGTAGAAAAGAATTTCACTCAGTGCATGCAGGAGAAGATTGGTGCTGGCTCACCAAAAGGGAGACTCTTAGTTCATTCATATCCAGGTTTTATGAAGTGTCTGCTAACCCTGAAGTGACCTTGTTCTGACACCCTGAGGGATGGCATGCCAAGCAATATCAGCAGAGACCCAGCACCAAGGATCAAAGTGTGAAGGACCACCAGCATGTTGCAGGAAAGGAATTCATAATGAACTTTTCAGGTCAGAGGTTCAGGCTGGAGAAAAAAAAATCTCRTTACTTCAGGAAGGCACACTCAGTTACACAGATACAGGATGCCTAGTTGGATAGTAGTCTTTAGAAAAGGACTTTGGAATTAGGCTGGTTGAAGAACCGAAGGGAAGTCTGCAGATTGCAGTGTTGTGAAACAGCAGACACCATCCTGGGAGTGCAAACAGCAAACCTCTTGAAGCAGTCCTTCAGTCCCTTCTGCATCACCTGGGCTTCACCCAACTAGGGTTTCCATTTCTAGCATAACCGTCCAAAAAGACATGGACCACAGAAGAGAGGCTGGAGGATGTTAGCAAGAGTCATCTGTATGAACCTACATAGTACAACTGGTCAAACTGGGATTATTTAGAGTAAGGAGGAGAAGACAAAGTGAGAATATGCTAATGACCTTGACATATGTAAGAAAAGGCTGCTGCAGAGAAGAAAAAATAGTCTGTTCTCCATGTCCACAGGACAGCACAAGCAATAACAGGCTCTGAATTCAGTTTAAACATTAGGAAAATCTTTCTAACAGCAAAGGCAGGAAGCAGTGGAATAGGTTGTCTGAGCAGGCTGTGATGCCTGTGTCTTTAGAAAGGATGTTCAACCTCTGGAACAGTGTTGGGGAGTGGAGATAGACTTTTTGAGGTCTTTTCTAGTTCAGTGGTGATTCTAAAATTGAGGCATTGGTTAGAGAATTGGATTTCTAATTTCTCTAATTTTGAAATGGGAGACAGTAGAATTTACCCCACTGGGCTGAGAATTTTGATTAGAGGAGAAGCAAAATAAAAGCATTAGGTTTACCTGTGCACCACAGTTTGCAGGACCAGAATATAAAAGACAATTTACAAAATGACAATCTAAAGCCAGGCTCCTGAATCTGAAGTGGAGCTGACTTCATCGAGTCCTTGGTGCGTCAACCAGAATTTGAGAGCAAACAGGAAGGAAGAGACAGACAAGATGCTTCAAAGGGTGCAGTGAAGAACTAGAGCAGTGCCCCTTTCCCCCCACACAGATACCTTGCAAAGGGGTGAAGGAGCAGAAGCACGTTGGTCTATTTTACAGGAAACGCTACCTTTCCGGGGGCAGTCCRGTTCCGTGGTGCCTCAGCAGAAGGCTTTAACAGGCAGGCACGAATGAACCCTTCAGCTATCACATAAAGTCATAGGCAAGGACAGTAGGCTGATACAAGTCTGAAACTTCAAGGAAAAAAATGCTTAAACAAATAGGAAAACCAGAAGAAAGCTTCAGTCTTATATCAAAATGATGAACAAGAATGTAATCCTGCAGTTCAGTGGACCTGCAGTATATGTATCCTAACTTTTATACTGTGTGTGTGTGTGTGGTGGGGAGTGCTTGCATATTCTCTCATGTTCAGCCATTTTTTCTACTGGTGATATTGGTATAAGTAATGCTGGATGTAGAGTGGGATTTATGTTTCCCGGCAAATATTTTTCATATGCAAATAGATACATTCAGAATAGATGTTTAAACAATTTGGTTTTAGCAGTGTGACTCATAACTGAGCTGTAGCTGTATACACTTTCAGTCATGATTGTGTTAAGATTCATGACAAATTATATGCTATTTCCCCTGTTCTGAGCTATTGGCATATTTAACAATCATTTACACGTCTACAGTCTCTACATTTCTACTTACACAAACTTAAAACTGTATGACCTAGACATGTATGCTGTACCATATATGGTGAACTGCATATTTTTATAACCTTTCCTAAATAAGGAATATGGAGATCAAAAATTACCAGCTACAGAAATTCACAAGTCTTTCAAAATTATAAACACTACTATTTCACAGACTGTTCGGTGATAATGTATGAACACTTCTACCACAACAAGAACTGCGTGATCATGAATAACAGCTCTTATTGCAGTATGATAGCTTGGTATCGCTATCCACAAATTACTCTTTTTCATTTTGAACTGCAGCTCAAGCTGATCTTGGAAGTCCAAATATTATTACTTCATCAGGAAGACGATATTACAATACTGCTATTAGTTATATTCCTGGTAATGACACTTTAGGGCATATGGCCCAGTGAAGAATATGGTTCTATTGTATGAACCACAGGACATTTACTGAGCAATAGGAAGAATCTGATCCTCTTCAAAATTGGTTGCTTAGTAGAAGAGAGTGGTGGCAGTAACCACTAAGTAGGCGGTACAAAATTGTTCCTTCTCTTTTGTGTGTTTTGTGCAGTGCAATTCTAGGGAGGGAAAATCCTCTTGGGAGTCTATTTAGTGATAGAGAATATTGCTAACCTCTCTATTAAGAGCTTATACTATTTCCGTTTTTGCTCTTTCTGCAGTTCCCATGGTAAAGACGTACAAGTGATTTCTGCTGAAACAGTTCGACCCATTAATTGCATTCACTTGTACTTACCCAATAATTCCTCAGCATCCTTCAGATACTGGCTGACAATATTCCTACCTTCCACTCCTCCACTTAGTCAGCTTTTGGCAAACTGGATACTCTTTTGCTCTTTCCCATTAAGATGGTCTTTGCAAGGACTTTATGCAYACAAACTATCCTCCACCTCATCTGTCTAATGCAGCTCCTAAATCTGCCTGTCTCCTGTCCCCCAGGGAGCTGGTCCCTGAAAGTTAAATTGATTTTAGCATGCTTGAAAATCAACTCTTAAATTAAAGAGTTTAAAYACCAGTTCTAGACATCTAAGTTTGAAAACTGTGCCTTGAAGGATGCATTTTTTTGACAAGGCRTCAGTCAGAGGTAACTGTACCAAGAAAATGGAGTTACACCAGTGCCTAATTGCAGAGCACCAGAATATGTTAATATATTAGGATGTGATTTTTGTATGATGATGACATACTGTACACCCTGGCTATTCTGTTATCCTGAGAGTCAGAGCCTGGACGCGAGACGTTGGCCTGAGTTCAGGAATGGCTGGGTGAAGTTCCTGGGCTGTGAGCAAACAGGCCTTCAGCGKCAGGGTTGGTGACTATCAGCATTGTAGTAGCAGCATCTAGGAGCGACAGAAATGGCTATTGGAGGTCTTCAAGATCTGGTAAGGTGGTGCTATGTAAGGAAACATCTAGGGCTCAAAAATAACTGAGCTCACCAGAAACCTGGAGATGTTTCTCCTCAAGCAGGGAAAGGAAGGACAAGTGTAAGAACTATCTGAATCCTGCAATTACTATTCTTTTGCTAATGTGCTCCACACTGTTCTCTTTATAAATTACTGAATTATCCTTAGGAACAAAAGGTATTAGGGTCCTGCAAGCTTCTCTCAGTTTGTGGTAGGACTAATTCATTAATGTGGCTCCAAAAGGAATGTGTGCAATGTTCTTTCTAATTGGACATGACTGTTTAAGAATGACTCGGCCTCCATCCAGATCACACTGTCACTTATGCTGTATAATAAGCTACTACTACTGGCCCATGAATCAATTTTTAAACAATCTCCAGTAATGAACTTGGACGGCCCATTGTTGTTGACAAAGAAATGCACAGTCCTGCTATTGTCGAGGGGCTCAATTATGGGTCCTTGCTGGTAAAATAGAGGAGGGGGGAAGGGGAGGGCGGTCTATGGACAGTAGTGACAGACTGAAAGAAGTGTTTCATCTCTGGGCTTTTTACAGAGAATGACAAGCCAAAAGGTCAGTTTCATAGAGGTTTAACTYGAAATGTCTGAGGACAAAAAAGGCATCTGGGATCATTAGGAAATGTGAAGTTTGACTCGCACCATTGGAAATCTTTAATATATTATTTTAACTGTAGATCTGACAAACTCTTTGCCCACTGGGTGGGAAAGAGAGGTTAAGGGAAGTAAAACCTTTATATTTATGCAGTGGGGGGAATAAAAAGGTTAATTTTAGTAACTCTGGGAAGAGTCCGTAGAGAAACTATCAGTGTTTCAACCCATTTGCCATTGTCCTGAGCCATTGGAATCAACCCTGCTCGCAGCACAGGCTGCTGCCGGCACTGGCTGCTGGAAACTGGCCTCTGAACATTTTCCCCTCAAATAACCTCAGCAGGCACAGAAATGTCAGAAGGCTGCCCAGCGCTTCCTGACCGAACCAGCCTCGTCAGCGTGRCAGTCCTGCATCTGTGCTCCACACTTTGTTCGAGATTACTCGCACGTTACCGGGATTCCCTGCGCCTTCCAATAGGAAAAAGATAAATATATCCAGAGTCGTCGTAGCAAGCCGGATCTGGAGTGGAAGAGTATCTCCTTGCTCCACCCTTCCCAGTTGGCCATCACGTTACAAACAAAACTCTCTGTTGCAGCCATTTGGGGCCACAATTACAGGTTTCATTTTAAAGCTTTGAAAATACCACTCAAAGCCAAGGATATTGGTCGCAGGTTTCCTTCAGCGGCAGAATATACTGCTGTGAAGTCATGGGCAAATGCACATCCAAATTCCAGAAAAACAGCCAGGGTACAAATTTGCAAATGAACTACATCCCTGCTGAGCCCATGGGTAAAAACCTTCTCCCTTTCCAGGTGATTTCGCCACAGAGCCTGAAGAGAAAGGCAAAGGGCAGTTTGACCCGGGCAGCTCTGCCGCATATTTCCCAGGTGGATGAATCACTCCCCTATCTGGACAGGACACTTCATTGCCCAACCACAAAGCAGGATCACACCACTTCCCTGCCTCAGTGCATTGGGAAGGCCACATTCACGCAAGAATAGTGGGTGAGATTTAATCAAGCGGACGGCCCAGTAGGCCACCTATGTCACGCAAGGAAGTGCGGAACCGAGCGCATGCTGAGAGCTGCCTGAGCAGAAATTAATCTGCACGTGCGTGGCTAAAGCCTGTTCCGAGGTGCAGTCTGAGCCACACCTGCTGCTGCTAAGGCTGCTGGGGCTTGTCAAGCAGATCCGTTCATCTCGCAGGATATTCCTTCCAAATGCCCTTCAGAAGAAAAGGGAGGGAAGGATGCTCAGGACATGGAGCATTACTCAGCATCCCTGGCCTGACCCAGTACCAGCTGGAGTCAGACAGGCGCACCGCGTCCACGCGCGGCAGCACACAGGGACTTTGTGGACCATGTTGTGCAGGCACTTCATGAGATGGTGGAGAAAAGTAACCCTGGAAGTTTAGCCACAAAAAGTAACCGTGGAAGCACATAGCTTGGTACTATTGGTTTTCTTTTATTATACAGACCCGCTGTACATACAGGAGAAAGTCCTGGGAAATTAGGAGTGCTGGGACCAAGTATGGGGCACAGGCAAGGCACTGTGTGGCAGAATGTAAGATCTTTGAAAACGTGGACTGCTACGTTGGGATGTATGTCCTCAAGTGGGGCAAGGTCCAGTCTAGTGGTGCTCCCTTGCTTTAATCCCAGAATAGCTAACTTATAGATGACTCCTAAGGAAAGGAAAGAAAGCAAAGTTTCCCCTCCCTTGTCACCCAACTGTCAAGAAAGTCCTTTTATTTCTCCCTAAAAATGTTCCCTCCTGAGAATATACCTGAATCTGTGGTGCTAAGGAATTATGATTCACCCAGCAGGAATGTATCTCTAGGTCCAAGCACTAGGCTCTTGTTTTTCCACTGTTCTCTGGCCTGGATGGAGAAACAAGCAATAGGAAGGGATCGGAGCCCAAACAGAGACAGAGGGGTTTAGCATGAAGAGTAGGAGGCATAGTGAGTGAGAGCTGGCTTTCCAACCAGCACATCAACCCACTGCTCAATTTTGTCATCATGGGGCTGAAGAGATCCCCTGGGCCTGCAAACAGCATTTTCAGAGCTCTCATCCCCTGATAAACTCTTCTGAGGCAACCCTGGACCCCAAGACAGAGCGAGATATCCTAATAGAGGTGATTCCCTATATCAGCAAAGGTGTACATAGGAGCTGAATAGAGGAAAAAGGACCTTGGGAGCTGGAGCTATTCAAGAATGAGCTAAAAAYCCTCTGCATACACATCCAGAAATCTCAGGGTCCATATTCGATGCCTGCCTCAAGTCTGGGCAACCCCGTCTGTTCCCATTAGGATGCCCAGGCAGTAAATTGGGCCCTGAATATACAATTAACCAAAGGGCACCATCCTGAAGCCAAGGTTCACACTGATTTGTTATGGATGGGGTGGGAACAACCCTTTGTAAATCGGTCGCAGGATGTTGCTCCTAGTCAGCTGGAAACTTGGTAGCTCAGCTCCATAAAAGCGGGATCTAACGCTTCAGCTCCCCAGCTGGCTTCAGCATCCTGACCAGCACGCAATTCTGTGGCTTGCTTTTCTGCATGACAGTCTGAAAACCTTCCTTGAGAGCCTCTTGTTTGCTAGCTGCCAGGATTTGCCATGCAGATTCTTGCCAAAGGGATAATATAAACAAAGCATAATGTCAAGTTTCCCACACAAGTAAGATGATCTATTAGCACTGCACTTTGTACTAATTATTGCACAGTGGGTGGGGGCTTGTGAAAGGAGATTTATGCATTCAGCTAGCCTCACTTTTATTATTTGTAAGTACTTTTTGGCAAGGAATGAGCGAGATATGTATTTTATTGTTACGCTGTTGCAAACATCCTAATCTTCCGCACTCATTAAAATCTCATAACAAATAGTAAGAATGATATATTACAGTTACAGTGAACATCTCATTCACCCCCAGGTGGGGGGAGGGGGGCGAGACGCAGGCAGGAGGGACAACTGGGGAAATGGAAACACATTTTTTTGGGCCAAGTCCTATTCCCAGCACACGGAGGGCCAGCCATCCTAAGGGCGGAAACAGGGCGATGAACAAAAAAGGTTAATGGGATGCAAGGGTGGATGGGGAGCCCTGTGCTAACATCTTTGCTGGCCGCCCCACCATGTGGAAGGAGGATGGTGCTGCCGCAGAATGTGATTCAGGGCTTCCACAAAGAAAGAGCCTGCTCATGCCTTCCCTGGGATGGAGCTATATCTCTGCAGTCAATCTGTACATCTGCTCGGGGCAGGGGGAGCACGTTCACACTGCTACCTGAGGAGCAGCCTGCCTTCCAAGTCTTGTGTCCGTGTGTCAGGACCCGGTGTGAGGAGGAGCCCTGAGCACCCTGGGAAGGAGTCTCAGAGTATTTCTGCACTGCCTGGACAAGTAGAAAAAGCCTCAAAAGTTGCCAGACGAGTCAGTTTTTCCTTGAGTAATGCACTGCTGGGTAATGAAGGCTAGATGCTGCACTGATGTAGCCCTGTCAGTACGAACCGATTTTTGTGATCATCAGTTTGATAATCTTTGAGTGCAATTTAACTTCACCAGTGCAGCTCTTGGCTGGTAAAACAAAGAGGAACTGAGCGAGACCAGAAATAGATCCAGAAGAGATACTAGTGACCACCAAACTGGAGAAAGTCCTGCTGCAATTCCCTTGCGTAGCCTGGGCTGGAATTCCCCTCAGGGTGCCTTTGCAATATATTCCCTTCATCCTCCACACCAAGAGCATCCAAACTGCATTAGTAATACACAAGCTATTCCAAAGTCCGAGGTGGACCTTCTCTGACCATGCATCAGCAGCTCAGGACAAGGGCAGGAGCACATGCCACTGGATTCACCAGACAGATACTCAAAGCCTCATTTTCCAAACCAAAGTTTGGGGACACCTGTATCCTGCTTTCCGCCTGACAACAGCAGTGCAGTTCCAAAGTTCAGTCTCACCTTTGTGTGTTGTACCAGCTGAGGAGACACCGGGTAAAAGATGAAACACTCCACCTTTTACTTTCTGTTGTTTTGTGGGAACAACATTCAGTGAAAAATCTTGTCACAGATGGAAGGCCCATGCCAACTTTGCAGCCTCTGGCATTTCCAAGGGACCAGAGCAAATAAAGAGCAGTTTTTCACTGGGATTTGCCATGCRGCAGTCAGAAAAGACAATCTGAACTCATGAATTCATGTTTGACCCTTTGGAAAAGACTGTAGGTGGAGATGGTCAGAGGACTCGCAGGAGCCCTGGTGAGATTAAGTCCTGGTGCACAAAATGCTCCCACCCAGGCCTAATGCAATGCTTTCAGAGCTGAACTCCTCTGCCGTCACTGATTCACACTTGCTCATGATTTTGGGGGAGCAGGGATGATCTTTTCCATCTGAGATGGGGTTTCTCAGCATTCTTCACCTAACCAGAGCCATTCCTACTCTGACACTCAGCCATCTGGTGAGGGAAGAGAAGGGCTTTCAACCTCTTCATCCATCATCTCTCCCACGGTGAACATCATATTTCAAACGTTCCAGCAGAGCTTGCCCTAAATCCCCACGCACTGCCAGTCAAGAGCCTCCCTCCCTATCAGCCTTTATTCAAGTGCCCTTTTCTCTCCCAGCTGATTCCAAAACGTCATATTTGTTCTCTCTCTTCCTAGTATCCCTTAAGTTATACTGCTGAACTGACCTCAAGACACAGAGAGGCAAAGCTTGATCCACTGGGCTACTTCTGACTGTCCAGTACTAATCAGGGTCAGGGTYGTGGTGGAGCAGAGCTGGGCAGCAAATTTCTTAGACACTTTTTGCAGCACAGGTATGGAGTGGCCACACGTATCAGGTAGTCAGGTTGTTTTCTGATCTATTCCTCCAAGCTCACAAGTATTGACATGATCTTTGTTCTGCASTTTCAGGCAAATGAACATTTGGGATTGTTTAACATTTTTGACAGAAAAGCTWTTAATATTTGGAGAATGTCTTCAGCACTGCCTTCTTCCCCTGATCTTCATGCATTTCCCAGCTGGTGTTGGGTTAGCCCTGGGATGTTAGGAAAARCAAAAGGGGAGGTAAGACGAAAATGGTTGAATTCAAGAAATGACAAGTGTTGATCTGACTTTCAATCCATGGCAAATATAAAAGGGAAAAAACACTTTTCTCAGACTTTATTTTTCTTGGAGATGAGACCTTCTAATTCTGAATGTTTCATCCCCTCCTCTTCTAACTGACCCCTGTTATCATAATGAAATTAATTCTTCTCCATGCAGGAACAGAATAACCGTGTGCCCTTTAGCTTGTCCTCTCACAGCTGGTTTCTATGGGAAGAGACCCAAATATGTGAGGTGGGAGAGAGTCCTAACCTGCTCTGCAGGCTGGGAGGCATGGGCAGATTTTCACTACCCTGCACTGCCTTGATGTGGCTGATATAAATGTACAGGTTTGGGTAAATTCCTCCATCTGCTCAGAACGGCACCCGGTCTGTAACTTAGTTCCCAATCCATCATCAGCTCATCTGATGCAGGACTTTGTGGAAATGGCGTCCAGAGAAATCTGACTTTTCTTGCAGGGAGGAAGCAGAGGTGTAAGGGGGAGAAACACGCTGTCTGCAATGGGAAAGATGAGGATTAGGGAGGATGCCAGCATGTGGTAGTTTGTTTCTCAGGCTTAAGAAAGTATCAGGTTCGTAGAAATACGCTCAGYAAGGAAGGGTTTGATTCTTTCCTGGGAACTGCAAGTATGAATTCAAAATTGCTCTACTAAAGTCCAGGAATGAAGGTCCATGCTACTGAAGGAGGTACTGAAGGTTCCTACTGTCGTCAGCAGTGATGGACCATCAATGAGCGTGCTACACCACCGCAAAGCAACAGTGTGAAACCCCTGCTGAACAACCCCTCTTGACTGCCTCCCATCATCAACAGCCTCTCCTGCAGCTAAACTCTGTCCCATGCCTGTCCTTCCACTGCCCACTCCTTGTTTGATTTTTTGTCATTTCAGATCTTACCCTGGCCATAAAGTTTAACCACAAATAGGAAAGTTCCTCCTTCAGCCAGTGTCTGTCACAGTCTGTCACTATTTTTATTTCCATCTTCTTCCCCAGCCACCTGTGTCATGATCTAGACTATCCYCTCTTCCCTTCTGCCATCTTCCCCTGCCCCCAGCACTCACTGTCTCCTCTGCACAGGCTCAGCCTGAACAAACCTCTTTTGTCGGACCACCCCACACAATAAGAAAATTAGCATTATTCAGGCATGTTGAGGCCACCACAGCAGCTACAAGCCATGATTATGGTGCATGTGGTTAGCACAGCCTGCAACATCAAACAGCCTGTTTACAACAGATGTAATCCGTAATGATATAACAGGTGTATAACAGTCAATACCAGCATTGTAGTGATCAAATAACTTTGTGGCACGTTCGCATTGATCCGGTATTAATCCAGTCCCCYCAGGGTTTTGGTCTATGATTTATACGACTCACTGGGAGGTTTCGGCACCTATTTGGCACAGCACCAAACTCCAGGCAGGGATCAGTATATAATTCACATTTGCAGCAAGAGCTTTTTAAATCCATGCTATTAGCAAGCCAGGTTTGTCAATGGCACTTAGAAAGGAAGGGCCTGTTAGAGCATGCGGAGACACGTTGCGTTCAAAGGATGATTCACGCACTGCAGCTTCAGTGACTGTCCTGGTTTTACATGCTTGAAYGCTGATGAATTAAAGAAGCAACAACACCGTAGCCTTTGTCGGCTTTCGCAGGCTCTTGCCTTATGGATTTCCACCGCATCGCTTTATATGTTAGCCCAAACTGCTTACCTTAGAAAGAAGGCATGTAGGAGAGGGTGGGATAAAAGCATACCGAGGGAAGGAGGTTCAGGAACTGCTGAATGGGAATCAAAGAGAAACGCCAAGATGGCAAATCCAAAGCTGACAGAGGGAAATGTTTTTCTGCCCAGGCCCTAATTAAAATGTAGAATTATTATCCACCTGTGAGGAGAGAAATTGGGTGAAATTCAAGAAGAAGATGACCATTTAGAGGGAGAGGAAAACGTTTGCAGCCATCTAAGACAAGGGTTGCTTGCCCAGAGCAAGCGTCAGAGGCTGCTTGTGGTTCTGATCCTGCATTATATGAGTTGGTCCAGTTGTGAATAGTCAAGGGTCCACATTCAGAAATTCATCACACACCTAATTTTAGCTAGCACCTCTACTGACGATTTACAGGCAAAACACCAGCAATCAAACATTTGCGGCAAATCAGAAGCTGTCTTTTAATAGCAAGAGTGAAATATGTTGCTGAAGGAGCATGGAGAGGAAGCTGGTATCATGTGTGCTGTAATCCAAAAAACGAGTTTCGTTTTCAGCGGTGTCAAGYTGGTAACTTTCATGAGTATTAAATGCAATTAAAGAAACAAACACTTTCCATCATTCCCCAGAGTGAGAGATACTATCAGTTGTGGCTTTGCATTTTTACATAATCACAGTTTAAAGGAACATTTTTCCATATGTGGAAATTCCCTGTTTTCTCCTCCAAACGCTAACAAAATCCTTGCCGCTGGCTAGCTACACTCTCTTCATGGCTCTGTGTTATGGCACTCCTGCTTGCCCCAAGGCCCTTGGGAGAAGAGATGGGCCCAAAACAAGCGCCAGAGGTGAACGTGCTTGAGATCCAGTCCTGCACCCAAACAGCACGCATTCCCTCAGCTTGGGGTGTTTTTCAAAAATTCCCCTCTCCAAAGGTTAAAAAGACTTTTGTGATCTCAGATCCCTCCTCTTTTGGGTTTCCCACCCTAGCGACGTGATCAAGAAGCACGATTCCCTCCCATCGCTGAGTGCCCCTCACCCCAAAACCAGGGCTCCTCCAGGGGTAAGTAGAGCTAAGGGCACAGCTTACTCAGGGAGYTGCACTAACATAACCTCAACGGAGTTCAACCTGACAGAGTTAAACCGGTCTGTAACACTGGGCGGACACCTTGGGGTTTGGTTGATGATAACAGCGTTCTTCTCTGATTCAACTCGAGTCCGCTGAGAACAGCCTTGCGCTGAGATGAAATCCGTCACACACACAGGGCTTTGACTGATGTGAATTATCAGACCCTGGCTGCTCTGCAGTAGCTGTTCATGCTCTTAACTCTTTAAAGAAGCAGCCTTGAAGTTCTTGCCCTTTGCCCAAGAGTGGGCCAGCTACAGCAGGCACAGAGGGAAACTAATGCCAAGGGCTCCCTGCTCAGGACTCCCCTAGCCTACACTAAAACATTTGCATGTCCCAGCTCTCCTACTTCTCCTAGAAGYGTCCATAAATGGCTTTCCAGGCCTCTATCTATGTCCCATTTCAATCCAGCTAGAATTGCTTTTCCCTGTAGACAAGACAGAGTGTAGATGCAYTTCTTCCTCTTCTTCAAAACATGTCCTCAGCAGGGAGACCATGCACTGAAGGCCAGAAGAAAGAGCTCTCCTGAAGTTCCTCTAATAGGGCAGTGCTCAGGAGGGCCGAAGGACTCCTACACAGGCCCTAGCTGCACCAGCCCAGCTCAGAGGCTTGAAYTAGTGCTGGCCATCAGGCTGTCTTGGAAAGACTTCCATAAAGGAGGCCACAACAGGGAGTAGAGAGGAGAAGCTGTTCCTGTAGCCTGCAGAGCTATGGCATGATAAATTGGCCAAAGTACCCTTTGCACTGAGCAGTGATTTCTAGTTTGTTTGCACGGCCTTTGCTTGGCTTGTTTGTTTGTTTGCCATGAGCGTTGTTTGTGTATAACTTGCCTGCTGAGCTTTTCTCTGAAGTATGTGGGCTGGCCTGCTCCGCTCTTGAATACTGTCTCAGTTGGTTGTAAGCCTGCAGAAATTGMCTGGTTCTCCTGCCCTCCATCACTCAGCCCATGAGCAAGCCCCCAGCATGCACAGGACYATAGTGGGGGAGGTTCTCTCACCACCTCACTCCAGCTTCTAGAAAGCATCTTTACAAACTGTCCAAACCTTGAAACAATAAATATCTGTTTTTTCTGGTGGCAGCAGGAGAGGGTCTAATGGTATTGGCACACAGTGAGTGAGGGCATGTTGTAATGGCAACCCGGATGGGTACCTATTGGACATTGCTTAAGAAGAGTTTAATTTGCATGGACATCCTCCAGGACAGTCTATTGATAATAAATCCATCTCAGGAGACACTTAACTCAAGACTGGACTCTGAATCCAATACCGCTTTCAGATAAACAGGAGAAAACAATCCTAACTCTAGAAGCATTTTGGTGCTTGGGCCTGAGGGCTGCAATGCACAGACTGCTGCAGAAGGGACATTAACCCCAGTGTTTCAGAAGTCAGCACTATGAAGTGGGTAGGGCTCAGGATGCTTGGCTTCCTTCACAGATTCATGGAAACAACAGCATCTCTAACTGATCAGCTCAGAGGGCTTTCTACATGCAAGTTAGGTAGACTGATTCCCACCTTGTGGACAGATCATCTCAAGAAGTGGGCCACCAACCGTATGTCCAAAATCATTTAATAAAAAGGGGAGAGTGAGGAATAATTCCTACATCTTGCTTCCAAGCCAAGCCATGCTATACACGAGGTTTCCCAGGTGAGGACAAAGCTCCTTGGTATACTGATACATACTGTGATTTTACACCATCCTGCATATACATTCATAATTCAGCACAAAACAGACAAGTACGACACTGACGCTTTAAAGATTTTCACTGACCAACACAGTTACTGCTGTTATTTTCCATCTGGCAAGATTTTGAGGACTTCTAGCACATGCCAGATACATTTTCTGGGAATGTTATAATATTAGAAAACATTTAGATAAAAAGCATCATTGCTTATGGGAAAATCTTRTTAACATGGAACCACCATCGGGAGCTCTTGTTAAAAATTCCTTTCTCCTTGATAAGAATTTTCCTTATCTAAACAGTGGTTTGGATTCCTCCCTCCCCTAGGTTGGTGTCATGTCATGGAGTCCAGGAACGTTCTTCCTTTTATGCGTAAGAGAAAAGTCTAGGCAGCACACGTTCCAAACAGCCTGTTTGTGCTGTTGTTTTGGTGGAACCGCGGGAACGTCTCATACAAATCTGTGAGGCTTCGCGTTACGAGGAGTCAGAGCGTTTGGGGTCTTATCACTGCCCAGCACTGCCCAGAGGAATTGCTTAGACCTTGCTTGTAAATGAAGGGCTAAAGATGTTGAGAACCCACCATCTTGTTGGGGGGGGAGGGGGAATATACACCTTGCAGATGAATCACAGGTTTGATTTGCTCCCGTTAGGATATGTAGCTGTTGTTGGCTATCTCAAAGATCTGTGGCAAAATCAAGGAAGGACAGGCCCACCAGGGAGACAGGCACTCAGTGTCTCCTGAATCCCTCTGGGGACAAAGGTAGACACTAGCTCCATCTAATCAAAGACTCTGTCTGGACKTGGACTGCGTTGCCCATGCACCTACCAATTTCATGGAAGCAAAATCAGCCCCTTTATGGGCAACCTGCTCTGGCTGATAACCAAGCTCAGGAATGCTTCTTTATTCTTTCTCCTTTTCATTTCTGCCCTCTTCTTCCCTCCAAAAGTAAACCATGCTGGATATTGATTATCTTTGATGCTCATGTGCATTCAGCCRCACAGAACTACTTGTTGCACAGAGCTGTCTTTACTTGATTTTATTTCTAGTCTACTGTCATTTTTTTTAACCAAATTCCTTTAAGCCCTCTTTAAATAGCTCAGAGACTATCAAGGGATATTTTGCAGTTCTGTTTCTCCATGTTCTCACTTTCTTTCATGTGTCTCTAAATCCTTGCCTGCATTTGCCCTTTCTGTTCCTGTGAAGTAACCAGTGCATTACCTACAGCGAAAATTCAGCTCCTCTCAATTTTGATGGGCACTTCTGAAAACCAAGGACTTTACTGAGCCAAACAGAATGGCAGTATCAAGATTTTGAAACGTTGCCTCGAGGGTATTATGAACAAGTGTCCTTTCTGCATCAGGAAATCATCCAGAAATCACCTCAGACTTCTGCATTTCTGCATCCAGAGAGAGACAACAAAAATGTTAGAGGAATGGAAGGGAAAAAGAGAGAGGTTTTGCATTAAGATATGGTCAGAAGGCAGATTTTCTAGTGCAGTAGGACTCTAATTTCTTTTTATGCTGAGTTTCTGTATGACTGCATGAAAACATTTTTGAACACTGCAGCAAATCAGAAAGACAAAGAAAAATAAAGCAGATTTGGGAAACAGCTACGCGAAGTTGATGTTCTGCTGCCTTTAGCCRCAGTAGCCCTCACAAGGACGATCGTTTTCTTGAGTTGCTTCCTATGCACACCAGATTTCAGGGCCTGAAGGCTCAGAGATGAGCTGGTCCCCTCCTTGGTGCGCCTGAGAGGCAGCAAGCCCTGGGAGAGCTACAGGGCCACCCTAGCATGGACCTCTGGAAGTTGAGTCTCAAGCTCAACTTTTACAAACTATTGCTTTGGGGGAACCTTAATACACCAGCATGGCAGCTCCCACTAAATCCAGCTTGCCTGAGGCTTGGGATTATCTGAAATCCTCATCCCAGTCCTGAGTATTGCTGTATTTTTAAGGTTTACTTGCTCCTCCTCTTCCTTRGTTTCTCTGAGCAGCAAGATGAGTCCCCTGCTATAGCTGAAAGATTGACTGCTGAGCACTGCTYGCATTTTTTGATTATGTAGTTCAGAGCCCCCGAAAGAGCCCTGCAGCCACTTAGCTCGCGATGACGACTGATACGAAGCATCGTTTCCTCTTATTGCAAGCACATAAAAATAAACAACATCCTACTGTACGTGCCTCCATCCAGGAAAGCACGGGAACCAGTATTTATAGATAAACACAGATACATTGCCTGCTGGGGTCTGCTGCAGTGAATGTAGACCTGAAGATTGAAAATCCAATTGTGTTTATAAATCAGCTGTGACATGCCAGTGTCATGTCATCAGCAGAAGGCAAAGGGCATGTTTACTACAAGCAAAGGCACACGCTACAGTCATATGCATAAGCAAGTCTCTGTGCAGGCAGGTTATTTTTTGCATAGTGGTTTTCTGATTTTTACATGACTTAAGGATAATGCTCTAGGAGCCTTTCTTTTTCCTTTGTACACTTTTTTTAATAGTTAAGTTGTTTTTTCCCCTTTCATAATTGACTGGAGGTTTTGTTCGGTTTTGRTTTTTGTAATGTTCTAAAGAGAGTTTGTGCTTTTTTTGGCATCTTATTACATACCTCAGAAAATCTGACTGAAGCCCTGGCTGCTTGTACAGTTCCTGCCAAAAGGAATTCATGTTCTTCTCAATCTGCTGTTCACCTTTCTCCTTACAACTGGCATCTTAATAATAAATGTGGTTACTAAGAATAGTCGTTCACTACCACTGCCATGTCCAGTCTTTTATTTGGACTCAGAGCTTGTCCTTGGGTTGACCGTTCATCTCAAGCAAAAAATCAGTATYATATGAAGACTCTGAACTGACACTTCCAGGAAGCTGTCTGGGATCCTTGGGGACTGTCGTAAGGGGTAAGAGCCCTGCCGTGGCTGCCTGTTTGCATGCTCCACGAGAAGCTTTTTCACTCCTGCCCGCTTGGGCCATTCGGGCTTGTAGGGGGCTGTCGTTTACGGGGCGAATTCTAGGCTTTGCTGGAGACCCCAGATCCTCTGCATGAATCRCTCGTTTTTTCCGCACTGATCTGCTCCTGCCCCACCTCTTGCCCGGTGCCGACTCCCCAGCCAGGTTTCCCCAGCCGTCTCCTACCATTATGCTAGTCAGGTTTTTTCAGCTGCTTTTCTGTTTTTTTTTATCCTCTAGATCAGGCCCTCTTATTAGATATGCCCTTTTCACTGACCCTGAATTATTGCTACCCATGGTCTTAAAAGAACAGTGTTGTTTGTTAGTCTAAGAGTACATGTGACAACTCTCTTCCTGGCCAACGCCGAAGATTTCTAGGCCAAAACCCGTGCATTTCAGCAAAAGCTATGGGCTCCAAACGCAAACCATGGGGTTAGAGGAGGACAAGGGAATCATCTTCTATTTGGGGGCCTGCCGGAAGACACTAATCAGAAAGACATGCCCAAATTTAGTTCAGAGCACGCAGAGTTTTCCCCAGGCTGATGCTAACCTCCGTGAGTGGCAAACATCCCATTCCCACCGTAATGGGGCTGCCTGCAGGAGCCAGGACTTTAGTGCCCAGGAATTTCACCGTGGCCCAGCTTGAGCGAGCTGCCAGGCGGCTCAGGAAAGCAGGACGTTAATGGGGWAGGGCATCCCAGTCCATAGGGGTCTGGTCTTTAAAAAGGTTCCCAGCTCCGCAGCTCTCTAGGGTTCGCGACAATTCGCAGATTAGTGTTGGCACTTCTAAGGCCGGGCTGGCAGAGAGACCTTTAACCAAGACAGACAGATCCCCTGCTGCGGCACTGTTCAGCGGGTTTAAATGGACTAACGAAGCCCCTCCAGCTTGGGTGATATTGGGTCAATCTTTTCTCTTTCGTTGTGTTTTCCCCCTTCCTCCCCCCCCACCCCYGCCTCCGTTTTCGGCAGGTCACTGCTGTGGCCGGGACTCGGGGACGGCTACACACTGCCGCTCTTGTGCCTTTGTGTTTGGGAGGGCAGGGATCATTTTTATAACTCTTTGTACCAACGCAAGCAGAGCTAATGATGATAAAAGGCAATCACCTCTTCTGCTCCAAGGCATACGCTGGTTGCCTGCAGGGTCGGGAAGGAATTTCTCCCTCCCTCCCTTCCTGTGCCAAGAGGCCCATCAGCATCAGCACAGCTTGAACCGTCCTGTCTTCACCTCAAGAAACCCTCTGCTCCCTGCTACTCCTGGATTTTTTTTTTTTTTTTTGGCCATGTTTTATAGCCATGAAAAATTACAGAAGGAAGAACAGGTATTTCTGATGAATGTCCCCATTGGCAGCGGGGCTCCAATGTGGACAYGGGGAGCTGCAGCCGCTTCTGGGCATCAGGGCAAGGCCCAGCACCCGCCTCRGATGGGCTTTTCTCTTGGGGTGTTGGATTTTATTGTTCCTTTATTGCCTCCCTCCATGGTGTTTTTCCTGCCTTTAGTTCTTTCTTTAATTCCCAGTTGCTTCGATTTGCTGCTGGCTTCCCTGGAAGCCTCCAGATGCTCCTTCTCATTCACATTAGCTTGGTCAAGGCATAGAGGTAAGCTGCATGGAAAAGAAAAAAAAGAATTTAAAAAAAAAAGAAAGAAGAAAAAGGAAATGCAAGCAGGCACAAGCAGCAAAGCAACCGTTGGGAAGCCGGGGAGTTCAGAGGTAAGCCGGCTATCCTCAGGTAACAAACTCCGGGCCACCCACATCAGAGCAGCAGCCTCAGCTCCCTCCCAGCAGAAATGACCAGGGGCAAATCTCAAAGGCAGAGCCAAGGCGGGAGGCCAGAGGCATCGCGGCCGCTTTCCCCCAGCCCCGGCAGCTGCCTCCTGCCAGAGAGAGAAAAACAGGCCGTTTCCACCCCGGCACCACTCACCAAAAAAAAAAAAAAAAAAAAGAAGAGAAAAAAGAAAAGGCTGGGGGGAAAAAAGGAAAAAAAAAGATCTTTTTTTTTCTGTTGGTGCGTTCCAAAGCTGTATATAAAAAGAAAGCGATAATTTAAAAATAATAATAATAATAATTAAAGTAAATTAAGTTTGAGCTGGAGATAGCTCCAGATGGGAGGAAAAAGAGTAAAAAAAATGGGGTACTGACCCCCCCACCGCACAGGGCTGGGGGAGTTAGGGCAGCGCGTGCCACCCGGCGCAGCCTCAGCTCGCTCCCGGTCCCCCGAGAGGACGGGAAGGGGCCTCGGTTTCCCCGCGAAAGCAAAGGGAGAGCGGCGGGGTGCCAACCTTGCCGCCTTCCCTGCCCTCCCCGGGCGCTCGCATCCCCTTCCTCGCGGGAAGCCGGGAGCCCTGGGCGAACTCGGGCGTAGGGAGGAGGGAGAAGGGGCGCCGAGTTCGAAGCTCTCCTGCTAACTTTGTGCCCCGCTGCAATYGGCTTCCCTTCATCCAGCGAGATTTCCTAGCTGCGGGAGAGAGGCTTTTCCATCCTTTGGCCTCAGCACCTTTACTTTTTTTTTTTCTTATTGCAGCCGGCGCACTGCTGGCGGAGCCGCCCCGCCGGCGGGAGGCGGTGGGGAAAGCAGGGGATTTCACAGCTCCCCACGGCCTCCTGCCTCCTGCGGGAGAGACCGCAGGCTGCACAGAAGAGCTCCTTTGCCGGGGAAGCTGGGATTAAACCCCGAGCCCTGCTGGCACAGCATCGTGCACACATTGGAAAGAAATCGCGCATCGTGCAAGATGTGCAAGGCCGGCGTGCAAAGCCAGCGCTATTTCAGCTTCCCGCRTGAAGGTTTCTGCATAATTTCTGCACAGTAAAAACTATATCAGGTCTCTTTGCTGCATAAAGAGAATAAGTGAAGCTGGGGTACATCAGCTTGGCATCCTGCTGTAATGCTCCCACCTTAAATCTGGTTGCAAAGCAGCCCAAAGCCTAACGGCAGAGCAACAGGTCTCCCACCATCCCATGCTGTCCATCAGCTTAACGGCAGCTTGTGTCCCAAGCTCTCTGCCAGAGCTGCATGCAGCAACCGTGTCACCCCCTGAAGATCACCTGCTGTGGTCACTAAATCCTGGTATCGCCTCCAGGAAGAAGACAGCAACCCTGGGAGCTCCCAGCTGCTGTGCAGGAGTTGCACCGGSGTCTGCAGGAGAAGTCCTTGGAGATCCTGGGAGCAGGGATTTTTCTAAAGGGCTTAAACCAGCATGTAACCAGGACTTTGACAGGCAAAGACCAGGCCTRCCAAAGGCAAGGCAGCAGGAGAAGGACAGTCTGCCCCAGACTACGCACAAATGRACCTGAGGTTTGGGAGGGTAGCTGCTGTTCTTCTTCACGAGCTGGGAAACAGCCACTGYGTACCTTCAAAGCTTTTAACGTGGCAGAAAAAGCATTCAACCCTTGCAATGCCCAAGCAGAGAGGAGTTATTCTAGTTTTTATGRACAAAACAGTGCAGGACTTGGGACACCGAAGTGGGTGCGAGGCTTTTTAAGGGAAAAATGAGTTAGTGCCACTGGCACGCGTTAACACATTAAGCATATAGCAAGGTAATGGCACAGTAAAAACCATTTGTGCAAGCTCTGCACTGGATGACCAGAATCACATTCACAATTTTGAAGCAATATAAATCTAATATTCAATCAGCAGGATAAAGCAACCCAGGTTTATTATGCAGTGCACAGTCATACTCAGAGCTTACGGTAAATACGTAAGTCAGACAGCTTAGCGGATAACCATCACGTTCAGGGTTTAGGGTATTGTTCAGAGCTGTTTTGCTAAGATAAGATTTCTGACATCCATCATTGCTTCTGTCAAACCAAAGAGGTTGTGAGGGTGATAAGAAGTTGTCGTGGTTTCGCTTGGTTAAAGGGCTTTCTTGATTTTAGCAAAGAGATTTTAGCCAAGGTTAATTTTGCAGTAATGATAATTCTCTGCAAGCAGCCTATTTCTTTTTTTCTTTTTGGTGGAATGGGACCTCTGAAATGAGCTGAGCTAAGCAAGACCTGGCAGCCGGAAATAGTGAAATAGCAGGAGCCTTTTTATAAATAGCAGGTTTTCAGAGGAGCTGGGCTGTGATGATCATGGATGCGTACTCACACCCCAGTGCTGGCTCACCGGGACATAGAGGCCATCCTGCAAGTATCACCTGCTGGCACATTCAGCTCCTCCGACCAAAGTTTGCTCCCCGTCAGCTGTGGAGCACTGCGAGTTGATGGGAAAGAGGAGCTGGCTGACAACAGGCGTCCCTCTGCAAGTGCAGGGCCAGTGCTGGTTTCCAGGAGGGTAAAACAAACTCCCGATGAGCAAGAAGTGAATCATTTTTTCATGTCTGACTATTAAAAGAAAATTGGGGCCAGGATGGCAGGTTTAGTGAGTACAAGCCTTGCTGCTGGAAGTAGTGCACCAGAGCCCTCGCGCACGGGCAGGGTTATGCCCTCCCTGTAGCAATGCAGGGTGCGGGGTCCTGTGTGCAGGAGTTGTGGAAAAGCCCATGAGAAGATGAGCCACGCAGCACACTGACAACCAGGTGAAAGCCAAGTGGGGATGCTGTGTGTCCAACTGTAATCACAGCTTGAGGTCCTGAATGAGCTCCCGGGGTCAGCCTTGCCCCTGTAGGCAGGGCCACGCRGAGTCTCACAGTGCCCAATGGGTTGGGTGGCACTGGTTAGACCTGCTGCTTTGCAGCACGGCTTGGCTTTCGTCTACCAAATCCACTTTTCCTCCTGTCCAGCCATGTGGGATTCAACTTTCCTCCACCAGGTGCTCTGTGGTTGGGGTAGGGCTTTGTGAGGCCGGCTAGTGGTGGGCAAGCAAGCTTTAAAATAACCCTAGGTGTGGACACCTCTCTGGCAGTCATGCTGCTCAAAGAGCCTTGTCCAAACAGGTACATACAATGTGTCCTCAGCCCTTGGCAGGGGTACCAAGCAGCTATATCTCTGCCACGGTGCAGCATAGCCTCAAGGAATCAGTGAGCAATACCCTCCACAGCAGCTTGAAGACCAACACAGCAAAACAATCCTTAGCACGTCTCCAAATAGYGAAGCTTTGTGTCAGGCATCCCCAAACCTTGCCGCCAAGCTGTGGAGACTTTTGGTTGGCCTAGATGATCTCCAGAGGTCCTTTCCCATCYGAATTATCCTATGAATTATCTTATGACTGCAGGACCAGATAAATGCATATCATGTGTAGCTCTGCAATGAAGCCATACCCAGAACTCCTCAGGAGAGGGTTTGGGTTGTATTCTCTCGATATAGYGGCACTACAATCCTAACCAGAGCAACAGGACCCTGTCATAATATAAATGTTACGTTATGGAGATGTCCAGATCCATGCATGATATTCCCATGGCAGTCAGAAACCAAAATACCTTTCTCTCTCTTTGGGCATAAGATCCTGGACCACTACTAGCTGAGCCAGGAGGACACGAGTCCACAGTAGCCTGCAGGCACTGAGCCTAGCCTCCTCACTACTCTCCCCAGCAGGTGGGAGCTATGCTACCTCTGACATCTTGGCCTGCAGCAGGGCCAGTACCCCTTCATCTGCACCCACACCTACCCCCATGTATTGCCAGTTCCAGGAGCCAAGCATGGTCGGACATAACAGCTAAGAGAGGGCAAGAAATAACGCCATACCCTCACTTGACAGCCTCCACCGTTGGGTATTCATCTTGCTCTCACCTTGTCCATTATCACCTGATTCCCTGGCTCTTGTCCCAAATCATTTCCATCTATGGCCCAAGGCATCTCAGCTGTGCAGGCAAAACTGGCCAGAAGGTGAGCCGAACTGAGACAGGGCAGGAGGACAGAGGGAAAGCCCAGGAAAGCGCAACTGGCTACTCTTGCTGCTTCTGGATGGGCGAGAGCAGTAGGGATGGACAGAGAGAGCTGCCAATGGAAAGGGGCTCCACGGCCTCACTAACCCCCTCTTCCCGCTCCGCCAGAGGCGCCAGCCAGCCTAGGGGTAGGGATAGACCGTGCCAGCAGCAGGGCTGGGGCTTTCTGCTGTCCTACCTTGGCTGCTTGGTGCAGGCCCCTGCTTCTCCCAACACCATCCTCTGTGGAGCCTTCCACGCTGACACTGGTGATTAGTTCTGCTATGTTGTTATTTGTGCTAGCTTTGCTAAGATAATTGACAGCAAACACTGCAGCTTGATAAGCAAAACATTGGCAAGCTGCAATTTCTAAAGCATCGTTAGCTAAATTTGTAGCGGTTGTCTCCAATTTGCAGTCCTGTTTTTCTCTGTGAAGAAGACACACGCTTTCTCAGCTCCTTTCTCATGTTCCCACTTGCCTCTCACAGCCATGGAGGTAGCAGGAGGATTCCCTTTGCTTTATGCAGCTTGGCTTTGACTGAATAGCTTCCAGTTACCTTGAAATCTAATCTTCTTTTGAACTCTTTTTAAGTCAGTTGCATTCTTGGAAGGAGATGAGCCTGCGAACTTGTATCATCTGATGCAAGAGATAACAGCTCTGCAGAACCTACGCTCAGTGGCAGGCACAAGCCAGAAAACATCTGCACCTGCTCACATGGAAAAAGCACCAGGGTATTAGAGGAGGTGATTTGCCTTTCATGAGCTATGGAGTGTTAATTCTAGCAGGGAGCTTCTCAAAGGCATCCTCGCTGCCTGCTTTGGACAAACAACTGTTGGTCCTGTGTGAGTTGTGGCATGTGGTACCAGACAAGCCAATACCTGAACTTCTCCAGGTGAAGATGAATTTCACAGGTTGTTCAGGGGGTGGTTTGGTGCTGTTTCTCAGCTGGTAAAATGGGCTCAATGTAAGAAGCTGAACGCTCTGCCCCTTCTTAGAATGAGAATCACCAGCCTTTGCAGTTCCTCTTGCACTGAAGAAAGAACAGAGTAAAAAGCTATACACAGAACTAGTCTTTATTTTTCTTGCTTGTCTAGTTCCCAACAACAGCAGCTGCCTATGCCTACCAGTGAGTGACACGTGGATAAAGCCCAAGGATCTCATGATTTCTGAAGATTACAGGTTGGGGACCTCTCTTCTAGGGGGTCTGTAGTGCAGTTCACAGTTTTGGCTCATACACTAGTCATTGGGTTAAGACTATAACTTTTAGGTAATCTACTTGATTTCCTGTACCAATGTACATTTCTATGACATCTAAGAATTTCTCTTGAATAGCTGAACTTCTACCTGCTTGGGCTGAGAGTTCAGTGCTCAGCTCTTCTCCTTCTCACAAAACAAGACTAGGGCTTCGCTCTGCCATTAGACTCTGCATGAATAAAGTTCTTGCTGCTAAGGTACAAACCTGAGAAAGGAATCAAACAGGTACAGAGACTATGTAAGGGAAGGAACCAGATCCCACTGATTCCTCCACCCAAACTGAGTGTGAGGAAAAATGGTGGCCACAGCCTTTGGTCTCCACCACAGAGCAGAGGAGCAATAGAAGAGAAGAGAGCTAGAGAAAGGGATGAAAGCCACTGCATTTGACATCAGGATGCAAGGCCAGACGTCGAATGTGAAGCAGCTGACATACCAGAGGGTTAAGAGCAGGGCCTTTGCACCAAGGACCTCAGGAAGTCTTTAGGGAGTGGGGACGTTATTTTTTCCTGTGCCTTTTGCATTCCTCCATGGTTCCTYGGATCCTCAACTTCAAACACAGCTCCTTATCTTCTTATATTACTCAGTGTTTCCCCATGTGCACTCTAATGCAGCTTCAAACCCCAGYGCTCACCACAGTGAACAGACTGGTTGATTAAATTAGAACGACTTGTTCTAATAATCATTTGTGGTGACTATGTGAAGCTGGTGAGATGTTTGGGGATAGCTGTGTATAAAATTGCTCTAAAAGCATTGATTTCATTGTCAGAACCATCTGAGACAAGACCCATAACAACGGAGGAACCATACTCAAGGTTTTGTCCTCCCAGGAACAAAGGAACCATTACAAGAGCAAATGTGTACAAATGAAATTTCCTTTTGTGGCAGTGTTATCCGTACTGGGATATTAAATGAGCTATCCCATAGCATTTGGGCAAGCAATGTATTCCCCCAAACCTCAAGTAGTTTGTTAGCTCCATCCATTCGCTCTGAATTATTCTCAGCACTTTGAATTCCTTACATAGATTCCAAATTTTAACAGTGAGAGTGAGCAAGAGGAGATAACCAGCCCTTTTCATCCTTGAAATTCCTTTGTTCATTAGAAAAATGGCAGAAGAGGCAAAAGACTGAATTCTGGTTCTGGAGGGCAAGTMTGACTTCTGAGTGGGGGCAAAATTTGGGCCATGGACAAAAGCTGCAGGGCACCTCCTGGCCATTTGCAGTGGTTGGGCAGGATGACTTTGTTTCACCATACACATTTTTTGAGCCACATAATTGCTGTTCACCTTCCTCCAAGCCTGTCCTCTTGGCTGTAGTGAGACAAGGACAGTGCCCCCCCACACCCCTCACTGACTGGAAAGGAGCCTCTGTGTTGGGTAATCAAACTGGAGTCCTCCCAGTATCTGACGGTCATATGATGTTTGTGGAGCTATGCGAAAGAAGACAAGTAGGAGTGGGACTGCCAGCTGCCAGAACAGTTCATGCAGCCCACAGCGTGCTTCTGCCCACATCTGAGGAGCTGCCGGGAAGGCGAGCGCGAAGGAGCGAGCTGTGGACCAGATGAATTGCTCTGGTGGGCTGTATCCAGCCTGCAGGCCATCGGCAAGGCACGCCTGCGCCAACGCTCCCAGCGGCTGCTCTTTGATAGGTGCTGTGGAGCGAGATCATGAATCGGAGAGAGCGGTGGGACGATCCAGTCCGGGAAGTCGTGTCTATCTTTGTTCTACTCCTACCTGATTGCGAGATGAGTCATCCCCTTCAAACCAGCGAGGCTATTTCTGACATGAGGTGCTACTTGGCGTGAGTAAAGATGGAAAAGCCTGCCCCATAACTTGGATGATAAAAAGGATAATAATTATGCTTTATATAGCAGACTTACAAATAATGGCTTGCTTCTTCGACTGTTCAAGACCACACACGCTTTTTTTTTTTTTTTTTTTTTTTCAGGGGGAGAGGTGTGGGGAGTGTGGGGGGTTAATTTGGGACTTTTTTAGCTGGAACAGGAGATCTGTGTGGTCTCGTAGGCTCCTGTATAATAATTCTTTTAGCTTAATATCTTTTGATCTCCTTTAAGTTATTCATCAGCCCTGAATAACACACTGCTTGACAGYCAGAACTTTTTATTGGTGAAATGGTGCATCGTTTCACCTTCAAACAAAAGCAGGCTAGATACTGTACTTAACTGATTACTGTATAAAGCCATGGGCAGGTGTCAGMTATGTTAGGAGTAAAGGGATATTAAGTGGAGAGAGGAAGGAAGGGAAGGAAGAGACAGGAGAGTGGTCAGCAAGGAAAGGAGCAACTCAGAGAACAGGGAACAAAGGGAACAGCCAAAAATTTAGAGATGCTACAAAGGCAACAATCAGTAACAGACTTTTTTACACATCTAAATAAAAAGAGAAGGGAAAAGAAGGGATGAAGTGAGACGCAGGTAAAGGTGGAGGCTAGTTCAAGCCCTCCACAAACATGCAGTGACTCTTTGCTTCAGCTCCTGGTAGGGAACAGATTGAGCATTCCAGAAAAGGGAATATGGAGGAAAAAGTGGCCTTTTCCTCCATATTCCCTTGTGTGAAGAAGTGTGAAGAGCTGCCTGGGTCTGAGGAAGCAGACTGTCTCATCCCTCTGCTTTTATTAGCTGGCAAGGTGGGGAAGGTGCAAGTGAAGCTTACCTACAAGTGAGGAGAAGCCAGGAGTCCCTACTTTAAGAAGGGAGGAACAGTGATGCAGCCAGTGAGCCCCCTGTTCTGTGGTCAGCAGCATGGCAAACATCAGGACATCYCCCAGACACCTGCAGAGATGGAGGRGCCTCAGAAACAAGAACAAAGAAATGTGGGTTTGCTAATGGTCTGCCTGATCTTTAACACACTATTTTTGAGGCTGGAGAAGACTTAAAGCGCTGGGGCAGGGTGCCACACAGGACATCACAGATTCGTGTTGAGGAGATGAGGGCTGCCATGAGCTGCCATGAGGGAGCAAGGACCCAGCTAAGGACAGGCAAGCAGTGACCTGTGTAGGGACAGATCAGCTGAAGGCAAAGGAGATCATTAATGGGCCTCCCTAAGGAACAGTGGTGGAAATTATCTTATCTCACTGACAGCTTCAGCAGAAAAAGAAGCAGCAGGTTAAAACCAGCTGATGTCAAAAACTGGGGGAGGGAAGAAAGACGTCATCAGCTTGGAAAAAGTTACAATATCAGTTCAGAAAAAGCATCTAACTCCAAGGATGGGGATACTGTAAGCGGAGYGATAATGAAGAGCACAGGAGGCAAAGTCACACATTTAGGTGAGTGAGAAGTCTAAACTCACTCCATAGCCTCCCAGAGCCAGAGGCAGGTCCRGAGGGAAGTTCACTCTGCCTAAGACTTGTGTCTGACTTTTCGATGGCTGAAATTAATGGCTGAAACGAAGTCCYCCTATAGGAAGCAGTGACAATAATTGTCTCTGTACACATACCATACACGATACACGAGGGCATCATGCAAGGCAGCGTAGAAGGAAATACCTGATGCTTGCTGTGATGTGTTGSTTTCCCTGCCTCTGGAGAGGCACATGCGGTGCAGGACAGGGAGCACGCAGAGGTGCAACCACAAAGACATAAAGCATCAGCATCTCTGCAACATCTGCTTTAGGAGGCGGCAGTCACACAGTAGTGCTCAGCAGTGCTGGGACGTGCAGGTAGGGGAGAGCATAGCAATGCAGCTCAGAGCTGGCTACCCCAAGCAGCTTCAGGAGATGGCTAACCAATTTGGTGCTGGCTGCTGGCACATCACCAGCTCACTGCAGTAGGGATTTTAAGTTTCATCATCAAGTCTAGCTGGGACAGAGCGGTGGCAATCCATCCACACATCTGCGGCCAGTGCTGCTTTGATAGCCTGAGAGCCCTGAGGGGTGTTTATTTCCCGACAAATCTAGAAGGGGGACTGACCCTTCCAAGGGCTCTGGAGGGAGATAGCTGTGCATAAGAGAGTTCCTCACCTGCTCATGAGCCAATACATCACTGGAGACAGCCAGCGAGTTACAACAGGAGTGGTATACCTTTGCCCTTCCCTGCCACACCACTGTTCATCCCAAATTCTTCTCCTGCAGCGCTGTGGCCGAGGCATGGGGATACTTTATCTAGACCTTGGAAGGCTCCTGAAGTAGGACACAGACATTAGCCTCAGGCAGAACTGCCTTCCCTCCTTCCAGTCCCTTCAGGCACTGCTGTGCAGGGAGCCTCAGGAAACTTCCATACAACCTTCACTGCTCCCTCTGCTTAGACCGATCAGCCCAGGCACAGCTGTAGTTGCAGCCATGGTGTAATGCCTTACCTTCCTCCCCGTGGAGGAGCAAATACTCACCCTCATGTAATACTGCAGTTGCCATTCTGTCCAAGGTGACACATCCATAGCAGTGTCACCTTGCTTCTCACCAGGAGTACCTCCGCTCCAGGCTGGAGCTGCCCTCCTCACGTGAACAGGGGCAGGAACCTTCACAGTGTGAGTTCCACTGTATGTGTTTATCCATGTTGGGACCTGTCTCCAAAAAGAGCCATGGGCTAAAGCTTTGGAGTAGTCCCTGGATCACTCACTGCTGGATCACTCAGAAACACAGTCCCAGGGAACAGCGACTGGCACTGGAGAGCTACCCAAATCAGAGTTTCTCTCCAGGTTTTAACTCCCTCCTTGCAGTGTAACAGACAGTTCAAAGCCTGCTTTAAAGTAAAACCCAGATTGTAACCTATATGCCCAGGCAGGCACAGGGTCAGGTTCACACCACGAACTAACCCAGGCTCATAGAGCTTGTGTGTGGACAGTCAGGGCTGAAAGGGTGAAGGAGTCAGCTGTGTGGGAAGCGCTATCCTCAGGAAAGGGGCCAGCAGGGAGAGGCTGTGGTGTAAGACAGACACGGGCACAGGGGAAAAAAGAGCTCAAAACAGGAGGCGAGAGGAGCAGGAGCCACAGGAAACATGGGATGGGGGAAAAGCAGGAGAGCAGTGATGAGGACAGAGGCACAGTGGGAAAGTGCAGGGCAGGCAAAGCCATTACAGCTAAAATTTAGGCAAGCGAACTGATAAAAGCAAAAGCAGGCCAGCACCTAGGATGGGCTCTAGAGCTAGAAGAGGCATCTCTCGCCAAACCAGCGAACGGCAGAGCCGGTGTGGGAATCTCACCTACCTTTGCAAGGGACACAACCACCCACTGCTTTCACCGCCTCCCAGCACACGCTGATAACATGGCCTGGACAGGACAGCGTGTCAATAGCTGCTTTCCTCCTTGCTGCTGAACGTGCACCAACCAGTCCAGGGAGCAGAGTGGCCAAGCGCAGGACTCGGCAGCAAGCCTGGGGTCCAAAACAGGGCAAGATGGCACGTACAGGTCCTTCATCTGCAGGAGGGCACTGAGATCAGAGCAGAAATCTCAAGTCAGTTTGATGGAAGTTGAAACAGGCCTCTTGTTTTGGTTTAATCCTAGGTTAAGTGTAAATGGGTGCAGCCTGGTGGAGCAGATGGGGAACGAGTACTAAGTAAAGTCTTCGCAGAAAAGCTGGTGTAGAGATGGACACTAAAAGACCAAACTGCTTATGTGCATTTTGGATCTCAGAAACCCRCAGCATTATGAGTGCCATTACTATTTTGTTTGGGGCTGGAAAAGAGCCAAGCACGATATTTTGGCATAGATTAGAAAGAAACAGTAAATAATGGGCAAGAATATAGCCAGGAGCTGACAAATGACAAAAGCAGCTAAAGACAAGAGGAAGCTGCAGGTCCAGCTATGAGCAGCAGGAGGAGGAAAGCTAAGGAAAGCAGGGGCTGATCTGGGAAGCTGGCRAACATGTTCGTGCTGTTTGAATACAAGTCACAGCCCAGGATCCTGCCACTGGTTTGTTTGGGGAGCTGAGGGTGGTGTTTCTCCCTTGGGAGAAGGGACTGAGCTGGGGTTTTCTGCACCAATAAGAAAGATAAACTGAGTGATAAGCTCAGTGTAAGGGACAATCCTGACTCAGCATCCCCAAGACTGCTATGAATTGGATAGAAAAACGCTTAGGGAAAGTTGGATATATGGCTAAAATCTGCCCCTTCTGCCACTGTCAGGGGCTACAGTAAAGTCTGTTTAACTTCAGGTGAGAAGCAAGTAAAATTGGGTAAAATTCTGTCACCTTAACAGAGGTGTTGAGATGTCCTCAAACACCCCCAGCCTCCAGCTGCTGCTCCAGAGGAGCTCCAGACTTCTATGGGAAATGTCATATAAGCTCATCCATAAGGCTCTATCCCTGCGCATCTCAAATGACCCCAGGTGCCTGCCTGTGGCTGGCCAAACTGGGCCTCTGGAGTCCAGAGGGATGCTAGAGAGAAAACCTGCTCATATGGTCCAGACAAATCTACCACAGAGACATCTCCAAAGTTGAGAGATTCACACTCCAGTTCTGAGTCCAAACCTATAGCAAATTAACAACAACTGCGTAGTCCAAACAGGGAATCTGTTTCCTGCCTGTTCCTGAGCAGCAAGGTTGCTCCCATTCTCAGCTATAACAACAGTTATTTCCAACCAGCTCTCACACGGGCAAGACACAAAGCACTTAAGCAAAGCAAAAATTCATGCACACAATACTCGTAAATCCTCACAAGATTGCAGCTGAGTCCTTGGGTCGGAGGGATCACATTTCCATGCGACGTAAATCAGTATCACTACATTCAAATGAACACAGTTACACTGATTTACACCTGATGGAGAAATGGACCCAAGAAACTTGACAAGAAAGCTATTTCATCTGTCATGACTTCACTTTGCAAAACAGGTAGTAAGTTGGTCTATTGAGCAAAATGTGCAGATGCAATATGATAAGGTACTTTCATGCCTGGAAGAAACACCTGTCAGAAAGATTTTAATAAAGACCGCATTGCAAAAGGGTCTTACTGTTGGGCAGCAAATGTTCCCACTGAGTCTGTGAAGAAAAGCTACATTTAATCCTGGTGCACCAGTTTTCCTGTTAAACCAGACTTCTAGAAAAGGCTAATGCGGAAGAAGATGCAATCAAGGCAAGCTAGTGGAAAGATAACCCATCAATTACCCAGTGGCTCGGGATATTCCTTCAAAGGCCCATTCAATTAGACATCTGATTTGCATGTCTTTCCCATTTGCTGTAGGTACTCATTAGAAGTATTTAAATACAACCCTGACTGCAGCCCCACAAAGCCTTGGGTGGATGCTTTCAAGAACCTCATTTTCATTTATCAGAATTGTCAGAAGTTGCAATTACTGTAGAGCATGAAACAAAGTACTTTATCACCCCTTTGAATCTACTGGGATTAACATCTCGCCCTTCCAAAAATAAGTGTCTTAGCAGTCATCACAGATCCTAAAGATCAGGATCTCTTCTTTCAAGTCCCATCAGAAAGACAAACATGATGACCCCCAAAAGCTGGCCCAATGTGCAGCTCAGCTCAACAGCACCATCTTTTCCCCATCTTTGTAATAGGCTTGCAACCAAGTAACTGATTCCCATTCTGGTCCATGTCTAGTCATACCCTGATGAAGACAAAGCCAGGGACAGATGACTTTCTTTCACTGAGAGAGTGGGGCTGGTTCCTAYCTCTCTTGAGCTTCAGCATCTTGGTTTTTTGGCGATGGGGAGGGGATCGCCCCACAATCCTTGTGCAACAGGTCCAGCCTGTTCTCCCTCCCTGCCCTTTGCTGCCCTGTCCAAGTTCCCACCTCGTGCTCTCCCTCCGAGCTTTTATATCTGAGCTGCTATTTCAACATCCTCTGAGTTGAATTTGGATAGGAGTCGAATTCAGGCCCCCGGTCCGCAGAAGCCAGGCTCTCAGCAGATGCCAGGACATGACTCYGCAGCAGGCATGGGGTGAGATTATGCAGTTTCCCCGGTGGGGTGGGCCAGCACATGTGAAGTGTGATGGTGGGTTTCCCAGAGAAGCGTAGCCCCGTGGTTGAATTCTCRGGTGTCTAATAAGAAGCATGCACTCATTGAGCTCACCCCATTTTCATGCTGTCTCTCTCGCATGCGGGTGCTGATCTCCTCTGGGCTCAAATTCACCTGGAAACTGCCCAGGAGTCTATTTTCATGAAAGACACAGGAATCAAATGTCCTGAAGACTACTTTCCCTCTGCCAGCTTTGGCTGAATTTGGTCTAAACCTTCCAAGGTTACTGTGGAATGAGAGGATTGAGAACTGATAGAGCCTTAGGAAAACAGTTAAAAAATCACCCCTCCCTTTCCCTTTCCCCCCCTTGGCATAGCAATACAAGCAAAAGCGGTGTAGGCACCGCTGTACCCACACACGAGAGCTTTGGTCAGCATGGCGTGTATTATCGTGTTATCGTGGGAGGCAGCAGAACGAAACACGCTCTGGCAGGAGAAATTCTTGCAGTATTGTCCCAGCTTTGGTCAGTACTTGTCCTGAGCTTGCACGTAGCTTGGAGTCTCCTTCTCTGGAGACATTCAAAAACTGCCTGTCTAACATGCTCCAGGTGACCCTCCTTGAGCTGGGGCGGGGGAGGGGGGGGAGTGTAGATGATCTCCAGAGGTCCCTTCCAACTTCAGCTATTCTGTGATTCTGTAGCCAACCTTGAGCTCTGCAAGGAGGACTTCACCTCCCCATGCAGGCCGGGCCARCAGACCCCAGCAGCATGGGGCAAAGAGCTGTGGACCCCCCCCTCAAAGCGCGGTGGCAGAGCCCATGCCCCTATACTGCCCTTCACTCTCCCCTTGTGCACCAGCACCCCAAACACAAGGCAGAAAGCAGACAGTGCTTTAAAAGACCTGTTGCCCCTATCCCATGCTTTGATTCCTGCTTGGATGTTCTTCTACAAGGCATAAAGGTAGYGCCTCTAATGAGATTACATATTATAGTCAGTCAGGAGCTGTTAAAGGGCTGTTTCTAATGGGATTAAAATGTATAGTACCCAGTTACRGCCGTAATTGCATTACACCCGTAAGCAGAGGCTGTAGTGTAAACTGCAGGCRGCTCGGGGATCCGGTGCACACAGCTTCGCTTCTGTATCTGCCTAGCTGCTTCCCTGTTTTTCCTTTTTCCTCTGTCTTGGATGGAGAACAAAGAGGGAGAAGATTTTGCAGAGTGTCAGGAAGTGACTGGAGGCTAATCCCTCCTCCGACACTCCCCAGCACCAGGGGGAAGTAACCGAGATCAGCCAAATTGGCATATCAAAAGCCTTCTAATTATGTCACTGGGGGCTTGAGCCAATTCCTAACATTCTTATTCATGGAGTTTCCAGCACAAGAAAACACTTCTTAATCCCAGCTGCTGTTTTTGCAGCAGGCAATGTCATGGATGGGTTTCTCTTTGTCCACGCAGCCTTGCCCCTGCAGGGCTCTGGGCACGGTGGCCCTGGTCACTGGCTCCAGCTCAGCAGCCCCCACTGGCAGCACATCCTCCAGTCCCCAAAACCACARGGTTTTGTCAGTCTAAATGGCCCATGCAAGCAAAAGCGCAAGCGATGTGCCCATGGCTGCCAAGCAGCGAGTGGCAGAGGCAGGACGAGGCCACGATGAGGCCCTCAGCCTCTGGGCAACTGAGGTGGGTCCTACCTGCTCRGCCACACGCCTCCCTTTAGACAGGGACAGGCCAGCCGGTTCGAAGGGTGCGAGCTTAAAGCAGTAATAACGCTCGGTCYGTAGGTAGCACTTTTTATCTGCAGTCTCAAATCTCTCGACAGATATTGCTCATAGTGGCAAAGATCTGAGAAGAACAAAGGAATTGGGTCTGCGCCCATCTCGCTCCTTTGTAATATGCAAAGAAGGCCAGAAATCACCTTGTTCGTACTGGATTATTTTTTTTTTCAAGATATTAAAAATGCAGATCTTTATTGCTCAAGAGAAAACAGCGCATTCGTGTCATGAAGCAGATACCGAACAGGTGACACAGGCAAACAGGGAAGCGGTTTGTACTCAAGCTGTTTCAGCTGCTGCCTTTTGTGCTTTTCTATTGTTGTTGCTGTTACAACTCAAGAGCCTGCAGAAAAAGGGAGAAAAGACACTTCCRTTAAAACAGCAGCATGTCACCGCCACGGGAGCTGAGATGCCACTGTCCCACCTGAGCCTTTCGAGCTCTTGTCTGCAGAAGCYCCGGGGATCAGACGCTCTCTGATGCCTGCGTGTGGTGCCTGCAGCCAGGGTAGACAGAGGTTCTTTCAAAAGCTCTAAGTGCCTTTTACCTTTGCCACCTCTGGGCAGCAAAACTCAGGTGCAGCAGGCTTATTTTGCTCTAAAGTATTTTCTTCTGGAGAACTCCTTTATCTTYTAAGCCTTTCTTGAAGGAAGAAGCAAACCCTGTCGCTGTTGCACAGGGCAGGCACTGAAGTACAGTGATTTCTTGCCGCGACAGCGCGGAGCATTGACTCACGCGAGACCAGCGTCCAACCCTCCCAGCCCCCCGATGATTATCAAGCCCCACGACTACCCAAAGATGCTCCTGCCTCTGAAGCCAGCTTCCCTTAATCCTCCCCGGGACACTTCCCTGGGAAACAAATCTCCCAGGCTCCAGAGCTTCCCCTGCAGCCCATGCTCCCAGTGCAGTGAGCGACCGCAAGCCCATCAGGAGCAAAGTGATGACTCACGTGGCCTCTCCCTTCTCAGGGCTCCTGCTGCCCTTGCAAGGCCAGACAAAAATTTGGCACCTGCTTGCTGCACTGCGGTGCTCAACCAAAGGCGCTCAGCTTGGGCAAACGTGCCGAGTGGGACATAGTCCTGAGACGGCTCTTTGGGGATGCACAGAGCGAAACAGGCACAACAGGGATGATAGAAAAAACACAAAGGTGTCCACGCACTGGGCRCCGCAGCACAGAGTTTTGCCATCTGTCCATCTGTCCTCCAGACAGTGGTCCCTGTCCTAGGGCAAGGTGGTGGGGGGAACACACGTTTCCCAGTCTGCAGGCTCAGCAATACGACCGAGCGCAAACCGGAGATGCTAAGGACAAGAGGTGTTTCTGCCTCTCCAGCTGCCAGAGCTGGGTGATGCGGAGCAGAGCGAGGGGCAGCAGAGCCCGTTCCCTGCAGGATGCGAACGTGCAAAGCCCGGAGCAAGGCGGGGGGTGACACTACCCCCTCCCCTGCCCAGGGCTCGCCTCCCCCAGCTCCAGCATCACCTGCCTGTTTACATGGGAGTTTTGAAAGCTGTTACCTCCAACTCTTTTTATACCCTGGTCTAATCTAGATACTGTTAATGATATTTACTTTCAAGACACTCAGATTAGCTTTTCAACATTTAAATTAAGCGTTCCATCCCAAGCTTTGATATCATGATGGCACTTCAGCTACCTTTGATCATATCTACTAAGTATTCTCATTAGTAATCAACATTACTTACTTAAAATAAACACATGTTTTCTTGAAGCTTTGTGGTTACACTTAATCAGCCACAAAAATTCCCCTTAAGATGGTTTGTATCATTCAAGGGCATTTATGTCCATAACCCTGTAAACAGTTGTTTTCTGTGTGCTCTCCGAAAGGCCGTGGATTTGGCCGTCTGATGAGATCCGRCTTTCCATTAAAGGATTTTTTATCCCTAACATCCCCACTGCCTAAACCACTGTTCGATATTGCAGTGTCAACTGGATCGCAGGGAGGATTAGGAGGTTACTGCTAGCTGGTTCTGCCATTCCTGCCCTGGTCCGTCCTCTTCTGCAGAGCGTAGGGAACGGCTTGCACTGAACCTGAGCCCTGACTTCCCAGCAGTGCTAAATTGCCCCAATTTCACAGCACTCATCAGCGATAACTGGCATTGCTTTGAGTGGGAGGCAGGTGATGCCAGGGCTGTATGACATCTGGCACCTTCAGGTTTAGGCATCCCAGAAATTGCAGTAATAGGTCCCTCTGACAGGCAAAAAATTGGCCAAAATCTTTTGTATTTCAGGTAAGTTGTGAGTGACTTCACCATAAGGTGGTTCAGATGCACTGCAGAGAACTGGCTGATATTGCTACACCAGCAGCACTAGGGAGGTGAATAAGCCGTTGCTCGGGCTCCCACACCTCTCCTCTCCACTTCACACTACTGATGGGGTGGATTGAGAACTGGCTGAATGGCAGAGCTCAGAGAGTTGTCATCAGGAGTGTGGAGTCTAGTTGGWGGCCTGTGGCTASTGGAGTTCCCCAGGGCTCAGTACTGTCTCCCATCCTGTTCAACTTCATCAATGACCTGGATGAGGGGACAGAGTGCCTCCTCAGCAGGTTTGCTGATGATCCCAAGCTGGGAGGAGTGGCTGATACCCCAGAGGGCTGTGCTGCCATACAGAGAGACCTGGACAGGCTGGACAGCTGGGCAGAGAGGAACCTCCTGAGGTTCAACAAGGGCAAGTGCAGAGTCCTGCACCTAGGGAGAAATAACCCTAGGCACCAGGACAAGCTGGGGGCTGACCTGCTGCAGAGCAGCTCTGCAGAGAAGGACCTGGGAGTGCTGGTGGATGACAAGTTGACCATGAGCCAGCAATGTGCCCTTGTGGCCAAGAAGGCCAATGGTCTCCTGGGGTGCACGAGGAAGAGTGTTGCCAGCAGGTTGAGGGAGGTGATTCTGCCCCTCTCCTCAGCCCTGGGGAGGCCTCATCTGGAGTACTGTGTACAGTTCTGGGCTCCCCAGTACAAGAGAGACCTGGAGCTCCTGGAGAGAGTCCAGCGTAGGGCTATGAAGATGATCAGAGGGCTGGAGCACCTGCCCTAGAAGGAATGGCTGCGAGAGCTGGGCCTCTTCAGCCTGGGGAAGAGAAGACTGAGGGGGGATCTTATCAATGTGTACAAGTACCTGAAGGGAGGGTGTCGAGGGGACGGGGACAAACTCTTTTCAGTTGTCCCATGTGACAGGACAAGAGGCAATGGGTAAAAAATGAACCACAGGAAGTTCCACCTGACCGTGAGGGGAAATTTCTTCACTGTGAGAGTGATGGAGCACTGGACCAGGTTGCCCAGAGAGGTTGTGGAGTCTCCTTCTCTGGAGATSTTCAAGGCCTGCCTGGACGCAACCCTGTCTAACATGCTSYAGRTGACCCTGCTTGAGCAGGGAGGTTGGMCTAGATGATCTCCAGAGGTCCCTTCCAACCTTACCCATTCTGTGTTTCTGTCATTCTGTGATGAGCAACTTTGTGCGTGAGCAGCCCAGACTCCCACCTGCCTCCATCTGAGAATGTCACCAGGAGAGGCAAATAACTGCACTTTTCCTTTCCCCACCATCAGTGTGCCCCCAAACCCCCTCCACTGCCCTTCTTCTGTTCCTGCTTTTGATTTTTCCCTCATCTTCACTCCCACCAGGGCTGCTGTCTGCACCCCCCGGGTGGTCAAGGCGGTCTCAGCAGTGTGGCACTAAGGAAGCACAAGAGTCAGCTTTGCAGTTTTTCCCCACAGCCAGTAGCAGCAGAGAGGCTGGTGCCATACTCATCAGTGCTGCCCAAGCTGCTTCCAAGGGTGGCAAAGGCTTCAGAGTTTCCCCAAGGAGGCCTCCCCATCTACATGGCCCCAGAGGCAGCACCCGTGGTGCCCCAGCACACCAGCCCGTGGGGGGTGACAGGTGGCAAAAGCTCCAGGAGACAGAGGTGGTGACGCTGGGCTCCCACTGAGACTTATCTGACCCATCTGTCTCCAGCGGGAGAGGACTACATCACCTACCAGCCTGGCGGGCCCAGGGGGATTAGGGATACAAAAACCCCTGCCAGGAAAGAATGGGAGGGATTTTGCAGTGTCTAAATCTTTCCTGCTGCTGATAACGCTTCCTCCCTTCCTCCGGCTTCGCTCGGCTTCGCTTGTCCCCTCCAGCTCCCCCCTCCACCCTTTGATGTCAACTGGAGGCACCAGGTCTAAAACAGTCACTGCTGTTGATTAGACCTAATTAGTCCCTAATGCCCTCTTAAATCCCGTTTAAAAAGGGAGCCATTCAGCACACCCAGGGCTGTGACAACCATGGCTGAAGGCAACATTAAGAAGTCCACAATCAAAAGGAGAGAGTGCTTGCCAGGTAATTCAAGACAACCAGGATGCTTGTGGTGGGTACCAGTCCTCCTGGCTGGGAGCATACCCCCACAACTGCTGAGGGGGACCCAAAACTGTGGCTTTTCCTTCTCAAGCTGATGAGATCCTTCTCCATGACATAAGTACTGATCCTCAGCATGCACCCCATGGAGGTCCCCCTGTTTGTACCACCCAAAGGTGAAAAGTCTGGAATGCTGCCCAAGAAGGAGCAAGTCCAAGATAACCAATGCCAAGCACCCATTGGACTACTGACACCCTGGTAGAAGTGGTGTGAAATCAGTACAGATATTCCTCTCCCCACCTTTGCAGGCAGCTGATTTCAACCTCTCTGAGTGCCTTAAACATTTCCCAGCAATAGTCTCCCTTCGAGCAAATTTAAGGCTGGTGACAATAGAATTGTTTTGCACAGAAACAATCTGCTGACCCTGGGACCTCACTGGCTGTATATCCCCACCAGAGAGGTAATGATCACAGCACCAGCTAGCATGCCCCAATCCCTTTAGAGCTGGCTGCCCAGACTCATGGGCCCTAGATAAAGTTTTAGTGTTACCCACAGGGCAACCCATCATCTATGGAGGTGAGCAGACAAAGACTGTCACTCCTGCCTTTTCTTATGGGGAGCCAAGCCTCTGCCTGYGCAAGTCTTGACCACACTGACTCCAGCAATACATGCCCAGGCCAGACTGCAGGTGAAGAGATCCAGGTCAGCCCCTGATCCTTTGGGGGCTGGAGCTACATCTGGTGAGTACCTCACACTGAAGGCTGTCCATTCCTCTTCCACAAAAAGATTGGGGCAGGAACGAGCAGAGGGCAAGGAGGAAAGGAGAGGAAGGCTTGGGCAGTCAGGACTCAGAGTAGGCTCTCAGTAGCAACATTTCTCTAGCCTGGTGCCTTTTTAACAAGGAGTTATGCCAGTAGATTTGAGGTATTGATAACCTTTGGGGGTCAGGGTGGGGAGAGGAGAGTGTCACCCCTTCATCCAACTCATCTCCCACCAGCACAAGATGTATGACCAAAGCCAGACCTGAGTGATTAGGACTTTGGTTTAGGAAGACACAACAGGAAGTCCCATTTATCACACACTTCAGTACTATTAACCTCAGTGGCACCTTGCCTCTCCTTCCTGTCCCACTCCATCCCTACTCTTTCTCATTTATGAGCTGGGAATGAGGTATGCCCAGCCTGTGCCTTTGCCTCAGCCACACGACCAACCTCCCGCCTTTAGGTCCAACTTTTTCTAGAAGTCAGGCCTGCATCCAAATTAATTTTCTGTATGTGTTGTTGGAGTGATTAGATCTGCAAATCAACATAGCCACAAACTGAATAATGCATCAGCGCCTAGTATTGTCGGGGCAAGGACCTAAGTTCCTCATCAAGTTCAGTCCTGCAGAGCCTGTAACTAATGATTTTTCTCACTTGGACAGGAGTCAGCGCTGTATCTCTCACATGCACACACAAACATTGTATGTGTGCCTCGTTAGCAGGAAGTGATCTGCAGATAAAGGGAAGGAGAGCAGAGCACAAGCACTGGGACATTCACTTGGCATCTCATACTCAGCCCACAGCAGGCAGAAGACACTGAGAACCAAGGTGACATCTGGAGAAATGTCCTATCACCTGAATCTATTAATGTTGGGCCAATTTCTCTCTTCCTGGGAAGTTCTGAAGATCTCTTTTTAGTCCTACTGTTAGGGGCTGGCCCAAAGCCTACTGATGTCAATGGAAAGCCAAGGATGAACTCAGTGTTTCAGAGCAGAGCCTTTGTGAACACACAAGAGTTAGTATTTGTATGACAGGTCCTAGGTGTGGATATAGCTACCCTGGCCTTGGTGGAATGGCAGCTGAGGGTGATCAGCAGCTCCCAAAAACTCACCAAACTTCACCTGGCTGGATGCAGAGAGAAGAAACATGAGGGAGAACCCAATGAGAGATGTCATCTTCCACAAGCATATGTTGGTCCCCAGGGTTTCTTTGATGGAGATGCTGGGCCCAGATTTGGTTCTTCCTTCTGAATTAGGACTTTCACCTGTGTTCCACAGCCAGAGTTACACACTGCTCTGAGCCATAGCATCGTCTCTGCAATTCAGCGCTCCAATGGTCCACAACTTTTCAGGCCGAAAGTATAGCCCTATTTGGAAGCTCTTGGGAGTGATGACGGGGCTCAGGGGACAGACAGGAATACTGTGCAGTGGGGCACAGAGAGAAAGCTGTCACACAGCCCTGGCCTGGTCTACCCTGGAGTTAGTACTCCTGCAGCTACAGCAGTGGGCCCACACTCAYAAACTCTCCTTGCAGACATGCCCCAGCCTAATGGGAGGCAGGGAAATTAGACTAAAAGAGAACTCCTAACTTACCTCCAGAAGCTATGAGTGGCACATTTATGTTCCATGGCAAGAGGCCCCAGAGGACATCCCCTTCCATCTTCAGATTTATGTCTAGTCAGGCTGACTGAACTGCCCTGTGGATGTGCATATTTTTCTCCACTTGCTACTGAAAGAGCCCAAGCAGCAAGGTGAGACCGAGGTGGCATTCACATTGCTCACCATTCACTCTCTGTTGACTTCTGGAGCTGAACAGGTACCTCCGCTCCCCTTTGTAGTCACCAAAGGCCCTCTGGAGGTGCAATTCATCCAGCCGACTTTCAACTGCTTTAAGACAAGATGAACTGCACCCTAATTTCCCCCGGCTATGCAGATTAGATCTCCATCAACTATAAAGGGAGCATAGAGAGACCTCTAGGCTTTTTACCTGTCTGCATTTAGTCATACAGTTCCCACCCTTGGTGACTGAAGCTGGGTCAGATAAGGATTTGCATTAATGAAGGAGAATCTAGGGTAGGTGAGGCCTCTATGGCTGGAATTAGGGGGAAAGATCAACAAAATAGATTGGGGGTGAATAATTTTATTTGCCACCCAGGGATGTCCCCATTTTAATTAGGTTTGTGACAGTGACGTTGCTCAGAGGTTCCCCAACAGTGGATGTCAGCTCCAGGGATGGAGTGGGCACTCAGCCCCAGCTCCACACTCCACCTCCAGACCACCACGATCTTGGGCCAGCCGGATAGGTGATGGCTCCTTCCTGGGCTCTCAGCACTGCTGCGAAGTGGCACAGTGAGCTGCATAGTGGCTCTAGCTGGAAACTGGCTCACCTACCACCACACCAGTGCAATCCACCATGCAACCTCGCAAGAGCTGGTGCCAGCCCAAGGGAGATGCTATTATTTATTATGACAATCATGACATTTGCTGGAGAAACACCTTCACAAGTGCCATGGTCTTCCAGCCTGATGTCTCTTTCTCGCTATCACAGGTAAACGAGGATTAATGCAAAGCAGAACAGTAGATCTTCTGGTGCTGAACAGAATGCTCTTGTTCTAGCTATAGCCATGATCAGCAGTTGGATTACTCTCTCTGTTCATTTTTTTCCATTTCCTGACAAAAATTTATGCTTGGTTATCAGTCAGCTGTGATAACTGTAGGGGAGGTCTGGGAGCAAATTTTTCTTTATATTACTCCTCATAAATATGACGGTGCTTCCTAACCTGACATCAGCAGGAGCAGTTCTTCTACCTCCATTAGTCCCTTTTCCCTGTCCCATGAGCAGGCAGCCCCTGAAAAAGAGGGGAGCACTCCTGAACTTATCATCTCTATTGCAGCACCGCTAAACATCCTCTTTTAAGGTCCTTGCAAAAGATGTTGCCTTCTCATGAAAAGCAAGAGCCTTGAGGAGGAGGTTGTGTGCTCAGTGCAAACCAGTTTATCTCCTGACCTGACCAGCTATCTCTTGTCCCCTTCCTAGCGACCACGCAATGAGATGGCAAGTTGGATCAKCTCACTCATCCGGCTAACACCAGCCTGGCAGCACTTGTGCCCTGCTATACCACTGAGTGGAAAAGAAGTTCCTGCTACAGGGCTGGACTTCCTCTGGGACCTCAGGGGGCTACAGACTGGGCCCATCATGCCATRTAACATGCCATGTAACAGGTTGTCTAGGCCAAATGATGAGACTGGAGTAGCACTGCCCCAGAGTCCCCTCCATCACTGATCTCCTAAGGTAAACACAGCTCAATTAGCAAGAAGATGTCCTGCAGGTGTAGCTTGTACCAGCTTGCCAAGCAAAATATCAGTGCAAAAGAATGTATCTTCATGTGTTTACCTTAGGCTTTGTCATTGCAGAAATCACCCCAGATCACACCTCTACCAGATGTTGCCACACAGCAAATGTTTCTGGTGAAGTCATCCTCAGGAGAGGAGAAGCTGAGAGGACTTCTGCTTTAACCCTGCACCGTGTCAACAGCCACAGGAGGGACATCTTGGGTTACCCTAACTCAACAGCCCCAGARAAATGGTTCCCCCATCACTGGTGCCTCTAAGGGTGGTGGGAATCAGCAGGGACTTTCTCCTCTCAGCGCAGTTTCTATAGGAAGCAAATGGGGGCGATGCATCTCCTGATGTGCTGCTGTAGGACTTCTCCTCACAAAGACTCTGTTCCACAGTGAGATCAAAAGGCATCCAGCCCACTGATTGCTCAGCTCATGTCAAAAGCCCCCCTCCCCGATTACCTCACCACTAACTGCACCCATGAAACAAAATCCTAAAGGTTTTAGACAAAGCTGAGGTTTCAGATGAGAGGGCGAAGGAATGACTCAGTGCCTTCAAACACCAAAGTCTTCTCCTGCATCCTGTTTGTACAGCACCTAGCACAAGGGGTCCAGGTGCATGCCTAGGGCTCTGAAACACCGCCACAATTAAATAATAAGTGTAATAGCAGCTGTACTCCCACCAGCAGGGTTTCATTTCATTATTTAAATATTCAGTTGTGCTCGGTAGCACTTCTTGAAGATACGTATTTTTTCAGCCGGGCAGGGGATCACCAGGAGCCACCTGCTGCTGTACAGGTATGGCCAGGAGCCGATCAGACACATACCAGTGCCTCTAGGAGAAGATCTCAACAGCTGTGCCAACAAATCCCAGCACAGAGCAGGAGGCAGCAACCCTGGGGTCCTGTGGTACCTCAAGGGATGGGGCAGAGCTGAGCAGAGTTTGCAATGATTATCAGTAGCTCACATTTGGATGTCAAACCCAAAGCCAAGACAGGAGCCAGTAGAACAGATGCCCACCGGAGCCCTTTTGCTGTCTCTGTGCATCAGCCACCCTTGGCTCCTAGTCTCTATCTCCAGCTTCTTGGGGATGGGGTAGCAGGTCCATGCTGACAGCGTGCACCTTGCCTGGGCAGCAGGTTGCCCTCAGCCAGGCACTTCCCCATCCCTGGTGCAGAACAGCGGTGGGAGCTACGTGTGTCTATCACAGAAGAAATAGTGCCACCTACTGACACGAATAACCCTATTCCTAGAAAGCGAAGGGCCGAACACTCACCTAGAAAAATAGAGATTTTTCTGTGTGTATATATTGGACTAGATGGTTGCTCTTCTGCCAGGGTGGGCTCTGAAAAGGTTTTACTCTAACTTGGTCTTTAGCAACGATTTCCTTTCCCCATAAAGTTCATTAGTGAGAGCTCGCTAGGTTACCTAAGCGCACGCTGGCTAAGGTGCCAGCCTTTCCCTGGGTGCTCAAGGAGRACGGCAGATCCAGGGCCTCCCACTGCCGAGGAGAAACAAAGCTCCTGATTTTTTGATTTTCCGAGCTGACCTACCAACAGCAAAACCATTAAAGTGGGAGGTGCMTTCCCGAGGGATGACCCAGCGCCGCCAAGTCCATGAAAGGTTCCTGACAAACTCCACGGACACTGGACTGAGGCCACAAAACGTACCTAGAACCAAGATTTTGTTGCCCCCTATGATTTTACCCAAGGCTTCATCCCACCAGGGCTTCAGTGTGCTTGTACATGTATATATGCACACACACACACACACACAAACATATATACATACAAATGACTTCTTAAATGAGAGGTTAGCATAGAAGGCAATCTGAATAAGCACAGTAATAATTCTGATTATGCAGCATATTCTGCCTAATATATTTATTTTTAATGGCAGTCGTTTTAATAGCTCTAAGGCCCTGAATTAGTCCAATATGTTGTTAACGATGTTCACTTTAAATACAAATGATAATGGCTTTTCCAGAGGGTCTGGTGCCCTGGGTGAGCTAGCTGCACACCAGCACCTTGTGTTTAACATGTTCCCTTTTAATAACAGGCTTAATGATGCACTCGGGGCCAAATCACTGCATTTAGTCACAGAGAAAAACCATCTACAAAAGGCTTTCTCTAAAAACGAGGCTACAGGGCCTCTGTTTCAAAGTCACTCTGGCCATCTTTTTATGCACTTGTTTTTTTKATTGGAGGCTCGTGCAAATTGGAGGCAGTGCCGGGGGCTCAGGCAGGTTTTGGGGAGAGATTTCGCGGCGATGGCCAGGGCYGTACCCAGGTGAAGGACCCAGCCGCAATCTCAGCGGCCGCATTCGGGGGCCGGCGGAGGGGCGAGAGCCRCGGGAGACGTCGTGCGCCCGCGTCCAAGCCCGGGTCCCTGGGGCCGGTGGTGTTTATTTGGGGTGGGTTGCAAAGGAAGACGCCTCTCGGCCCTGGCGGAGGTGACCGGGGGCTGTCGCCGACGTCACCGCGGGGGAGACGTGCCAGAGTGGGGAGCGTTCGAAAAAAATCACACCCACCATCCATCAAAAAATAAAATAAAATAAAAAAAACGTACACACACACACACACACACACCCCAACAAAAACCCCAACTCCCCCCTGTAGCTTTCAGCAGCGCACTGAAAGCTAGGAGCACATCAAGTTAAGAGCGAGGCAGCAGCTGCGCGCTCCGCTTTCATGCCCAGATCAGGCAATTTGGGGCAGATCGCAAGCCAGAAAGCCCCAGGGAGCTCGAAACCCAYGGATCCTGCGCGCTTTCCCCACTGGAGCGGGACCCCTTGGCCCCCGCAGGGAGGCTCTTTCCTCCCCMAAAGGGGCATGGCAGGAGAGCAGTACGTGTGATGGTGCCCGCAGCAGGGCTTTGCTAGCCCGAGCTGTGTCCGGACCCGTCCGGACCCGGACTTGTGTCCAAGCCTGTCAAATCTCCCACGCCGGGAGCCTTGCAGAGCCGGCACTCGCCGGGCGCTGCTCCGCGCCCGGGTCTTTCTCACGCACTGCAGAAGGCTCCATCCATCCCTTGGGGTGATGCCAGCCCCATGCCTTGGACCATCCCTTTCTGCAGCGTTGCTRGTTTGAAGGGTGGCCCACGCAGCCACGGACACGCGCACCAGGAGGGAAATCGCTGCTCTGCGCAAGGACCCGCGTCAGTAATTCCCACGGCAGAGGCACGGCTGCAGGCGCGGGAGGACACGCAGCCGGCCAAGCCTTGCTGGCCCCGAATCACAGCAGCACCTGAAACCTTGCTAGATGTTCCTCAAGCTACCCGCGTCAGACCTCGCTAGATGCAAACTCCAGTGTCGCGAAAAACAGTGGCGAGGCTTGAACGGGCTCTGATTTGTGCTTTCTGCCCCCAGGCCCGAGYGAAACCAGAGGGTAGAGCCCACTAGCAGGCTGCGCATAGAAAGATCATGCGAAAGATAACTTTATTACTAATAACACCCGTGGAATCCGATTCGGGGAATAGGCTCTATTGAATGCCTGAACACAGGCATTCCTCGGCTGGGTTTTTTCTGCCTCCAAATACTTCATTTGGGTCTTTAAATACTAATCACAGAATTCGTAGGAGCGCTTTTTATCTTCAAAGTGCTGCAGGAGAAAAAATTAATTCATTAATCAAAGATAATTAAAGGGCAGAAAATATGTCTTTTCAAGTGTGGGAAGCCAGCAACGGGAGGCGAAGCGTTGCAGGCGGCCAGCGCAGGGACTTCAAGCCTCTCTCCAAGGCTACGTGATTTTCCTTGAGCGCTGCCCGGGCAGTAGCCCTGCTTGTTCCCGGCAGCCACGATCCCGCCGTCTCCCCGACGCGGGCTAGGCGGCCTGTCTGCCGCGCAGGAAATAGGGTTTGAAGCTCACAGCTAGGAGCAAAAGCTGAGATTGCGGATTTAATGAAGCTGGGATGGAATGGCGAGGGTGGTTCAGTGAAGCAGCAAATGCAAACACATTATCACCTGAGAACTTGCTCCAATTTCACACCAATTAACTAGGAATGAGAGGCRAGGGCCGTGGCTGGCTGCAGAGATGGCTGATAATCCTGCGAATGGGCAGAAATGGCTCACACGGGGACTGGCCGGTGCCAAAATGAGCCTGTTAGATAACGCCGGCCCCGGCAATTTTGTCTTCAGGAGTGAGCATGTCTTTACTGGAGCTCGCTTTTATTAGCAAATATTAAAAACATTTGCAGAAATACAGATGCCCGTGAGGGGAGTGCGGGTGGAAAGTAATAAAGCAATAGCTGATTATTTTAGTTCTCTGCCGATGCGTCATACTAAGGGAGGAGGGATGGGGCAGGGGAAGCGTCCGGGTGATGCAGCGCTGAGCCCCRCAGGGAGGACCACGGCGCTGAGTGACGCATCCCTGTCCAAACTTCCCCTCCACCAGCACCCATGAACCGCCTCACCCTTATTGCGCTTTAATATTTGACCTGCTTCCCTTTTTTTCCTGCTGGGTTTATCTCCAGGTTAAGACTTAGGGCAGAAGAGGAGTAGCGGRCTTTAGGGAAATGCTCCGGTGGTAAAGAGTCTGCTACAAATCAGCTGCCAGACCCGGTGACTGCACCCTTATGAGCACAAGCACCTTTTGACATCGGACAACCTCAATTTTTCCCACGCTGCCACCTTTCGTGCCAGCTGGACTTCCTGCTGGCCTGACACACCAGCCTGGAGAAGCTCTCTAGGAAAACTGGGGTATTTCCTCATTGGGGCAGGAAACATTGGAGCCTTGGCAGCACCTCAGAAAGAGGCACAGTTTGGTGTCACTGGCAGGGAGTGCTCCTCACCCACAYCCATGCGAAGCCGAACTGAGCCCCCTCCAAGCTGTGGCTTGGGGCTCTATTGCTGCCGTGGGGCCATGGGGCCACACCCTCCACCAGTGGGGTGAAAACGAATGGCAGATGAGCAGCAACACCTTCAACRAGTTGCGCCAGTACATGCTGGGGGCTGACCTGCTGGAAAGCAGCTCTGCAGAGAAGGACYTGGGAGTGCTGGTGGACGACAAGTTTGACTATGAGCCAGGAATGTGCCCTTGTGGCCAGGAAGGCCAATGGTCTCCTGGGGTGCATTGGGAAGAGTGTTGCCAGCAGGTCAAGGGAGGTGATCCTGCCGCTCTACTCAGCCCTGGGGAGGCCTCATCTCGAGTACTGTGTCCAGTTCTGGGCTCCCCACTACAAGACAGACATGGAGCTGCTGGAGAGAGTCCAGCATAGGGCTACAAAGCATCTCTCCTATGAGGAACAGTTGTGAGAGCTGGCCCTATTTATCCTGGGGAAGAGAAGACTGAGAGGGGATCTTGTCTATGTCTATAAATACCTTAAGGGGGATATCAAAAAGATGGGGCTAGACTCTTTCCAGTGGTGCCCGGTGAAAGGACACGAGGCAACGGGCACAAACTGAAACAAAAGGAAATTCCACTTGAATATAAGGAAAACCTTATTTACTGCGAGAGTGACAGAGCTCACAGTATTTCTATTGTTTCAGAATATCCTTTCTATTTTTTTAACAAACCTTTTTTTAAAAGTTGCTGCTCAAAAGTAACGAATTTCTTGCAGAACAAAGTATTTTGCTCAAAATAGTCCCATGCAAATCCAACTTCTTTTTAAATCACACATTCTGTTTCTGAAAAGAAGCTAGTTTTTCTTCTCTACTGCTTTATTTCAAAACTGCAAAAATCCACTTCAGAAAGAAAAATTCCAGTCCTACCACCAGCAGCTTCACAGGCRCAACAGATGCTCCAGGGAGGTGGGAGGAAAAGCCTCCTCAGACCCATCCCCACTTTGCCCACACCCTATGGGTGCCTTGTCTGGCCTCATCCAGACTCATGTCCACCCCAGCTTTGGCTCCTTTCCTTGGGCTGGAGAGTGAAAGCAGAGCAGCAAAAGGCTGAGAGGCATCACTTGAGGCCCCCGAGAACTGGAATGCTCCAAAGGCCAGGATCCCCTCATCAGCAGGCAACACAKCCAACCTCAGCTATTTTATGATTTTTGTTATATATATATTCTACAGATCTTGGTTTAGAATTCACATGAATACAATATTTAATGTTKCTATTCAAAAAAWATGTTTTATAGCTGTAGAACACAGTCCAAGTATCTCCTCCAYAGCGAAGCTCCTCGCTGTCACTGTCTATGTGGTTGCCCATGTGAGGAACAGGTACAATGACAGGTTGCTCACATGGATTTTGGGTGACCGGCAGGTGTTAACTCACGTCTCTTGGAGCTTTCTTTGCTCCCTCTGGCTGTCCATGTGTCCACACATTTCCCTGCAGCAGCTGGAAGACAGAAATGTTTCTTCCATCATGCCATCACAGCCTAGCACCAACCAATGGGTCCACCAGTGCAGCAATGTCTTCACTTGAAAGCCACCTGGCGCTCTTCTCATCTAATACTACCAGCAAGTACCCAATGTAAGTGTATATATTTATCCATCAGCAGCAGCCCTTTAGATAAATTAAGCCTGGTTGCTTTTGAGGGCAAGGTGTGGAGACGGTTCAACATTATGGACATATAGCAAATTGTATCAGGGGATTTGCCCTCTATCACGGGAGCATCAGTATTTTCATCCATATTTCTAGAGCACTTTCAAGCTAAGTTCGTATTTTAAGAATTCAGGCTCATATCTTAAGATCTCTAGGACTTTGCGCCTGGATCTCGTCTGACCAAGACGTTCATAAGCCAACAGGCTGCTGGACTTGATGAACATGGAAGAGAKATTCAATAGCCTGCATGGTATGGGAGATCAAACAAAGTGACTTCTTCTACCTTTAAAATGTGTGAAGCTGCAAAATCTTAAGGGCATACAAACTTCCTTTGAACGCAGGGCTGGAATCCTGGAAGTTGTGTTCCTTTAATTTCCTTTACCTGGTTGCTTTCCCCATGAAGGACAAGCACAGTGTGGTGAGTTTTCAGTGGAAACTGGTTTTGCCTCATTTTCCACTTCTCTCCTGCTGAAAGGGAGGAAGTCTAGAGCTCCAGAGGCCTGCCTGCCTCTCTCTATGCAGACAGAAAGGGCTGGGTGTCTGTGTTTAATTACAGCCTTAAAGAACTGCATTTAAAAGACAACAGCAAGCTATTTAATTAATACTTATCATTAGCACACATACGAATGCCTAGCAGCAAATTGCAACAACAAAGCAACTCCTTTTTTTTTCTTTTTTTTTCACACTTGGGATAAATTAATTTAAAAAAGAGTAAACAAACCATTTGCACTAGATTCGAGATGACTTTTTATGGAGTGGGAGTACTGGGATAGTAGGTATCATCTTAGGACAGCAAAGATCTATAGGAGTAGGCCCTTCCATCTCCAAATCTTCTGGCTAATCTTCATCTATCTATCTATCTATCTTTCTATCTTGGCATTTACACTGGGCTCATCCCCATGTCTGAGCGCCTACTTGTCTTCATACCTGTCCATAAATTATACAGCATCCCCAGGGAATTTTAAATAACAACTCCCAAACTTTCAGAACACTGTTTTAAGGAATGGGCTTGTAACTCCCTGYGCTGCRGACTCCTCCTTTCCGGCCTCCAGAAGCAATRCTGGAGTCAGGAAGGACGTGCCACCACGAGGGGTCCCTGAGGGTCCCGCAGCCTCAGCCCACTAGACCCAGGCTTAGTCGGAAGGGTCCCAACAGGCATTGCAATAAGTGTCCCCATCCTGACTCCCAAGTTGGACAAGCCAACCAACAGCCATGGGATGCCAAGACATTTCAGTTACAGTGGCCTTAATCACCTTATTGGGTAGGAACCTGTGCTGAACCCCGTTCCTCTATCCACGCAGTGCACTTTCCCAYGGAGTACCTACTCTCACCACGCTGGCAATGAACCAAGAAGAAAGGACACGTTAGCAGCTGTCCGGCCAGCACACCCCACCTCTCCCTCAACCGTCCCCTGCACGAGCAAAGGTGACAAGACACGAGGTGCCTGTCAGATCACAGGCTCTGGGGCATCACCGTCACCTGGGGCACGTGGCTCAAATCCATTTAGGATGAACCCARATCTTTTCCCTTTGCTGGGAAAAAACACGAGCCATCAAGGTATGAGACGGAGAAGCGCTGACGTAGTTTCGCCCTCCAGCTGTGGAGTGAGCACTAATTCCCTCCCACTTCTTTTCTGTCTGGACAAAATTACTGGACAAGTCTGGCCTGAGCTTGTGAACAGCCCAGAAGTGATATTTTGTTAAACCCAGCAGCACTTCTAGCTGCCAGAGCCCTCCACAATCTACCCCAAAGGTGGCCAAGGAAGAAATCTGGCATCTCTGAGCATAYGGTCTTTCTGAACAAGTTTTCTCCRTGTATTTTGCACTTCTTCATCAAACTGAAGCTCAGGTTGCTCTGATGGGGGCTGCTAAAGTGGAAGCAAAATCCTCTCGTGATGGGCTGCTATGTCCAGCTTTGGCAGCCGCTCCTGGAGTTGGAGGAGGCTGGGGGATTTGCCAGAGCCTCTCCAGAAATGCCAGGAGAAGGACTAAAGTGAGGTTAGGACCAAACCCCAGGCAGCGCCTTGCCGGCACAGGCTCAAATGTGACCGAGGATTGCCCTCTGCAGGAAYGAAACCTCTCTGCAACCCTCCAAGCTATCTCTGTAGCTTCCCCAGTCCTCCTGTCCCTCCCGTCCACAGGGCCGGGCACCCTTTCAGGCCTCTCCCCCTTCGCAGGGTGTCTTAGGCGATGATTCAAGAGCTAAATTACACCCGGGCAACCATCCCTGTCGGAGAACCACAAGATGTGGGCAGGCAGCTATTAACACCAGTGGAGTCCAACCCGTACAACGTGCGTGCAAGCAGGAGGAGGATGCAGCTGCGGAGATCCATCATGGGTGGGGGGCTGCTCGCTGGCAGCATTAACTGCAGTTTGCTATGTAGCCCCGAGTGCAAAACCATTTTCTAGGAGAGGAATAATGTTAATCCTGAGGACAAGGCTGCGGCGTAGCTTAAATAAGTGATATGTTTCAGGCTCGGGAGGTGGGACACGGGCCCTCCAGCCCTGCAGCCGCGGGGAGCACAGCTGTGTCCCTGCAGCMCCAGGACATGGATAACTCCTTTCCCAGAGGGCTTTCACGAGCTAGGAGGCAGCCTGTGCTGCTCTCTGCCAAGAGCTGTGTAAAAGCCTGCCAAGGTGCTAGGAAGAAAGCTTTTAACCCGGGCAAAGTTTCCCCCTTCTTTCCACACAGCCTGAAAAATCCCGTGCTGATTCACCCTGCAGAATTTACTTTTACCCTGCTAAATGCCATTAACTCTTTAAATTAATGCTCCCATTATGGGACTTCCTTTGATGTCAAAGGGGATTTTTTTTTTTGATGGCAAAATGGGGATTTTTCCCCCCCTCGCTGTAATTATTCTCTCTTTTTTTTCCTTTTTAGGTACCAGATACTCCTGCCAGCTGCATGACTTGCGGAGGCAGCTCCCCCACGAGGTATTTATATATTTGTATGTACATGATGAGAACATGGCATTGAAAGACTTGAAGTTTCGGTCTTCAGATAAGGGGAATTTCCCATTTCCTACTCGTTTCAGTGGAAGTTGCCCACAAAGGCTTTGGCCTGCAGGAGGAAGGTGTGAGGCCAGGAAGCAGCTATGGTTGTGGATGCCCGTGCTGGCACCACCAGCCCTGTGGAGCACTCGGCTTCAGGCTGGCTCAGTATCAGCTACCGAATAAAGCCTTTCCCCAGCGTGGCCATTACGGCTACATCTCCACAGTCCCCGTGGCATATCACCACTTTTCCATGTGCTCATCCTATTTAGTTTTATTGCAAATTTAAGCTGTGCTGAATTTTGGTCAGCACCTTTCTACCCCAGCCCAAGCAACTGAGCCAATGTATCATAGAAGGCAATATTGCACTGGTGCTAAAACATGGATAATTTTTAAAGCTTTTTCAGCTGTATTAGAAGGTGTTGCACAGAGACACATTGCCCAGTGTAAACTCTGCTGGGCTATTACACAAGAGCTGACCCAACTGTTGCATTGCTTGCAAAGATTTGCCAATCAGCTCAGTGATCTCCATTTTTTCCTCAGTGATTCCAGTTTCTCAGCATGATTTTCAACCCAGCTCAACACCAGAAGCTGCCAAAACGCCCCTTCCCGRGGCATGCCACCCCAATCCCTACTGCTTTTCCATGCATCCCAATGCTCAGCCCAAACTTCCAGGGATGCTTGCAAAGATCTCTCGCTCCAGGTCCCTTGCTACCCTTTGCTCCCCGTTTCTTGGTGGYGGTGGCGGTGGGTTTTTTGCTACCTTGGCAAAGCCATGTTTGAAAGTGAGTTGCCCACATGCAAGCTGTCCTCTCAGCCAAATTATTCGAACCACACTGGTCCTGCGTTTTATGATCTCCCAAAAACAACGGAGATGCCTGAGTCGAGGCGCTTGCTGGAGAAGGAAGAACAACCGATAGCTGTCACTCATAAAAATGCCATGGAAATATGATCTAATAACTGCAGTTCAACTYTGCTTTTTACTGCTATAATTCATATTTGTTTTTTCTACCAAGTGGCTGTTCAGTGGAAAGCCATTACAGCTCTTTACCATAATGCAGAAATAGGCTTTTAGGTGGGTTTTCCTAGGAAACAAGACATACAGGATCAGACTTACTGAGTAACACTCAGGAAGCTAACAATCGTGGATCGTTTTAAAGGAGTTCTCCATGAGGCTAGCCACCGCGGGACAAACGTGTTTCTTGAAAGCTTCAGCAGGCTTTAACGGAGTTACAGGAAAAAGACAACAGAGTTAGAAAGCTCTTTCTTGAACATTTTGCAAAATGTTCTATCTRATTAAAAGAAAAGTTTGAACTACGTGCCTACAGATAATTCTCTAGTTGATTGTGTGGAGAGCCTAGACTTGTCTCATAGAGAAACATCGCTCCTCGAAATGGAAAATGAACCTTAGGATGCATTTGCCTTTATAGCACAAATCCAGGCCATGTCTGTGCAAGTGCTTGTGCTGTGGTGTCCCATGACCCCACCTACATCTTCCTCCGCTGGGCCACATCTTCTATCTGCTCCCGGAGTATTTTTGCCCAATCTTCCCCTCTCTTCATGGGGGTTGACCTGGTCTCCAGCGTTGTCAGGGCACTGATTTCTGGAGGGACTTCGGGAACCAGGCCGGCTCTGAGCACGGCRTCCTGAAACTTGGCTGCTGAGGCTGGGGCTAAGCAACACCGAGGCATGCTGCAAAAAAAGCAAGGCACCATTGGAGGGAAGCGTGCCCAGAGCCGGCGGGGCAGCTGCACCCGCCGACGCAAGGCGCTCCGCAGGAGTGGGCGCTCACCTGCGGCTCCCGCAGCCCGGCTGCGCGTAGTGGTAGTGAGCRGCCACGGCAGAGTGGGGACACAGCAGATAGCGGTTTTCCTCCCAGCAGCGCCTCATCGCTCGCACGATGTCCTCGTCGGAGGCCGTGCACGAGCCCAGCACCTGCGTGAGCTGGGGAGAGCCGAGCAGGAACGCAGTGAGACGCCCAGCGGGGATGAACCACCAGCAGCGCGCTTCGGCACGGAGCCCAGCCGCGTGCAACGCTCAGCAGGGCTTCCAGCGAGGCTTTGCAGTGCGGGCAGATGGCAAAAAAGAGTTAGAAATGGGGCAGCTGGAAGCTGCAGAGCAATCTTCCCRCTGCCTGAGGAAAGAGAGGCGACCACGGCAGCAAGGGGAGGAAAGGGCCCTTTGGGAGCAGCCTCGGGCAGGGTGCTTGATGCACTGTCAATGCAGCTTCTACCTGCCTGGTATTTCTAAGGAAGGGGCAGTTTCATATCCTACCTAAATAATTGTAAGGCTTCTTAAAATTTGTTTTGTAAAAAGAAAGCAGTTTCTTTTAAAAAAAATTGTACATTTTTTTAATAAAAATTACACACTGATGCAAAACCTCTCTTCCAGCCTGTCTTCTCATGCACACTTACATTTTAGGTTGGAAACCCTCCAATGTGATCCACTGCAAGCTGAATTTTTTATTTTGGAAACAAGTTGGAAACAACTGGCGGCAGTAATCTCCTTATACACGCACGTGTGTGTAAAGGAACTTACCTTTCTGTGCAAATCCTCGGGGATCTTGAGGCTTTTGGACACACTGAAYTGTTCCATCAGAGTTTTGATGAGGCTGCTGTCGCCGTCGGAAAGCAGCCAGAGGATCCTCTCCATGTTGTAAGGCTCCTAGGATAACAGGGCAGCACGTGAGCAGCAGAATGGTGAATTTCTGTCTCAGTGGAGAGCACCTGTGTGAGTTCTCTGATGTCTAGTTAGGGCTGAGCTATTGCAGCTATTTGATCAGTGGAAGTTGTGGTAGGATTTGTCTCCTTCCTGGACATGGGTATCCTCAAGCCCTGCAGACACTTGATGTCTCTCAGACCTCTGACCTCTCTGATCAACCACCAGGTTGAAAAACTTAATGAGGGGACAACTGACAAATAGGCAGTGTGACTACATCTGTATAATTACCCTGAGGAAAGCAGACTAATAACACACGACATACTTGCAAACTGGAGATATCCAGCTGTTTACGTGGTATTGCAGATGCTGTTGCGAGTCACTGTGCTCCTGTGTGGCTTAATAAGACACTCAGCTCCCCACAGGGTTAACCGATAATCTTTACGAACATATAAGGCACATACAGGACCTGACTGGTCTGTATGGTATGCAGCAATGAGTGTTGCGACACTGTAGCAAAACTCGACACAAGACTATGTAAGAGGGAGAATGATTCTATTTTAAGGCAAAACCAATTTCACACCTCACGGTAGCATTCCCACATACTCAAAACACCAAGAAATACGTGTCCCAGTGGTCTGGCCAGGACAGATTGTAGGCACAGAGAGGACAAGGGACACCAGCTATCAAGTCCTCATCACGTCTCCTCAGTTGTTCCTGCATAGCAACCATGTGCTGGCTTCAGATKTGGTCTTTACTGCTTTTAAGAGCTGAAAATGACAGTGACCTTTTGTCTCTCCATCCTGTGCAAACTCAATGAGTCATTAAGAATTACTCAGCTTTTCATGTCCTTATCTGGATGTCTTAATGGCTCCAGTCCTGTTCTTCATCTTCCCACCATCACCTTCTAAGGTCTCCAGTCTGTAATCTTCATTCTACCCRAAGTGTAGTCAGCCCTTTGCTCTGGGCTGTCCCTTGTTATAGGCTGTCCACCCAGTCTGGGTGTCCTGAGAAGCTACCTGCCAGGATTCTTGGAAGTTGGTGACCTGCCACTGTGGATGCCTCCAGCACCTGTCCTGACACCCTTCTCCTGCCCTTCCTCCTGCTACTCCCACATCCAGACTTTCCCGTTCACCCTCCATTCATACCAACCTTAAGGTTTCCCTTACRGATTGCTGCATCTACACTAGTAAATCAAACAGGGCCAGGAAACTGATGTGACTGCTGGCCTTGCTGTTTGCTTGCTCTGCCTTTTTCCCATGCCAGCTGAGACTGCCCAGGAGGCTGCCTGGACCCTGTCTGGAGAATAGTTCAGTCTGGAGACTGTTTCCAAGGAAAATTCAGGCATGTGAGAATGAGCTTTGTGGTGCTGCCTGACCTCAGGGCCAGACAACAGTCCCTGGTTGGCTTCATTTGCTGCAAATACACAGCACGTCTTGGTTGCACTTCACTGGAATTTCTCCTTAAAAGGCTAATCCACCCTGGAAATAGTTTTTGCTTTACTTATAGCGCTAGTGACTAAACAGGAAGCTTTCTCTGCTTTAATTTAGTGTGCAAAAGAGACAACCTAAAGAGGTTGCACAGTCTCCATCCTTGAAGCTTTTGAAGACCTGACTGAATCAATTCCTAAACAACCTGCACTGACCTCACAGCTGACCCTACTTTGAGCAGGAGGTTTGACTAGAGACTTCCTTACATCCATTCCAAGAYGAACTGCTGAGCAACTGAAGAGTTTGCATAGGCACTTCACACTTGGGCTGAACCATGACATTCCATATAGCCATGGGAAGGATGGGCCTCACCAGAACAGGACTGCTGAAGGGACATGTGCCAGGAGTGGAACCCAGTCACCCCTTGAGGTCCACAAGGAGCCCTAGGAATTCACGTTTGAACAACATTTGGAAAATCCAAGTAGCTTAGGGCCTTTAGTGATATGACACCGAGTGTTTCACACTTGGGTCATTTTTCCGGAAGCATATCCAATGTCCATGGATCACAAGGTAGGTATGAAATGGAGGCGTTTGCTTCCAGGCATTTGCTGTCCATCCCTCCATGACTCCATGACTTTTCATTTCTAAAGCCTTTGCCTGCCTGCTGGGACATGTTTTATTCTGAGCAAACTGCAGATGGCCATTGATGAGGCATTTCTTTGAGGCTACTCCACCTTCCTCTGGTCTCTTCTCTCAGTGGAGAYTTTCAGAAGCATTGACAGAGCCCCTGAGACATGACAGAATTTATATTTTTCTAAGTGTCACATAGTGCCTTGAGAAAAAGACATCTCTTTCTAAGCACACATCTAACAAACCCCCAGAAACTCACCATTAACAACGACGATTACAAAGTCAAGCCCTGAAAGGCTAGGAAGAAGAAGATGTTTGATCTTAATTCAGCAGGCTGCAGCATAAATGCTGATATGAGTCACACCTCTGAATGCATTGATGAGAAACASTGACAGAATTCTGCTCTCATAAACCAGACAGTACACAATGCAAGAAAAAAAAATAAGAATATGTAATATTCAATCTCTTCTTCTCATTTTGACCAATTAATTAAATACCTGAATATCCATGGCTGATGCTAATGTAGCCTTCACTTCCCCCGACAGTGAGAAATCTCCATGTTCAACAGCCCTGTGAATGATGTCATTGCTGTTAACCACGGCAACAAGTCGGATGGGAAGACCCATCTTCTGGGCAATACAGCCAGCTAGAAAACAAGCAAAAGATTATAAGCATGCCTTAGGAAGAAGCACTCAAAGGAGATTTAGCAAAGAAGTCACTGCACAAATTGATTGAGCACCTTTTTCAGGAGCAGCCAAAAGTGACATTCTCTACTACAGCTCTTATATCCTATCTTTAATGCTTTAGGAGAGCCTGAGATTAAAAATCTTGGGCCGCAAGGCTCCTCCTGCCAAGCCAGCCCACTGAACCCTGGCCCTTGGGCCTGTCCACATTTGAAGATGGATGGCAGTGGACCAAGAGGTCAGGCACCAGCATTCAGGCAAGAGAGGTGAAGCTTTTGGGCTCCTGCAGCTTAGTAATGCTGCCTCAGCTGGGTGGCCTGAAAATATAGTGAATGCACTTGTGAGAATAAAATCATTTATGGCTTTAATAATACAATTATACACCTATTTCRAGATTAAGGCAATCAAGGACTCACTTTTAAAGGGTTGGAGCTATGCAATCAGGATTGAGTGGTTCTCCTGACTGTACACTGCCATGCAAACCAGGTGGTACCGAGCAGGACTCCACAGACCTGTTAAGGTCTTGCTTAAGAAAACAGAGATGCAGYATTTTCTCTCTCTTCAGGATCAAGCACATTCTGCCCACTTCTAGTGTGCCCATCCTCAGGAGACCTACTGTCATCACCAGAGCATGGTTTCAGATTTTCTGCTTCGTGCAAATCATCATTGACACTTAGATGAGTAATAAACATAAAAGAGTAATAAAATACAAGTGACTTTGAAGACATTCTAATGGAGAATGGGTGTTTTAATTTTAATAAAWAGCAATRCCTAGCYTTTGCAAAGTAWGTTTAGTCCASAGGTCACAATACACTCTATCTCTTSCTTATCTAACCTCATTTTTTTATTTCACCTGTGATATTTCCTCCTCCTCCTGTTGGCACAACAATTTCCACCACGGGCAGCGGGGTGGTGTCTAAGGATGGTGCGCACTGAAAGTAAGCGTAGAAGTGGTGAGCAATCTGCACCATAATCCGTGACCAGTTGACTGAATTCAAGCTCATCAGGTTGTATTTTCTGGCAAAATCAACATCAGCAAATAATTCCTTGATCGGCTCATCGATTTCATCGCTGTTCCCATGAGCTGTCAAAAGGAGAAAGGAGAGATTAGATTTGCTGACCTCAGCGAACTGGGCACAAAATATTTCTGTTCAGAAACAGGTCTAGAAACAAGGCTGAGGATTTACTGCAGCAAGGGGCACTCCAAATTGCAGATCTGGCTTCAGGGCTGTGCAAGCTAGAGGKTGAGGAGCATAGCATGGATCCTGGGGTAGTTTCTGCTTTTGGCACATTTTCAGTCTCTACCACCTATAGATATTTTAGGCTCAAAAAATCCCAACTGAGGCCAGACTAACTTCTGCCGCAGCACCTTTTACCAGGCATCCAGTCAACTGTAACGTGATCAAYAACAATGACCCAACCACAAAAGGAACAGTTTGTGCCACTATGTCCATGAGACCTTTAGGCCATGCTTTCAACACAACAGAGCCCTAAAGCAGACAGCAATGCCAACCAGCAAAGATGTGGACATTTTCTTCAATGACAGTGGTCATCTGAAGCTCCTGTATCTGACTGCAGAGTCCATGYGGCAACAGAACGAAGATGTCCATGTTCTTCTGCCCTCTCACACTCTCAATTGCTGAGCTCCCTGTGTCCCCTGATGTCCCTATTTCAAAGCGAAGCAAAACAAATAAAAACAAACATCACTATGTCAATCTCCACCACCACCCTCTCTGGAAAAAAGGGTGCAGAGATGCTTGCTGGGATGTTTTTGTCACCAATGACATCTGGCCTGGAGTTGTCCCACCAGCCACCTAGGAGACGATGGCACCATCGCATCACCCTTGGCATCTGCAGGTCAACAGCTCTCCCAGCAAGCCCAAGATACCCCTGTGCTTAATGCATTTATGCATCCCCAAGGCTGCCCCGGACAGGGACACTCGATGACATGCCAGCACCAGGCTGGCAGCAGATGGTCCCTGTGCTGTCCCCAAACCATTCCCAGTCTGGACAGACCCCAGAATTTCTACTTGCCCCCAGAGGGATACTCACCCACCAAGATAGTGATATGCTTCTGCTTTTTCTCCAAGAAATATTGTAAAAACTGCCCYGTGCAGGACAGAGACAGGTCCTTAAAAGCATAGGTCACCCCATGCCAGAGCTCCAAAATGTTCAACCCATCTTTCAGTCTGGACAGATGGACCACGTCCTTGTGTCTGAACCTGCTGAAGGCCCTGTCAATSAGGTCTGGAGGGAGAGTGGGTAGAGGATGGTTAGAACAGATCAAGAAAGACATTTCTGATCGCGGTTTCTATCACCCATACTCCTCCCGGGAGCCGTACTGCAAAAGCCAAGACTCTGCTGCTAGAGAGGTGTGGAGCAGGTAGCTGATATGTTATTCTTAGTTATTTAGCAGTCTGATCTTGGTGTAAATCAGCCTGTGCCTGCAACAGCTCTTCTTTGAGTAACCCCAGGGGAAATCTGTCACAATTAAAGCAACTATGTTAAAATTGAAAAATAAATTTTACCCTAAYGCACTGATGAGCATGGAGGTTACAGCTGCCCTCTGGTGGAAGGAATAGCTGCTAAATGCCAAAAACATTAAAAATCAGACCACAGAAAGAGGATCAAGCAGCCAAAAGCCCCAAGTGGTGGGCATGGGGCTCTTTCCCCACAGGTGACCCAGTCCCCCTCCCGCAGCGGCACACGGGCATTTCTCGCTGTGCGTCTGCTGCCGCCGCRCACGACTCTGGGGCACTTCTGTGCTGGAGGGCCCAAAGTGGGCAAWATATTTTTCCATGCATGATGTCCCATGCAGCAAATGTCCCTTTTCATGCACTTTTTGTGCAGACAAATGCCCCAAAAAAGCAGAGAAACCCACGTGCACTGCAGCCACTGCCGACCAGCCGTGCTGAACAGCTCTGGCTGTGCAGTTTTACCCCAGCAGTAAGCAGGGACGCAGCATTAGCATCGCTACTGCAACCCCAGAATCACTCCTGCAATCCCCAGAGTCAGTGTTTGCAGCTGGGGGCTGCATTTCCGAGAGGACAACCAAGCCCCAGCAAGCCGACAGCTTGGAAAAAGAGCAGAGAAAGGAGCGGGGCGATTGCACGCCGGGCTGCAGAGCGCAGCGAGGATGAGGAGGATGCAGGCSAGGAGAACAGCAGCGGGTTCGACACTCCTCAAACGGCCCCGCGGCGAGGTTTACCGTCCAGCACGCTCCTGGGGACGAGCTCGGCGGCGACGAAGAGGGAGCACAGCTCCTTCACCAGCTGCGGGTAGGAGAAGGCGCTCCAGCGCCGCAGCGCAGGCGCGTCCAGCCGCGGCACGGCGCGCGGCATGAAGAGGCCCCCGTCGGGCGCGTAGCCGGAAAAGAGGGCTCCTTCGAAGTCCACGGTGCCCGGGCCTCCCCGCGTGCTGACGTACTCCATGAGTACCCTGAATTTTGAAGTGCTGGATTTTAAAATTCAGAAACCTTTCTGCGCGCGTCCCCGTTACGGCTGTATTTGTCTCTTTGCGTGCTGCCTTCTTGGAGGATGCAGGGGACTGAAAAAAAGGGAAGAAAGGGGAATCAAAAAGAACCCACAGAGTTCAAAATGGCCAARAGACAAAAATATGCATAATTTTAAATAGAATAAAACATTTCTTCCACGAAGTTTATATCCTGCTAACTCCTGCACGCTGCTGCCTCTTTCTCCGGCTCTCTGTGTTTCCGTGAAGCTCCAGCTGCTGGAGCTACGTGAATTCCTCCAGTTCTCAAGTACAATTTTTTTTTTCAAGCTATCAAGAATTACAGAATAAAGCTAAAAGCTTCACCTCTAATGCCTCTGAGGCTAACCAGAGACCATCAAATATAACCTCTCCTAAATGCCGTTTCCCACAGCCTGGGAAAACGAGAGGATCCGCTCACGAGCGTCTCTCGCAAACGTCTGGCGCGGGCTCTAGGCATCAGCTCTCGGGTAAAGCTAAACGAGAGCTGGCTGCACACTCTGCAAAAATCCCCAGGATCAAATTAAAAAAAAAGACCGAAACCCGCCGCGCGGCGCGGTGCAGACGAAGGCCGCGGCGGGACCGAGCCTGCTCGGCCCAGCCGCTCCGCGCTCCTGCCGCCGCCGGCACCGCGGCTCCCCGGCGCTCGCCTGCGGCTGCTCCGCTCCTCCCGAGCCAGCTGGGGTTTGCTTTTTTTTTTTTTTCTGGTTTTGGGTGGGTTTTTTTTTCTGCTTTTCAGCAGCGGGGCAGGTGGCGGGGGCAAGCGCGCTGCGCCGCGGCGGCCGCCCGCGCTCCAGCCTGGCGCTTGTGCTCGCGGAAACCTTTCCCCGTCGCAACCGGCCGAGGGATACGCGAGTCCCCCAGGAGGAAGGCTCCGCGCTCGCCGCCCGGGGCCGCAGCGAGGGAAAAGCCCTGCAGGCGTTAGGAAATGTCTTTTCGCAGCCCGGGTGATCAGGCAGCGGGCGGCAGGGAGAGCTTCTTGCTCTGCTCTCTCCTTGGAAGAGCTCAAAACGTGGCCGGACGAGCCCTGAGCAGCCTGAGRTAACTCTCGGGCTGGATTTAACTCTGAGATTGGACTTGGTTAAAGCAGGGTTTGGTCCAGTGACCTCCAGAGGTCTCTCCTGAAAGAAATCAGTCCATAACTGAGCGACATGAAGCCGCCCACGGGGCAGGGCTGCGGGAACACCCCCATCCCACAGATGGGGAAACTGAGGCACGGGACAAGCAGGCGACTGGCGCAGGGCTCAGCACCTGCAGGCTTCCCCCTKCTGGGATGGGCTGGGCAGCCCTTTCTTTACCTCTGCTTTGTTTTCCTGCCTCCCCTTCCGCAGTAAGTGTTTGCTGAAGGTAAGGTTAGTGCAGGACTCGCGCTCCTGCACTGCGGAGTCACCTTTGCACCGCCAAGATATTTTGCAAGAGGCCAGAGGGGTGTTTGCACGTTTTTGCGTGCCAGCGCGTGGCTGGGGCACAGACGAGAGGGTGCACAGCGCTGCAGAAACGTGCACAGTAGAGACAGCGTTAAATGCCTGTAAGGGCRCCCAGGGGCAGGTTCTGGGGGAGGCGGCTGCCGGCGGCGCAATCCTCATTTCCGATCAGGATTTTGCTCACCGAGAGGGCTCAGCACACGCGCACTGCCCATGCGGACCGGGGGTGCTTTACAGCAACCTGCTCTAACACCCACGGCGGCTTCAACCCAAGAAGACTAGGTGCAAAGGGGCAAAGCATTGCTGGTAATGCCCCTGCCGAGGRGAAAACATCACGTCTGCAATAAGGGACGCGGGACCTGCCAAAGCGCTGAAGTTCGGGCCAGGCACACATCGTCCCTCGGGGATGAGCTGCCGTGGGTCACCCGGGAGTTTTCCCTGAGCACCAACGTGAAAAGGGCTTTCCTAGATCTGAAGGTCCAAAAGGGCTTTATTGCAGTGGAGATAGATGCCTAAATTTCAGCATCTGAGCAGAGCTGACTCATCCACAGCAAGAGCAAACCAGCCGCAGGAGAGGRCGACCGGGCAGCATCCGGCTTTTGGGGGGCAGCTTGCACTCCCGTGGGCTGAAACCGATGGCAACACCTCCCCGGGGTCAGCCCCAGCGCGTCCCAGGGGCACCTGAGTCAACGCCAGCCCCTGGGGTCACCTAAGGCACTCGTTTCGGGGGCCTCGGCCGCTCACCTCTGCTGGTCCCCACCTCCCCGGCAAGTCCTGCAGCAGCGCGGGCGAAACGGCGTGTGCGGGAGCTGCTTTCAACCCCGCGCGTTTCCCATTCCCTGGGTATTTTTGGAGGGTGAATGCGCATTTAATGCACTCTAGTGCATTAGTTAGTGATTAATCCCGTGTTTACCAGAAACCRAAGTAGCCGGCAGCGTTATTGGAGCGCACTCGCACATGTGCCCCGCTCGCCCCACCGCCTGCGGGTTGCTCTGCTCCTCACCACCGCCGACGTTTCCTTTTGTACGTCGGACTTCTGGCGTGGAAAAAGACGCCAGCAAAGACGGTCAACAAGACTATCAAAACCACTCTGGCTCCCACTCAGGGATGTAGAGTTAATCTATGAAAAGAAAGTGTTACAAGATCATTTTGGTGGTTTGGCTCACGCCAGCTGAATGCTAGATTATGGCAGAACATGGGGAACAGCCCTTTTGATTTCAATGAAGACAGAAATCCTTGTTTTTAACTGGAGTTGCATGTTCAAATTCAGGCCCTCACATACACTTTAGCCCAGGCTGCTAATCTAAGTTCAAACGTCAGCATCCGGTTGGGAAGCGTGCACTCATGTTCAGGTTAAACCAATACCACATAATCCACAAAACATTGCTATTTACAAGGAAGGATTTTCAGCACTGCTAGTCTGATACACTCTTTTCTGGGCCATTATTTCTTTAATTGACTTTGAATTTAAGAGGAACAGAGGGGAGCAGGGAAGAGAGTGCCTGCGCTGCTGTGTGCCAGCTGCAAAACTGCTGGGGCTTATCAACCTCAGCAGCAGATCACTAGCTGGAAAATTTAACAGTTTTTAATTAACGTGATCTTGCCTGCTGTCTCTGTATTCTTGATTGGATTTGCAATTCCATCTTGGCCCTTGTTTATTCCTTAGCAGCTGCTCTTTGGACTTGCCGATCAGAAATCAGTTGTATTTACAGAGCTGGGTTTCCGTCTCTGTCCCATACTTCCTGCAAAGCTTCTCTGGGGCCCAGAGGGCCGCAGGCTTGGCCACATCACTCTGCAAGAGCCCTGAATTAATCCCCATATCACTAGATGGCAGCAATGCCCTGCATCAGTGCCAAGGCGGTGAAGGGTGAGCTGCCGCCTCCAGGGATCCCTGATTCCTGACCATTCGCCCAATTTTTCTGGGCCTGGAAGGAAACAAGAGACTGGTCTTGCCTTTCTTCCCCTGGCTCTTCCCATATGCCGATATCCTCTATGTCTTGCCCTGCACAAGTCATCTCCACTACTGTTCAGCTCCAGGCAGGCCCAGCTTTTCCAGGACTCATTAATCTCTCTGCAAAGCCGCATTTAGAGCTGAGGAAGAGGAGGCACTGAGATATCCCACAGGAAGACCTAGACAAGAGCCATGGTGGCCAAGCAAGTCACCTAGGGTTGTAGCATTAGCCTGCRGCACCTCCTGTGACTTATTGTGCAGAGACATTTCCAGCCAGGCTGGAGCTCCCCAGAAGAAGCAGACAAGGCAAAGGTTGTTTGAGGTGGGGAAGCATGTTCTTCTGGCTCACTCCACCTTATTCCTCAAATTGGTCCTGAGGTTTTATCATCCTCCTTACAGTACAGTCTCTCTTCTCCTGCCTTCTGCTCCCTGCATCTTCTTTTCCCACTGAAGCCCGGTTATTGCCATGGAAAGAGCAGAAAAGATGTGAGAGCTACAGACTGTCTCATCTCAGGGAAACAAGGAACCAGGCCTGCTGCTGCATGGTGCTTCATCCATGAAGACTCCTATTCTGAGTCTCACCTTTGTTTTACAGACAAGGAAGAGACCCACAAATCCCAAATCAGTAAAAGGCAGCAGAGAAGGAGTTATCACTTACCAACTCTTCTACAGCAGCTGCCCAAGTGGTGGCTGCTAATGGGCCAGGCATCATGCTGTGAAGCTCATGCTGAAAGGTCTGAGCTGTTTCATGTGCAAGAGGGCCACTACTGATATGCAAATGGTGCTCAGATATTTGGGAGTGGGAAGGACTGCACAGGACAGGCCTAAGTGTGTTTCTGGGGGCCTACACCCAAGAAGGAAACTTGGAAATGGCACGTGAAAATATCCAGTTGACCACTGAAAAGGTGTGAGCCTCAGACAAAGCCATCACTTCCATCACTGGGAAGGGCTCAGCAGCTCAGTATAGGCACAAGGCTGCCAGATGCTGRTGCCTGCATCACCACCTCTGGGGACAATGACTCTCATTAGACCCCACCACATTTAAACTCAGCACATCAACATGGAGAGATTGACRTAGGCATGGCCAAACAGATGGACAGAGCCAACTTTGACCACATGAGTATCTCTCACCTTGCCATCCTCTGTGGTGTAACTGCCTTGCTCAGGAGCTAGCTCTTTTGAAGATCAAAAACTTAGTTGCAACCAGGGATAGAACATAGCAGTTTCATGAAGATTCATCACATAAGCCTGAATGACACAAAAATGTCCCCCTTGTCTCCCAAGCCTGTCCCTCTCTCCTGCTACTGTACCTCAACATGAGCTGCTAGATGTTTGCAAACTGTAGACAAACAAAGGCTTCCAGATCTATAAATAACTGAACAAATTCTAGGCAGATCCAGTAAGCAGATGATAAGGATGTTTGCCATTTTGCAATGCCCTTTACTACGTTATATAGAGTACACTCCCAGTGGGAAGCATGTTACATTGTCTGAGAAAATATACATAAACCTGTCACTAGWTGAAGAAGCCCTTTGCCCTCTCTCCTCTCCTGCATGGAAGTATGAACTTTCACAGAGAAAACAAGGAAGTTCCCGGTAAAAACTGTCATGTTTTGGCTGGAAACCAAAACACTTCGATTCTGCCTTTCTCAGAGATCATCAGGACCACAKGGTCCTGGTGAGGTTCAGGATCCATAGCAGTGTAGAGATCTGTAGAAGTTTGCAGAGTGGATCTGCAGCTGTACACATAAGCRTGCGTCCGGAATCATATGTTAGTGCCTTGTATCAGGGAAATATAAGGCAGAAGTATACAATTGCAAATGAAACAAAGTGCAAGAAGCTCTTGTGTGGTGGTGAATGTGACTCTTCTCTCTTTCTAGATTCAGTGTAAATTCTAGGTAACTCAGATGACATGATCTCTGAGATTTGACTTCCRTGTGGGATGACACCTCTCTCTCCTCATATGCGAATACAACAGACATGAACTTCCACCATCACCTCTAGYGATCTGGCAGGGCAAGGAGCACAAACAGCTGAAACACCGCAGCAGGCGTGTCAGCACTTTCACCATGCTGGGTGTGACACCAGTTCCTGCCACGAGGCGTTTCACAGTAGGCTCCAAGGACATCTGTGTGGTGGTTAGTTCTTGTAGACCAAAGTGCAAGACCTACTTGTAAAGGCAGAGCAGAAAAGGAATGTGAGGATAAGATTGTGCAATGCTTATTCCAGTGATGGGACATCGAAGACACTCTTGCCCAGAGAAGGTTGCACAATCTGATCCTACTATGTCAAAGATCATATTAAACCCTAGGGCCAAATTTTATCTCAAAATCTGCAATCACACAGGAATACAGGCCCTGTTGCCAACCACCAGAGACTTGACAAGGAGGAYGTTTTTATGGCTAAGTAGCCACAGCATATCTGCTTCAAGAGCTCTCCCAGATGACTTTGKGCAAGTCATACAGTCTTTGTGTTCACTTGACCCTCATGCATATAGTGGGGATACTGCACTCACAGAGCTGTTTTGAATACAGATGTGGCCYGTAGGCAACAGCATCAGGCAGGACATGGACTGTGACAACCCTGGACTTTGTCAACACAGCCAACACTTTGTCAGCTTTGCTCTTACTTGCCTTGTGGTCATTTCCTGGGGAACATCTCACTAGCAGCAAGCCCTGGAGAGGTGGTTTCTAGTGAAAACTCTGATACTCTCAGGTGCCCATGCAATCTCTTACATTGYTCTCTTCACTGCAGTGTCATACTTGAGCACTGAGTGCACTACCTGTGCATCGCTCTTGTGTTTTCCCCAGTCAGGGAGTACCATCTGCTAAGGAAGGTCAAGGGGGACTTTCTTYGGACCTTACATTTGTTTTAAATGCACATTAGGGTTGTACGCTTAGCTTAGAAAGAAACAAATATGCTGTTCTTCAGCACAGAGCATCTGCATGTTCACTTCGGAGCAGAAGAGGCTGACACTGGCGTGTCCCTTGATTCTTATCTTTTGTCTCTCTATCTTGACCAGGATCTCAAGGAAGATTTTTCTCTGGCAATGAAGGGTTTTGCCGGTTTTGGAGGGTGTTCCCTTGTGCCAAAGGAGTGAAGATATCAAGGTGATTAYCGCCTTGATGTGTGAGGCTCCTTTAGGTATCATGGGTGTGGGGCACCAAGTTGACTCTATGACATTTATTAAAAGCCAGATTAAGGAATGAGACACTCATGCAGTGCATGTTTGTGATGAGTTGTACATCAGGACCCAYGTGCAAGCAGCAGGGCACATAGACACACACTTCTCCTCATGCCTGTATGAGCCTGAGTAACTATTCTTGACTAACTAGCTGTCATCCACTGTGAGTAGTCATTAAGTGAGCCTCCACAGTTGATAAAATCAGGATCAAGGAGAGGGCTGGCCAGCTGAGGAGGTGAGCACATGCCCAGAGTGACAGCCAGGTGCCACTCCAGGATGGAGTTCATCTGAYTGCTTGTAGGTACTTTGAGGGTATCATTCTTTGCATCCTAAGGCACAAGTCTCCATTGGATCGGATGAAAGACTTGCCTATCCCCACTACGCCACTGAGGCTCCTAGGGTATCCAGCTCAGATGGAGACATCTGCACTGCAGACGTGAAGCAGAATGAGATAATTACATTTATGCCACTCAAATGTTATGCTACTCCATTTTGGGAGGCTCTTTCAGACCTTTCTCACTCAAGATTATAAGTGCTAATGGCTCCGTTTCTTTCCTAACATTTTTTTCCCCTGCCTTGGGACAAACTAGCTCCATAAGCAATGAACATTGCTCTCAGTCCTTGTCTCTGGACTCCATAAGCTGGATGGTGTGACGGAGGACAATCTAGTCACATAAAAGAGATCAGTGTCAAGCTGCAAGGGGAAAATATCACTTTTAAGGGGTCTCCTTCACATGGAGAGCTAGGCAGGTGTCACAAGCCATGGCACCACGCCCCAAACATATGAGGTTTGGCAAGAGAGCAGGAGTCTGGGGCCAGGCGAGTAGCACAGCCTGTTGCTATAGCCCAGGTTTCTCACTACGGTAGTCAGATCATGCTGTGGTCTTCGCAGCTCTTAATGTCCTTAGGCAGTAACAGCATCTCCAGTGTCCAGTGGGCTTCAGACCAGCCAAGTTAATCTCTAGAAGACAGGATTGCTTCCTCCTTTGCTTATAGCCACAAGCAAGACAGCTCTGATTAGCTGTTGCATTACTGCTTTAAGGCAAGACCTTAGAAGTGATGGCCCGCTCTTCTTTAAGCTCTGCTCTCCAAGTAATCACTGGCAAGCAAAGCTAAGRTAGCAAAAAAAAAAACCCMAAAAATCTCGTGCTGCCCTGCCCTGGCAGTACAGGGCCTTTGCTCCCTTTGGGTAATAAGATGACAGGAGCCGAGGGCTGCCCTTCGCTGGATTTTGGCATTAACCAAAGGTATTATCAAGCGGTAGTGCTCTGTAGAAGCTGCCATTTTCAGCAGGCTTATCAAGGTCCTGATAATGGTGTATCTAATCTTAGACCATGTAAACTGGTGCTTGCACGTCTACATTCTGAAAGTTACAGCTTGGAGTCAGCCAGCCTGATGCTGATTCTGGGAGACCATCAAGGCCATTTTACAAAGAAAAAGAGAAAGCAGGCTGTGAATTGTGCCTTATTTCATGTCAGTGCTATCTGGATAATGAAGCCCACTGAAAACTAGTGGAAGCCAAGATGGGCAGAGGATTGAAAGGAGCAGCAACATCTATCCTCATCACATCCAACCTTTCAAAGCAATGCAGCAATGTGGCCTTCTAAAGAAACCTTTGTTCCCTGAAGTTACTAATAACTGGACCRAAGACATGAAAACTAGGCAGGAGAGCAAGTTCCCAGATACAACCAGAACAGAGTATGAAGACCCAAGCAAAAAYAGGGCTTGAGACACAGGGGAGTTCAAACAGTGGATCTGTGATTGACAAGCTGATGACCAAGCTCTTGAAAAACAGTTATGGATTTGGGGATACCAAAGTGGGTCTGTACTAAAGGAATCCATGACTGAATCAGCAAAAGCCCTGCCTTGTAGCCCTTCATTTTTTGGCTAAGTAAATCCCAGTGCAGTACCCAGGCTCAGCTTCCCAAAGCACTGAAGTGAAAGAAAAGGCTTCATGAAGTCCAGGGAGTCACTGGTAGGATAGATAAGAGACGAGAGAAGAGATGCAGAGGTGTGCAAAGGCTCTCCAAGGCGGTCAGGCACCCAGTCCTTGGCTACAGCAAAGAGTCTCTCTCCACGCAGCACTCCCAGCTGTAAAGTCCTTTCTGGAGTTCAGAGCTCCAGAAATCAGAGCTTTGGTTCMAACTGGACGGAGCAGAAAAAGAGTTTTTTCCACAGTAGCCCTGAAGTCTAGGAGGATATGTCCTTCAACAGATGAGTGGTGCAGCCCTGGAACAGGTTCCCCAAGAGGCAAAGTAGGAGGGCATCCTACTAGCCAAAGCCACAGCTGAGAAAATCTCATATCAGCAACAGTCATGCTTGGAGCAAGAGACTGACCTCCAGAGGTCCCTCCCAACCAGCATTTCTGTGATTCAGAGCCTTGGGACACAGARAATTTGGTAACTCCATGACTAGGATGGAGCTAAGAAGTTTTGCGAGTCTATATAATTGATTCATGTGCAAAAAGCAGAAAGGGCACACTCAGATCCTTTCATGCAGCAAGCTTCTAAGATCCTAAGCTTTATTTTCAAAGTGGCTTAAACGCCAAAGAGCTTGTTGGCTTTCTGCAAGACAGAGCCTCATCAATAATTTTTGAAGATGATCTGAGCTTTTTCCCTTTTTACAAACCAGACACAGATTTTAGGCTGTGGATCAAGTTTTAATCAAATTGTCAGCTGACTCAGGCTTGTGATAATTCAAATAGGCTGCAGTTTCTTGACCTGGAAAGTTAAAATGACCCCATGTTTTAAAAGATCCTGTATTCTAATGTGGAGATGTACAAGTATTCTGAACTTTGCTATTGAGATTAAGTTTATCTCACCTACCATTTGCTCAGCAAGCCTAGATAGATAATAGTTACCCTGGCCAAATTTCATTCAGTGAGGGTTTCTTCTCCTTTTTCATAAGTGCTTCAGCATATCTCTACTAGGAGAAATAAAAGAAGGTGAAYCCACTGAGCAGTTGGTGGCAAAACAGAGAGGTTTTATTTTTGATGATTGATAATTGTAAGTAAATTATAACAAGTATCGGTTGCATTTCCAAACTTACCAGCAGTAATTGTGATAAACAGCTCAGAGACGTCCAAAGGAGAATGACTCCTACTGCAGCAGACACCAAGAGCAGGTAATATTTCTCCAGAATCCTGCCTGTCTAAGTGTACTCACTGTMTGCTTCTACTTCTCCTACCTCCATTGCCCATACTTTCCCAACACACTGAAGTTAGAAGCATAGTTATCATATATCTCTGCACAGCAAATGAGAAGAGGAGGATACCTGCAGAAAACAACTTTGGTCTAAAGTGGGGTCGGTTATATCATGAATTGCCCATTTCTGCTGACAACCAGGAGTATCACTGGACAATTATTTAACACTGGTGGGAGGCACCTAGACCTTACGAGACTGGCCTACCCAGGGAAAGTTCTCACCCCATTCCCAATTGTTTTCTGTGTGGTTCGGCTTAGCTACATTAAGCATCAAATAGACTGAAGTGTTTGATTACAATCATTGCACTTAAATCAAGGCCTTTTCCAAAATTTCACTGTCTCAGCCAGCAAACTCAATTGCTAGCTTCATTTTCGCAGTTCAGCTCCTAGCTATCTTAGTGCAAGAAGCACTAATGTCTTGCACCGACTGGTAAGTAGTAAGATCAGTAAAAAAAAAAATCATGTCTGGTTAACTTAAGTCATCTTCTCCATTTTGACTCTAGGGAAAGAAATTTCCAGCTTGGATGTAAATGCTGGAATGGAATGATGTTTAGAAATACCTAAGTATGGAATGATGAGCAGCCCCGCTGCTTTTCCAGACTTGTATTTAAACTGTTTTTTTGTTTTGTCAACCATTTCAAAGTGCGAAGGCCAAAAACTGGAGGGGTTGCAAAGTCTTTTCTCAGCCAAAGTCCCATCAGCAGTGTGATGCTTGGTACCTGCACCTCCTTTCAAGATGGGCATGCATCTGGCAGGGGAAGACCGTGCCCGGGTTGTCTCCAGTGGCTGGGATATCAGGTTGGGGAAAACTCCAGGTGCAGCTTGAGGCACCTAAGATTGGATTCATTTTGCCYAATATTAATTGTTTGCAAATGACCCAGTCATGTAGGCTCCTTTTGTAGAGGCTGGAAGGAGACAGGGAGCCCTGGGACACTGCTTATAACGTGTCTCTCCTTTGGCTCATCTAGACGGGAGTTCAGAGGTAGTGCTTATGCTGCACATGGCTGAGATTGATGAGAAAAGTCCCTCTCTACTGGTTTAGATGCCACCTCTTCTCTCTAACCTGCACATGGGAATGGGTGAGAATTGGGTATCTGCGCGGGCAGTGGGACATGGTCAGGTGTGGTTGGCCCAGGAGYACGTCTCACTGAGCAGTGAATGAAACTGGAACTGCAGGTTGCTATAATGGCAGTGTAAATTTATTCCCTTGGTGAATGTACCACAGCACATTAGGTCAGAGACAAAAATATTCAGGTAGCTTTTCACGTTTATATATGCAAAGGAAGAGTGCCTTGCTCTTCAAGCAGCCACCGGCCATACTAATTAATTAGAAATCGAGGCTGAACCTCGACAGGGCAGTGTCTCTTGCACACCACCACAAAGTGCAGGGAGCAGAGGGAGAGCATGCTGGGAGAGGGGGAAGTGCTAGTGGTAGAGCTGGGCAGTGGCTTTTCCCTGCAAAACCCTCTGGCAGTTGTCTGGGGAGAGAAGAAGGAAACAGTTTTTGTTTCTTTTTGTTCTGTTTTCTGATAGAGTAGCATCTCCAGATTGGAGGGAGCCAGCCATGAAACCTGAGATTTCACT